>NC_052065.1:67601727-67911227 GCF_903992535.2 Arvicola amphibius
CAAGTTGACAAAAAAAACCAACACAATTGACCCCTTGTTAACTTGTTAAATAATACCATCTCCACTCCTGTGATGTTAATATCCATTCATGTTAATATCACAATACAATCTCACAGTCTTTAAAACAATCAAGTACTTTAAAAGTTCAAAGTTTCTCAGCTATGGGTTCCTATAAAACAAAAAAAAATTTTATTACTCCAAGAGAGAATAATCAGGGTACAGTCACAATCAAATTAATGCAAAAATCTAACTCCAAAAGTGTAAATAACCTCTGGAACTCACTCATGATCTGGGCTCCAACAGGGTTGGACAGCTTCACATCTATGACTCTGGCACCTACATTCCATTCATCTTCTCTCCTAGGCTCAGGTGGCTCCACTCCACACTTGCAACTATACTTGGTGATGATCCCATAGTCCTAGAATCTCTACTATGCTGGGGTCTCCACTCCACTGGGCAGCACCTCTACCAACAGTCTTTTAGTGCTTCTCTTTTGGGACTCTGACCCTGCCATATGTTGTCAAGTCTCAGCTTCTCTCCATGAATACTTCAATCATGGAGTTCACTGTAACTGACGCTTCCACCTTCCTCGGTGCCCTCATCTGGCCTCTTATGGTGCCAAGCCTCAGCTTCTCTCCACAATGCCTTCAGCACTGCAGTTTCCATACCGCAAATCTAGTATCATGTGGGAGACTCGTACACAATACCAAGTTCTGCTGACACCAAGATGCAAAAATTGGGCCCTGTCTGGACCATAGATACCGTGTGTTGACCCTGAGGAAGTACTCTCCACAAGTTTTAACCTCAATGATGTGGGCCTCTTCCTAATCAGAAGTGATATTTCAGCTCCAACAAAGCAGCCCTGAATGTCCCAGGAAATCCGGTTTCACTTCAGTGGTACTGTTCTTTTGCTATTCATGGGCTCAGAGATCTACTTGGAAATGGGCTGATAAAATTATAAGAACCAGAGGTGGTGGATGACTTCAAGAAAACAGTGTTTTTCAGACATAATAGAGCCAGTGCCCACATGAACTCAAAGCAACTGTGACAGACAGCATGCCACAAGGCCTGTATAAGCCAAGCCAGACAGGATCCCAGCTTGGAAAAGAAGTATGCAGGAAATCTCATCTCCAGCTGAATCATTATTAGTATTTGATTGCTTCTGGCAGAGGGAAGGTCAGTTTTCTTCAATCAATTGACAACTCATAGTCAATCACAGTACAGAGAAGCCCTCATACCCAGGAGCAGTAAGCCAACACAAACTAGCCTCCATAGGTTTGGGATGTGTGACAGAAAGACCATGAATTTGGCTACATACGGAGCTGGGGATGCTCTTGGAAGAGTACATGTAGAGGGATGAATATATTCAGAATATGTTCTGTTAAACTCTCAAAAATATGAAAATAAAAATATTGTATTTTGGAATCAACATGTACTTTCACAAATTCTTTTTATTGAGTCCTATTGTTCTTAACTTGATAATACACTGAAGATAAAATCGTGTTTGAAGTTCATTGTACTGAGTTGAAATATATTTTGTTGCTGCTCTGCTGTGTTTGTGTTTGAGTATGTGAATTTAATTAAGAGAAGGGCTTTTAAAATGAACGTCAAATTGAAGTGTAAGTCATTCATAATGAAGTGCACCAATTTTTACTGCACAATTACATGATTTTGAAAAACATACAAACGTAATCATGATCTAAACCATGTTTTTGTCCTTAAACTTTTAGTGCTTAATCAATTTCAATCCTCCTTCTCTTATATCTCAATATACCATATTTTAAAATATCATGTAAAAGTAGTAATACAGGTAAAAGCCTTTTTTATTTCATTTTTTTTTTTTTTGGTTTTTCGAGACAGGGTTTCTCTGTGGCTTTGGAGCCTGTCCTGGAACTAGCTCTTGTAGACCAGGCTGGTCTCGAACTCACAGAGATCCGCCTGCCTCTGCCTCCCGAGTGCTTTATTTCACTTTTTGAGACAAGATTTTACTATATAATCTTGGCTGGCCAGGAACTCACTATGTATACCAGGATGGACATGAATTCAGAAAGATCTCCCTGCCTCAGCCTTCCAACTGCTGGGATTAAAAACCATATTAACTTAACAGGTAATCTTTTTCAGTGTCATGCTAGCAAAAATTCCTTGTATTTTATGAGCCATAATTTGTTGATTAATGTTTGGACATTATGAGCAAAGCATATATGAATATCACTGTATGTGATTTTGTCAACATATATTTCATCCCTCTTGTGAAAAGAAATAGGCAATTGTGTAATTTGTAGTAGCTTTGTAAGATACTGTCAATGTATTTTGAAGATTAGTTAACACTAATGATAAAAATTTAATGGATTTTGAAGTGCTTCAAACCCTTGATGCATCATTTTCTTAAATGTGGCAAATTGTAGTAACTGTGCAGGAGTAAAATGTCACTGTGATTTTATTACACATTTTCTTAATGAGTAATGGGGAACATTACTCTTTTTCCTCTGCAAGAAATGTATTCAAATAGTTCCTAAACTTTTGTTGGGCAACATGTCATTGTAATAAGTTTTAAAAATAAAATCTGATTACAGACAGATAGATATATGGATAGATAAAGATATATTTGCAATATTTGATATATATAAATACATAGGTATATATGAAATATATGAAATGTTGTCAGCCCACTTATTTACACTTATTTACTGTGGTTAAGATCAAATCTTAAAGTAGTTTTAATTCTCATTTATTTGATGTCTAAGGATATTGAACATTTTTAACATTTTTAAGTGTTTCTCAACCATTTGTGTTTCATCTTTTGACAACTGTTTAGTTCTATATCTCATTTTTAAATTTGGTTATTTGATTTTTTTGACATTCAATTTTGTAATTCTTTGTATTTTTTGAGATTAACCTGCTATCAGATGCATATGTGGAAAGATTTTTTTTCCCATTCTGTAGGTTTAAGCTTTGCTGAAATGATTTTTTCCTGTGCTGTACAGAAGCTTATTTAGCTTCGTGAGGTCCTATGTATTTATGGTTGGTCATTGTAATGCCTGTGCTATTAGTGTCCTGTTTTGAACAAACTTTCCTGAGTCAATGGCTCAAGATCACTCCCTACTGTTCCTTCTATCAGATTTAGGGTATGCTGTCTAGAACATCATATTGTTGAGATTCATGGGTACAGCATCCCTGTCACTTATGGAAGAAACTATACACTATTACATATTGGACTTCACATCCTGACCCCTGGGCTCTTATACTTTCTGTTCTCTTTTCTCCAGTGTTCCCCGAACCTTACTTGTAGGGGTAATGTAGATGATCAATTGGGGCTGAGCATCCTCTACTCAGTTGTTCTCTGTATTTTGACCAGTTGCAGATTTATACAGCAAAAATAAACTTCTTTAATAAGGGGTGACAGCTACACTTATTGGTGGTTATAAAGGATAATTATTTAGGATAAAGTTAGAAATTATTCTGGTTTAGAAAGACATTTGCAATGGATGCTCTTCTAGGGTTTACTCTGGCTAGGTTCTCTTCATAGCTTCACCAGACATGAGTAGTGGCTAAGGTTTTTATTGTGAGGCACGAAGTTCCTCCTATTAAGTGGGCCTTAAGTCCAATTAGTCACTCTTGATTACACCCAGGACATCAGTGTCACTATTGAACTTTTCTGTATATCTGGCCATTCTGGAAATTGTTTCTGTTTGTAGGTCTTAATAGCTCACTCCTAGAGAAATGTATTTCTATTTTCTCTAACCAGGATTGTAAGGATAAGAACTATGATATTCATACAATATGATATACATTACTGTTTGACTACTGGACATTTTCCCTCAAATATTCTGAATGTCAGTGTTTCTTTGAAATCTTGAATCTGTAGTGTAATCTTCAAAAATAATCCTTAGCATATTGTAAAAAAGAATAATAGTAAATATTGCTAGTAAAATTTCTTCAAGCTACTTCGGAGTTTAGCAAAGGATTAAGCAGAACAATTCTAATAGACTCTGAAGCTAGGCCTGTATTTGTAGTCATGTATTTGTCCAGTAATCACTAATTTCTTAGTAATAATGCTTAAGTCCATTAGCCGAAATTTAAAGCACACTGTTATTCATGCCGATCCAATTAAACACCAAAGTGCTGCAATTTAGATTCCTCCAATTGAATTGCAGAAAAGCTTTATTTAATAGTATGGATAATTCCTACTAATCCTTAAGCTAGCTATCATTCAGGAACTGAACATTAATGTGAGAGGGTGGTGAGATTAATAGATAAGAACAGCAAGGGGGATGATTAGTGTTTAAATTAATTGTAACTTTTGAGTTACCTTGCAATCATAATTAAAGGTTTTTGTTTTTGTAATCCTGACAATAACACTCTTTTTAGTATGGAAAAGCAGGGCTTGCTGAGCTCAATTAATTACATAATTACAGTACCTTTGCTTTTCAGATTTGATAATTGAAAAAACTGTTTTTAATAATAAGGAAAGGGAGACTGGATTAATCCTATGAAGCATTATGTTAGTACACAAGCCTGTGTACCTTTGCAAATATTGATGTTTAATTCTATGCCCATGTTAAATATATTAAGAAGTTTAACATGTTAAATATATTAACATTTCATGTTAAAGCAAATTATCAAAGTATACAAAATTACATTCACAAAAAGCATTCATATTTTAGTACGTAGAAATCTGAACATAAACTCCAGTCAGCTATTTTTTACCTGAGTAGGATGAATAATGCCTTTTCTAGGGCTTTGGACTCATTAATTTCCTATCTTAATTTTTATTTTATTGTGAAATTTTAAAGAGGGATTGTTATCAGTAGGGAGAACAAAGCAACATACGTGTCTGAGGCTTTAGAATGGGAGAAATCTAGTTTCCTTTCATTTGTCCCAATGTCTTAACTGACTTTCAGTCTGCTCACATAATACTATATAAAGCTGCACTTGTTAGTTGTGCATTCTAAGAGGATGTTAGTGATGAAGAATCACAGATTCCGAGTTAAGCTGGGAAGCAACAATCTCACCTAGGATGTCTTCTTCTAGAGACTTATTTTCCACCCCTAAGAAACAGATATTCATATTTGCTTCTCTACTTAATTTGGATATCCCACTCCCATATGTAGTTTATTAAACAGTATTTTCCTGAATTGTAATTTCCCAGATAATGTTTCATGTGACTTTGTTGTGTGTATGAATTATCTAAGTATGTAAGACCACCATGTATCCCAGAGTAGCCAGAACATGTAATATTCGTGGACATAATGATTAGTCCACATATGGACATATAATCTAAGTACAACCACCACTGCATCTTTTTCTATATATTGCAATTTTTAACAATTTCTTTTCTACCTTGTAAAAATAATCCATGGAGTAATATAAGACCTGATAAAGGGGAAGGAAAATCTGCTAATATTTGGTCAAATGATCTCAACATATAAATACATTGAGGTCTGCCTATTAGAGTAGTTGGACATTACACATGGAAGGGCACCTTATATATTTCCCATTTCAAAATACCCCACGTACTTCTTTGACCATGATGCAAAAATTCTAGATGCACAATTTATGAAGGAGAAAATATTTCTGTTTTTGCATGTGTCCCTTAAAAACTTAGTTGATGAAACCAGATTGATATAAAGTCACTAGATAATGACTAAAAGTTATTTGATGCCAACATGAATGCTACAGACTTTAAATAGCACAGAGTCCAGAGAAAGAATTACTGTGTAGGCTAAACTAATAGATAGAGACTTATCAAATTCCTAGTGATTCAGAATGTTATTAGCCTTAGAGTTCTAACAGCATTTGGATTTGAAACCAAGACACACAGGCACACACAAACACACACACACACACACACACACACACACAGAGAGAGGGGGGGGAGGGAGAGAGTGAGAGAGAGAGAAAGAGAGAGAGAGAGACCAAGACAGACAGAGAGAGAGAGAGACAGAGAGACAGAGAAAACATAAGGAAATTGAATTTAGTAATTTAGAGGAGCAGACAGAGAGGACTTGTTGCTCAGAAAATGGTGAATATATTGTGAATGGTAACGTGAGTAGCTGGCGTGAAACAGTTTGAATTTATGGGATGGAGTGAAAATTAAGTAAAAAGAAAGAAGGTCTGCAATCATTGAAAATAATAATACATACACTGACAAAATTTCATTTTTCCATAACCCAGAATGCTGCAACATTTCAATATCTATTGCTCACAAGGTATTGGACGATTAACAACAAAGAGTGGATTTTTTGATCACCAACAATCAAGACTAATCTCCTGCCTAGAAATAACTTTGGAACTAATATGTGACATGAAATTATTTTGTCAACAAGATTATTACAGAATACCAGACAGACAGACCAGAAAAAAAGTACCCACAACATATCCTAATTAAAACACTAAATATATAGAGTAAAGCAAGGGTATTGTAAAGTATCAGAGAAAAGCCATAAATCACACATAACGGCAAAGCCATTAGAATAACATTTGATTTCTTAAGGGAAACTTTAAGAGCTTGGAGCAATGTCCTCCAATTAACAAAAGATCACAGATACCCACCCAGACTACTGTAGGCAACCGAACTAAGCACTATAGTTGAAGAAGAAGAATTCCATAATACTGAGAGGCTTAAAGAATCTGTCTACCAAACCAGCCCTACAGAGAGTATTAGAAACAGTGCTTTAGATTGCTACAGAGGACAAAATAAATGATACTATAATGATAAAATGCAAACAAAGACTAAGAACACAAACAGCAAACAACAAATTAATAGCAGTCAACATAAAGCTTTCAATAATAACTTTAAATATTAATGGCCTCACTTTCCCAATCAAAAGATACAGGTTAACTGAGTAGATTATTAAACAAGAGGGCCAAACTTGACCAGTGGGAAATTTGCCCCAGGAGCAGTAAAGTACTCACCCCTGGGACCATCTGAATCTAAACTCATGTCCTTCCTTAAAGGCTTAATCAAATTTCAGCTCCCTTCCAATGATGTGAACTAAAACCCCAAATGTACTTTTTGTCTTTTCTCTTCTTATCAGAGAACTCATACCATATTGTCTCTTGTATTGGTGATATCTAAGTACATTGATGCACGTGGTAGGTGCTCAGCACCCATACATAAACTATGAACACCAGTGTCTAGTCAAATGCTCGCTGCTGGGAACGTCGCAGTTTCACGTGGCTCTGTTATTAATCAACTGATATAATAGGCATAGTCATTCATGCAGATGAGGAATGAAGGCTTGCCAATAATCCAGAAGTCCCACCGACTCTGTAAATGTTTTACTATATAAAAAAGAAGTAAGGTTTGCATTGTATTTTTTGCTATGTTCAGAATAATTGATGATACCCAAAGCAACTGACCACAGCAAATTTCATGGGATGGTACAGGACCTACGTTTTTGGAGTTGGTTGATAGCCAAATGTATAGCGCATTGCAGATGAGTGCACAGTTATACTTTAATAGCCTATAGCCTATAAAAGATTTTTACTATTTAACATGCTACCCAGACAATGAAATTCAGCCTTATCAATATGGAGTGATGAAAAAATGACGTCCTAAGTCATTATGCCATAATAGAAAGCAAAGCTGCACTCTCTTAAAACAGAATCTGCAGTGCTTTATTGTCTTCCCTATAATTTGAATATGTACTAATATTGCAATGCTAATTATAAAGGGATGTCAAAAAGATATTATCTAAGGCCATGACAAGATTCACAGAGCCAAGGAAAGAGGTAATTTCTAGTACCTGAGAAATGTTAGGCATCATAGCAAGGATAAGAGATCTTTCAAACCCTACAAATAACGGTATTGTCCAAGCTTCCTCTTTTTTTTTCAGTGATGAGACAGATGTGGAAGGTACTTTGGCTGGCCAAAATCAAAAGACATTATAATTCTTTTTAATATCTCCAACTCCAAGCATGTCCACCTAGAAGCTTATTTTACCTTATATTTATTATTCTCCTAGGAATTAGAAATCTACCAAGGTGTTTTGTTTTGTTCTCCTATCAAATATGACTTCACTACGTGGACCTAGAATTAAAATCCTTCACAAAGGTCATTAATGTCTTTATTAATGGAACACACATCCATAATTTCTTTCCAGTAAAACTAACACCATATACTGAGAGGAGGAAATTTTCTCAAATCTTAGGTAATAAGGCATCTTTTATTCTGAGATCTTTACTCCCATGATCTTAGAAGACATCCTGGGTTGTCATGGATTGGTGTATATTTATTACCTATGCTATGAAAGCACTGGTCTATTTGTTCGTGGGGGACAGTAAGTGGCAAACTCTATATGAGGCTTCAGCATATATTCCTTACTCTGAGGTCACTGTAGTAACAGATCATCAGAGAATCCACTCTTAATAACTGGCAATGCCGGAGAATAGAAATTCCTCATCTTCTTCCACAGGAGGAGCATGGGTTGGAAATGTTATTAGGCTTCTTAAGGCCACCAAGAACATTAAACTCTTTATCTAATTATGCCTGGGAGTGCTGGCTTGGTGCATATCATGCACATATGCTTTCTTATCATAGCAACTGCCCCAGTTCTTTTTATCTACTCCCTCTTTTATTTTATCATAAGTTACAACCTGTTCTGACCAATTTGAGCCTCCCTGCAGTCAACAACAGCCCCAGGCATAACATAAATATGCTACTGTTTAACCAGAGAATATCAATGTTGCAGAACGCTGAAGGAAATTTTCTGAAGAATTTCCTTTCAGTCAGGAAGATTAGGTCTTCTAGTGATTAAAGAAGACCAATCACTATGTGAAGAACCATCCACTTTACATAAATCAAATATTTACATAAATCATCAGGTAAACTTCAGCTTTCAAGATCCCTATGAAAATACTCAAACTGAGGTTTTGCCAAATATCTGGATACTATGGTCCAGCCAAGTTGGCACATAAAATTAATTCCCTTGTTAACATAGCACCTGGGTAAATTTTTAAATAGTATTGCATATGCAAACCAAGACAATAATAAGGCCTTATTAGAATAAGGTTACTGTGTAACATCCTCTGAAAATGTGCCCATAGCTAGCAGAAAAACACAAGACTTTAGCCAACTCCACCCCACTCCAAATCAAATAGTTTTTCTTTCTTTTTGTTTAGAATGCACCACAGATACCTTTCAATAACTATGAGCTTTCTTTACCTGAAACTGAATTGAGCCAGCTCTGTCAGAATATCCAATTACAGCCTAACCTATAAATTCATTATTTGACTCAGTCTCATTTACATCATTTCTTTGCAAAATTTCCCATTATATGCAAAAACAGGATCTTGAAGATTTCCTATCAGTAGTGATTCTCCCCAGGATCAGACAAAATATGAGTTAAAATCACAAGCTAGGGACTATACTGAAAATGACTTGACCTACCTCCAACCCAGAGAGACACCTGGGGCTAGAGTTCTCATGATGTTTAGTGCCATTTTTCATTCTGAACAACATACCAACTGGGGCCTGTGGAAAAATCTGGGCATACATTGCCTTCTATTGTCGAATCTGTGACAACAAACCAATAAAATCATCAAACCGACCTTGTACCATTATCTAATAAAATAGTGGAATTGCTACAGATTTGGATAAAATAGACAACTGATTTATAATTTCTGTAAAGACAGACAAAATTTCCAAGCTATGAAGACTGCAATAAATACACATTACTTCACTACCTAGATAATGCAGTACACCAATAAATATTATGGATTGAAGAAAACAATGACTTTCTTTAACATTAACAGCACAATGCCAGAAACTTACAAAGTAATAATAAGAAAAACAAAATTTTGTTAGATAATTCAAAACAGCTATTTTAAGTCAATTCAGCTTGAAATAAATAAAGAAATTCAGTACCTTAAAAGAAACTTAATAAGCAATAGATATAAAATAAAATTCAGGAAGACATTGTGATGTGAAAAATATTCTCAACAGAAATGAAAATGTGATTTAAAACATCAAGATCAAGATAGATGATAAGTAAGAGCTAATCAGAATCAAGTATTTTGAAAACACACAAAATTTAGATAAAGATAAAGGAAGCATGTAATAAATTTGGTAGCATATTAAACAAATTATTATTTAAATATAATGTCCAGGAAGGATTTTAGAATCCAAAGGGGACAAAGAAAATCAGAGATGAAAAAAAAATCAAACAAAAAATCAACAATGTGTAGTGATATATATGAATGAAGATGCCATGATGAAGCGTATTATATTGTATGGGTAACTTAAATTTTTTTTAAAAAGTGATGAAAATATTTTTTAAATATTTTAGCTTTACATGTTCTTTTTAATATTTTTGTTTCAGAGCTTATAATTACAAAATTTCACCTTTCCCTTTCGTCCCTGAAAAAACTCCCACATACTCTTTCCTACTCTCTTTCAAATTCATGGACACTTTTTTTTATTAGTTGTTAATGCATACACACAGATTTTATGTGTGTGTGTGTGTGTGTGTGTGTGTGTGTGTGTGCATGTATGAAACTTGCTCAGTCTGTATAATGTTACTCATATATGTGTTTTCAGAGCTGACCATTTAGCACTGGAGAGTCAATTGGTGTGCTCTTCCCTTGGGAGACTACCCCTCCCACTTCCAGCTCTCCTCAGCTGCTAAAAGAAAACAAAAGTTCTTCATATTAGTATATTTACATACCTATCTTTTTAATGTTCTGAAAACTATCAAAAACTACAATTTTTGTTAATTGTTTCTATTATAACATCTTGAAATATATTTGTTTTTCATTTTAAAATGCAATATAAAAAGAAGCAATCAAATATCCAAGTACAGAAAAGTCAAAGGTTTTCAGTTTGTTAAACTAAATATCTCAAGATACGCTATAATCAAGATTGCAGCACTGAAAATAAAGAGACAGTTCTCAAGACTGTAAGAAAAAAAGAAGCAAATAACACATCAAGGTCTCCCAATTAACCTGGCAGCACACTTCTTAACAAAACTATATGAGACAGAAGAGAATGACATGAGATTTTTCACAGTATTGAAGGATGTTAACAATGCCAACCAAAAATAATGTGCCTTACAAATATACTGCTCAAAAATGAAGAACAGATGAAGACAGAAATCCTCAGACAAAAGCTAAAAAAAAAATTCTCCACCAGATCTGTTCTACAGAAAATAACAAAGAAAATATCTTCATACTGAAGACGATGTTAGCAAAGCATGGGTAAACACATAAGTCCCAAGTCAGTGAAATTATGCAATAAATTTAAATTACTCTAGCCTTATAAAGAATCACAAATGAATAATTCATAGCTTTAGTTTTAATAATAAAACTAAAATAATTTTAAAATAATGATAACTAATATTTGAAGAGGTAAGTAATGTAGAAACGTGAAGGTGATAGCGAAATTTGAAAATATTTGGAGGCATTGAATTTAATTAATAATTTTTCTTATTAGTGAACTTGCTCTTTTCTGTGTCTGGTCTTTGTGGTTATATTTAGTTGTCATTCTTTCTAAATAATTACATAATAAAAAGTCATTTAAACATCATGGTAAGCATAAAGCAGTAAATGTATAGAAAAAATAAAGAAAACATCAAAACAATGCTAGTACATAATCATGGATGTGGACTTTTAAATGTAAGGAAAAGAAAGGAAGAAACTATAAAATAAAGAAACGGATATATCAAGTCGTTACATGTCAATAATTTCTATAAATGTAAATTAATGAATGTTTTCAAATAAAAGTTACTGTCGCTGAATGATTTAAAAAGTGGAGGGCTGAGCTGGTGAGTGAGACTCACGTGCCTGCCTCGGACTGCTTGCCCTGAGTGGATAGGGGAAACCACGACCCACCCTTTTTGGTCCCAGACGATCAGGCGCCATTATGATGAGCAAATATATGGTTGGGTTTGGGAGAGAGAAAGACGCAGAATGGTTCATGTCCTGTGGAGAGAGGCAGATGTGAAGATGCTAAGGTGGTGAGGAGCAAGCTGAGGTAGGTAGCCTGATTGCCCCCTGGGGCCATGGTGACATCCTGGCCTCAGCTGCTGCTAAAGGGCCATGTCTGGGTCTGTGGTCCTGCCCCATCCACAGTCTCTGTTGATGTCTTTGGCTCCTGTTACCACCAAAGGCCATGAGGACAGAGCTGCACAGACTTGGCCCTATTCCTCACTGGCTGAAATGCTAGGGAGAACTGGCCCTGCCTCTCACTGCTGCAGCAGTTGGGAGAGTGGGTCCTGCACCTAGCCAGGGTAGCACAATAAAAGTGACTCTTGTCAGTGGCCCTCGTGAGCAGGCTCTGCGGGTGTGAGAATGGGAGCCATGGCTCCACTACTCATCTGTCATGATGCAGCAGGGGCAAGGGAGAGTTGCGCACCCCCTCGCCCATCACCCCTCATGTCTAGGATCATAAGAGGGGGCATGAGACCCCTCCCCCCTTTCTGCCATGTTGTGGCCTGAGTGAGGGAAAGATGCCCTCTGCCCTCTCCCTCCACCTGCAGCAGGCAGGAGAGCTGGTCTGGGGGTCATGAGTGTAGGAGAGCTGCTCTTGCCTTCAGCAGAAGCATCACTTGTGAGAGTGGGCCTTGAACTTCCTGCAATCCTAGTACTCAGGATGATGAGACCAGATAACTTCCGTGAGATTAAGAACAGTCTGGGCTACCCAATGATTTGCAGCCTTATCTGGTGAGACCATGTCTCAAAAATAAAAAAAAAAGATATATCTTTAAGAATGCAGAAGAAGACAAAGGTTTCAAAATGAGGAGGTGCATTATTTACATGTCTGAAAGAGTTGAAGAACAAACAATCAAAAATGTTTGTAGTGTCTGAATTGACTGTTATATTTTTATGTGTGTGTGCACACGTGCAAAGCAGGTGTGTGTGTGAGAGAGAGAGAGAGAGACAGAGACACAGAGAGAGACAGAGAGACAGAGAGACAGAGAGAGAGAGAGAGAGAGAGAGAGAGAGAGAGAGAGAGAGAGAGAGAGAGAGAGAGAGAGAGAGTCTGTTATCTACATGTGTATATAGCTGTGCTTTACCAATGCATGGGCATATGTAGTCCAGAGGTTGGGTGGCACTGGGGTACCTCCAGTTGCTTCTCCACTTTATGTTTTTGAAATAGGTACATCACTGAACTTGGGACTTGCCATTTTGGTTATATTTTAGCTTGCTTCTGGGATCCATCAGTCTATATCCCTAGCTCTAGTGTAATAAGCACTTCACAGTAGCTGGCTTTTATGTGGGTGCTGGAGAGTCTCACTTAGATCCTCATATTTGCACAGCAAATACACTTACTCACTTAGCCATGTCCCCCGCACCCTGAGTAGATTTTTTTAAAAGACCCAACAACATAAAAACATAAAACTATAAGTTATATATAACTGAAAGTAGGGAATTGAAAAAGTTATCTCAAGAAAATGAAGGTGAAAATATAAAAGAGATAGCCATAACCATGTCAGACAATATTAACATTCAGAACAAGACTCATAAACAAACGCATAAGAGACTTGTAAGTGTGTAAGTGACTAACATGGAAGTATCTATGTAATATATGATATAATAGATAATAATAAATAATTAACAAATGTTAATAAATATGAAGGGATACATAGCCAACAACAATATTGACAGTAAAGCAACTTTAGACTAATTTGAAGAAGAGATCGATCATCCAGATACAAAATTAGTAATGAAACTACAGAAGTAAACTTTATAAACCAAATGGAACTAAGAAGCTCTTATAGAACATTCCCACAATAGGATATAATACACTCTTATAAAAGAAACATGGAATGATCTCCCAAATAGATCATATATTAGGTCACCACAAATATTTAACTTAAAAGCACTGAAATCAAATAATGCAAGTTTGTAGACAACATTGATATGAAACTCTAAAGAAATAAAAGAGAAAATTTATATGGGAAAAAAGGTAAAAATATGTAGAATTATGGGCTAAAGAGATGAATCAGTGCTTAAGAACACTTGCTGCTCTTGCAGAAGAGAGGACCTGGATTCAGTTCTCAGCATCCACAAAGTAACTCACAGTTATCTACAACTCCAGTTCCACAGGACCTGATGCCTTCATCTGATGTTCATGGGCACCAGATACACACGTAGTACAAATAAAGACATAAAGGAAAAACACTAATACACATAAAATACGACAAATCATAATTAAACTCACCGAGAACTTCACATATGTGTGTAAGAACACAGAGAGACAGAGAAAGACATACAGAGAGAGATGAAAGTAGCAGAAGGGCTGGCTGGGAAGAAGTAAGGCTTCAGTGGGAGAAAAAGGGAGATAGGAGAAGCTAATGAGGTATAAAAATATTTAAATTCACTGAGAAAGGTATGAAATTGTCAAATAATGAATAAATGGCTGGGCAGTGGTGACACACCTTTAATCCCTGCACTCAAGAGACAGAAGCAGGCAGATATCTGTGAGTTTGAGGCCTACCTGGCCTACATAGTGAGTTCTAGAGCAGCCAATGATACACAGAAAAGTCCTGTCTTGAAAAAATAAACAAACAAAAAAACCAAACAAACAAATGTCATATGAGACTTATTCCCATGCTTAGCTTATTTCACTAGTAAAGTTTCTTCCAGATCCATTCATATAGCTATTGGGGGTAATTTAATAGAGCATGACAACATTACCAGTGTATACATCACTGAAAATAACAGCTTTTCCTTATAAAAGTAGGATAATATTTACTGTATAAACATACCAAAAACTTATCCATTAATTATTCATTGATACAAAACTTTGTTACTGTCATATTACTGGCTACTATGAATAAGACTACAATGAACATGGGAATTGGCATGCATTGTTTTGGGGTTCCACTGATCAACAACTCATGGGATGATATCCTATAACTGGTACTGGTATCTTTGTTTAATAATATAAGACTTTTCGGAAAAGCATTAAGCACCCATAAAGAGTGCCTCAATTTAACTTTGTAAATTATATTTTAAATAGATTTACAAAACAGTATGTTCCCATAGTCCATTTTCATTCCCCTTAGTTTTTTTGTTAAGTCTTCCTGTCATCCTTTCCTGTCCCCTATCCTCTCAATCCCCAAATAATTTTTCCACCCCAATATCCCCTCCACTCATTTTCATATCACACATATGCATCAATGCCTTTTACCTTAAGGCTTCTTTTATTATTTCCCAAGTAATGGCCTCTACTAGCTTCCTGGCCTTCATGAACACTTCATGTTTATGTGTGGGCTGCAGGTGAAATCGATTTTTTAGACATGAGTAGTGAGTAAGAACTTATCAGAGTAGAAGATTGTGGGATAGATGGTAAGGAAGAATGTGTTTGTCAAAGGGTACAATGTTTAGTTAGTCTTGAAATGCAAGTTTTAGTGGTCTCTTGTACTACAAGTGACCAAAGGCAACCATAATATATACTTAAAATATCTTTATAGAATTCAATGTTCTCCCTATAAGCTGATGTTAATGGGTTCAATTGGATTTATTTTTTTAACTTGTATTCTGACCAAAATTTTAAATTTTGCCTCATAGATGAAGACATTATAAAACTAGCATCTTCACATAACAATGTAGATGGGTTCATACAAATTTAATATCAATGGGTGATAAAAAAGACACCTTTGTTCTAACCAAGCATTTTCTCCTACTAACTTGCTTTGTACCAATATTTATAAAAATTACATTTATGAACATTACATGCTCATCAGTGTTTCAATATTATTTTTAATACATTCGTTTTTGAACTCAGACACAAAGTCATAAATAAAATTTAAACTTAAAAAATTGAATCTAATTAATACAAATAGAGTTAAATAATATAGCCCTAAATAACTAGTGCAATCAAAGAATAAATAAAAAATAAATTAGAAAATACTTGAACAGTAACAAAAACTGGATACAAAATACCACTATTTATGGGTTGGAGCAAAATTAATATTAAGAGACAACTATCTACACCTACTTTTAACAATTGAGACAGATTCACTGCTATAATTCAAATAGCTATAAAATATCACCAAAATATAATCAAATTAATTACTAAGAATAACAAAAATCAACCAAAATGAATTTAAGTCATTAGAATAAAAATTAAAAATATAAATGAAATTAGTTTATTTTATAAATGTAAATAACATTGACAACTCTTATGTTGACAACTTAGAAAAAAGAATTTAATGAAAATACAGTTATTAAAAGTCTAAACTACAAGGCAAAGCATCAAATAAAGTACATGAACTATTATACTGAATAATTTCAAAGAAATGTGAAAGCTCCTAAAAACATACAAAGTACAAACTTTAGCAAATCTAAAGACAAACAAAAAGAACAAATAAGTGATTTTGATTCTTTAATTAGAGAAATGTCCAGATTTTGATGGCTTTATTCTTCAACTCCTCCAAATTCTGAATAAGGAGGACTGATAATCACATTTTAAGAGCCAAGTATTGAAATAATACTAAAAAAATAAAATACAAGAAAGCTGTAAGAAGAGCAAATTACAGGTTCATGTCCCAGACTAACCTAGAAAAGAAATCCTCAACAATGTGCTAGTAAATGGAGTTCAACAGCGGATTGAATGTATCATCCATCATAATTAAGTAGGATTTGTTGCTAGGATACAAGAATGAAACAACATTAGAAAATCAGCAAATGTGGTACACAAGTTGAACAGAAAGAAAAAAAGCATGCAATTACTTCAACAAGTGCAAAACAAGCATTTGAAAAAAATCAAAATCAGCTTCATAATAAAATACCAACAAATTATATATGGAAATGATACAACCTGAATACAATAAAGAAACCCATACCTTGTACTATAAATTTAGTCACAAACCCATGGCTGGGGAGCTCAGAAGCCTACGCAAGAACCTTTTACTGTCATTTTGCTAAATGGACTTGATGCTAAATGGCCATGAATTCAAACTGCTTTCTAAGTACTTATTGTTACTCTTATAGACTAGTGCTGCTTTCAGCTTTCATTAGAGAAGCTTCTTTCATTATTTTTTGCACTGGTTACAAGTTAATACAGACTCATAGCTGGCCAAAATATATATAATACACGATAGAGTAGTGCTCAGCCCTAAATGAACATGCACATCACATCCATTTAAGGCTCAGGGAACATCAGGAAAGAAGATAATGAAAGAAGGTAAGAGCCAGAGGTTGGGAAGAGTGCTGTGGCATAGTGTGTTTTGGACATGGCATGTCCACAAACACTTAGGAATTCGCTGCGTCTGTGGCTTCCTGCATGAGACCTGAACAAGACTGTGTCTACCGTCATTTCATCATGCACTGGGGAGAAGATCATGAGCTTCCACTCCTCACTGTGGGTCCATGTGCAGTTAATGCATACTGCAAGAGAAGTTCTCATTTTTCTGAGTTGTGTTACGCCTGGTTGACAACGTACACATGTTCCAGGAAATAAGTGCCCCACTTACATTCATTCAAACATTCTTAATTCAACTTACTAGGTTAAAAAAGAAACCGATGTAGGAGAGGTTTCAGCAGGAGAGAGGAAGGATGAGATAATAATGAAGGGAGGAGGATAAAATGCCCATTGCCCCAAACTCAGTATCTGCATGTACGAACTTGTGAACGGCTGAAAGTGTGTCAGAATAGATTTTATACTACAAATATACAGACTAAGTAAAAACGAAGCATAGAAAATCTGCATAGAAATAAAATAAGCCTTTGCTTTTCTTTTAAATATATCAACATTTTCTTGTACTATCTGTGCTGCATTAGAAATTGTAAGAGGCTATTTTTTAACCTTTCTTTAACCCTGACAGTGAAAACTCTTTTATCAGAATAAATGTGTGCTTTGTGTTAATATTTATTAAGATTTTTACCTTACTAGGTAATATAGCTGCCAACATTTTAAGAGAGCTCAATTCTTTTCCCAATCAATTTAATTATTATATATTTACCATTGGATTACTTAAATGTATTCCTTATTGCAAAAAAAAAACCCTTTTCACACAATATATTCAGATCATGCTTTCCCCCTCTCTCTTCTCCTCCCACCTCCTTCTCACCCACCCAACTCCATGACCTTTCTTTCTCTCTTTAGTTATTAAAAACCTGACTAATACATACACACACACACACACACACACACACACCCTGTAAAAACACAAAAATTAGAAACCTTAATATAGAAGACCAAAAAAGCACAAACAAAGCAATATGAGACAAAAGGTCTGCAAAATTACCACTGACTTGTTGTTGTGTTGGCCATCCACTGCTCTGCATGGGACCTATGTGTGGTTAATATACCCAATACCCAATGAGACTCCACTGATGAAAACTATTTCTTTCTTTTCTAAGTGGATGTCAATTGCAGATACGGTCTTAGTTAAGGCTGGGAGATGAGTATGTAAGTATTGTTTTGTGACAATCTGATTTTTTTTAGTGCTTAAGTGAGTTGATTCAATCTAGATCACTGGACACTCCTCAGAAGTGTTCTAACACTGGGCTACAGTTCATATTTCTGATTTTATTTAGTAAATGTTCAAAACCAACATTTTAAAAATACTGCCTTACAAAAATCAGTCTCTAAATGAAATCCTCTTGTTACCAACCTGTTCATGAGATTTTTCAGAATAGCAATTGAAAAACACAAGTATTTTGTATTTTACCTTTATAAAATAAAACAGAAATATGGAGGGGTTGTGGAAGGGAATAAGAGGAAAGACAGCTAAAATTAAGGAGTATCTGAGGTGTAGGATGGAGGCTTAATACAGTAAAATTTTCCTCAAATATATACATATATGAAGGCAAGCTAAATGAAATCACCAAGTAATGGGGGAGACTGAGTCCCAGCTAGCCATCTCTTGTCACCAAATGAAGCTTCCAGTACCAGGACTGGGTAACATCCAGTTGAGTTGTTGACCAAAGTGTCCCTCAGGAATCCCCCAACAACCCAAGCTGTTGCCAAGACTAATAAGTTTGTTTCCATAAACTGACAGTAAGGTCTCATTGCTGACGATATCTATACAACTCATTGAACATGAAGATGTCGAGCTGGTGCCTATATAAAGCCTGAACCCCTACATTTTGGCATCTTTGGTACAGGAAGGTACTATGGATGCTACTAAAGGGAAATGTAAACATTAAGATAGCCACAAACTCTTTACCAACAATGGTGTACTGCCTTAAAGATATGCTAGGGCAATGGTGGCAACACAGCTTGTGAGAGTAACCAACCAATAACTGATTTGATTTAAGGTCCACTCCATGACATGGAACCCATAACTGATACCGCTTGGGTAACCATGATCCAGAGACTAGACGGTCCAGAGGCCTAGGGTAAAAGCAAATACTACTGTTCTAAAAGAGATAAAGAGAAATAATGAAAAAATGACTCCTAATGATATTCTGCCATACTCATAGATTAGTGCCTTATTCAGCCACCTTCAGTGAAACTTTCTTCTGAAGCAAATGGGACAGAGTAAAGAAATCCAGAGCCTGCCAATATGTAGGTAGTGAATGATCTTGGAACACACACCTCTAAATGGAATGTCTCCCCTGTAACAGGGTTTCTCCATCGTGTCTCAGAGTCATCTTTGTTTTCTACCCCTTGCCCTGAAAAGTTATGTGGGAAACCTCCCAGCCCTGGTCTTGAAACTCGGGGTAAACGAAATGCCCCAGCTAACTGCATGTTCTTGGCTCTTTTAAAACAGCTTCCTTGCTTGCTTCCCCTATCCACTCCTCAGAGGAGTCACACAATGGAGTATTCCTCAGTGGAAAAAAAACAATGACAGCATGAAATTTGTAGGCAAATAAATGGACATAGAAAAAAATCGTGAGTGAAATAACCCAGACCCAGAAAGACAAACATGGTATGTACTCACTCATAAGTAGATATTAGACATAAAGAAAAGGATAACTAACCTATATGCCATGACCCCAGAAAAGCTAGGTAACAAGGATAACCCTAAGAGGGACATGAATAGAGGACCCCAGAAAAGGAAAATAGGTAAGATTTCCTGGGTAAACTGGGAGGGGGTAGAAGGCAAGGTATGAGGGTGGGAATATGAGGGACTGAGATCACTGAGTTGGGAGAGGGATGGAGAGGGAGAGCAATGAAAAAGATATCTTGATAGAGGGAGCCACTGTGGAGTTAAAAATAAACCTGGTGCTAAGGAAATCCCCAAGAATCTACAAGGATGACCCCAGGTAAGCCTCCTAGGAATAGTGGAGAGGGTATCTGTGCCTGAACTGGTTTGCCCCTCTAATCATATTAGTGACTATTATAATTGTCATCATAGAACCTACATCCAGTAACTGATGGAAGCAGATGCAGTGATCCATGCTCGTGTAGGTTTTACCCCATAACACCCATCAAATCTCTCCCCTCAGAGCTCAGGGAATCCTGAGAAAGAAGAAGCAGAAAGAAACAGAGCAATGGAGGACAATAAGAAAACATCCTCTAAATCAACATGAATGAAGCTCATATGAACTCAGACATGGAGGCACTACACACAGGGCCTGCTCAGGTCTGTACCGGGTCTTCTGTACTTAAAACACAGCATCCAATTTAGAATTTTGGAGGGATCCCTGAGTGTACACATGAGGAGTCTCTGGTTTTTGTTTTTACATTTTTCATCTTTTTTATTGTTTATATTGAGCTATGTATTTTTCCTCTGCTCACCTCTTCCCCTTCCCCTTCTGTCCTCTCCCATGATCCCCACGCTCTTAGGGTCCTCTTTGTTGTCTAGGTTCTCTGAAATTGTTAACTGTAGGCTGGTTTTCTTTGTGTGTTATGTCTAAAAGCCACTTATGAGTGAATACATATGATATTTGTCTTTCTGAATCTGGGTTACCTCCCTCAATATGATGTTTTCTAGATCCATCCATTTGCCCAAAAAATTTCAAGATGTCACTATTTTTTTTCCACTGTGTAGTACTCCATTATGTAAATGGACCATATTTTCCTTATCCATTCTTTAATTGAGGGGCATTTATGTTGTTTCCAGGTTCTGGTTATGACAAATAACACAGCTATGAGCATAGTGGAGCACATGTGCTTGTGGAATGATTGAGCATCCTTTTGGGTGTATACTCAAAAGTGGTATTACTGGGTCTTGAGGTAGGCTGTTTCCTAATATTCTGAGAAGTCACCACACTGATATCCAAAGTGGCTATACCAGTTTGCACTCCCACCAAAAATGGGGGAGTATTCCCCTAATCTCTCCAGCATAAGCTATCATCAGTATTTTTGATCTTGGACATTCTGACAGGTGTAAGATGGAATATCAGAGTTGCCTTGATTTGCATTTTTCTGATGTCTAAGGATATTGAACATTTCCTTAAGTGTCTTTCAGTCATTTTAGATTCCTCTGTTGAGAGTTCTCTACGTCTGTACCCCATTTTTATTGAATTATTGTTTTCTTTTGGAGAAAAATTTCTTGAGTTCTTTGTATATTTTGGAGATCAGCCCTCTGTATGAGGTGGGATTGGTGAACTTTTCCCATTCTGGAGGCTGCCATTTTGTCTTGCTGACATTATCCTTTGTTTTATAGAAGTTTCTCACTTTCAGGAGGTCCCATTTATTAATTGTTTCTCTTAATATCTGTGCTACTGGGGTTATATTTAGGAAGAGGTCTGAGGTCTTCTGTGCCAATTCATTCAAGCCAAGTGTACTTCCCACTTTCTCTTCTATGAGGTTCAGTGTGGTTGGTGTTATGTTGAGGTCTTTTATCCATTTGGACTTAAGGTTTCCACATGGTAATAGATAAGGATCTATTTTCATTCTTCTACATGTTTATATCCTGTTATGCCAGCACCATTTTTTGAATATGATTTCTTTTTTCCATTTTATATTTTTTGTTTCTTTGTCAAAAATCATGTGTTTGTAGGTGTGTGGATTGATATCTGGGTCTTCGATTTGGTTTCATTGCTCCTGCTGTCTGTTTTTATGCCAATGCCAGGCTGTTTTAAGTACTGAAGCTCAGCAGTAGAGTTTGAAGTCTGGGATTGTGATCCCTTTTGTGCCTTGTCTTGAGTTCTTTTCCTTTTGCTTTGTTTGCCTTGTACAACTTGAATGTGATAGTTTTTTGTTTTATTACATTTTATTTTGTTATATTCTAAAAATTAATGAATGAGTGAATACCTAGCCACTAGAGTAAAGGTTAACAACTGAACTGTCATTTATACCTGTGGGGATAGAAAAAAATCAGTTTTCTCCAATGCAGTGATACTACTCCCAGACAGGCTTCATGCTCAGGATTAATTGACCAACACATAACAAACACCACAGTTTAATGTGTGCTTTTATTTGGTTAGAATTTTGTGGGGTCTTTTTATCTCTTTAGCGAGGAGGTGTTTTGTTTCTTGCTTTTGGGGAGTTTTGTTATATGTTTTGTTTGTTGTGGGTGTGCAGGGGCAGGGAGAGGATCTGAAAGGATTTCCGTTAGAGGAATCTGATATAAGTACACTTAAATTTACAAATTGTTTTAAATAATATAAAATATAAAAAACAGGAATTATTTTAAAAAGTGATTACATTTATTTGAAATACTGAATTCTAATTAATGCTTAGGCTCTACCCACAGTTTTATTTTCTCATGCACCAGAGATGTCTACAGGAATGCTCACCTTCCTATGTACTGCCTGACTGCCTGTCCTTTCAAGGATCCCATTCAGGCTCCATTACATCATCAACTTTGTGTTTTGCATGCCTCAAAGAGCAGCATTATATGAACAATGCCAAGGTCTGTTTCCAGCATAAAGAGCAACTAGACAAGGGTTTCAGTGACTTGTAAGTGGCTGCATTGCTGAAGATGAGGAAACAAATCCTAAGAAAACACTTTCCTACTGAACCTTTTTCAAGTAGAATACTGCTGAGCTATTATTGGTTTGTTTGTTTTTTCTTTTCGAGGATAGTTATTTCATATTAAATTTATTTTTTCAAATGCTGGAGTGGGATGGATGACATGTGAGATTTCTTACTTTAAAAGTGATTTTCTGACCAAGTGACAAGTACTTTAAATCTTCTGTATTTTTGTTTTCAGTTATCTATGTAAACTTAGCTAAAGAAGTTATCAAAATCTGTACTATGTGTTGAATTCTGAGTTGCCTCGAAAGTTCCTAGCATATCTCAAAAGTCTTAGGACACACATACACATACAGAGAGAGAGGGGGGAGGGAGAGAGAGAGGGAGAGAGAGGGGTGGAGAGAGAGGGAGAGAGAGAGAGAGACCAGTTATTGTCAGATTCATAGCCCAATGACCAAAGTATCCTTGTTCCTATTTAAACACTCATAAGCCTCATCTTTACCACATGGACTGCTCTTGGTGTTCTGGTCTCTAGAGTTTCCAACAGTCAAAGAATAAGCTAGGTTCAAACATTTCTAAATTCCTAACACAAATCATTTTCAAAGAATTTAAAGTTCACAGAGTTGGGTTTGTTCATAGCAATGATCCTATTTTTGTAGCATCAATGTTCTTTATTAGTTGTGCTGTTGCTGTGATCAAATGCTCAACTAGAGAAAATAACTTTAGGGAGTAAAGGTTTACTTTGGATCTCAGTTTCAGAAGAATCAATCATAATTGAGAATATTATGTTGGCAAGAGTGTAGGAATGAGAGTAATCACTTCATGGTGGAAAGGATGTGTGGGACAAGGAAGGGATCAAGAACATGGCAAAACCTTCAAAAACATATCCCAAATAATGTAGGCTTCAACTCTCAATATTTTCACCATCTTCCAAAATAATGACATTAATTATGTCATATGAGCATTATAGAGAAATTTCATATTCAAATCATAATAATTAACAATTTCAAATACATGTTTAATTTTCTAGGTTATATATGGGTATATAAAACATTGTTCACAGAATATTTTTAAAATTACTTGGCATTTGCCATAGTTCTTGCTGAACAAAATGAATACACATTTCAGATAATCTATCTTAATTCATGCTATAATTCAAAATATTTTATACCTTAGAAGAGAAACCTTCTTATGAAGTGAACACCCACCAAATCATTAACCATGCCTACTTCTAGTATTTACAGTTCAGTGATAGTAGTTAATTTCTCATGGTGCTTCTCAGAAAGTACTCACAAAGAATCTAGTACAGGCATTAGTAGAACATTTTCAATAAAATGAGCTAGCTAGCATCAAAGAGTCTCCTTATGTAGTTTCTAGCCTTTTGAGTAAGAAACTGCTCTTGCCTGGACTGCTTAACTGGGCATGCAGGACCCACAGAGAAATGACTGTTGAACTTGCCTAAAGGTAAGATGATCTATAGGGGTTCCTGCTTTATGAAAGGGTCTGTGAGATATTCTGCAGGATACAGAAAAAAGTGACTAATTTGTCTTTGAATTTTCCTGCTTCATGGAAAAGTCTGCTGGATAATATGGGCCTGTAGGCTGAAGATGGATGTCTCAATAGTACAAAAGAACATGGGAGACTTTCCAGGCAGCGAGATATTGCTGTCAATTCTAGAATTTTGGAATTTGTTTACAATGTACTTCCTGTTATAGTATTATATCCTTCTGGAGTCTTTGATGGAGTTGAAGAATTTATAATTATAGTTACAGTTTTCCTTAGTTATGATAAAAGATAAAGTATATATAAATATTGTAACTGTAATTCTTGCTTGATAACTGTTTTGTTATGTGTAATTTTACTATGTTAAAGTTAAAGCCTCCCTTTTTATGTAAACAGAAAAGGGGAGGTGATGTGGGAGTCCCCTCTGTGTGCTGTAATTACCATTAATGAATAAAGAAACTGCTTTGGCCTGTCAATAGGGCAGAACTTAGGTAGACAGGGAAAGTTAGGCTGACTGTTGGGAAGAAGAAGGGGGGAATCAGACAGAGACACTACGGACCTGCCACCAAAGTCAGACATGCCAGAACTTTGCTGGTAGACTATGACCTCATGACAATATAGAGATTAATTGAAATGGGTTAAACTAAGATGTAAGAGTTAGCCAATAAGCCGGGCGGTGGTGGCACACGCCTTTAATCCCAGCACTCGGGAGGCAGAGCCAGGTGGATCTCTGTGAGTTCAAGCCCAGCCTGGTCTACAAGAGATAGTTCCAGGACAGGCTCCAAAAGCCACAGCAAAACCCTGTCTCGAAAAACAAAACAAAACAAACAAAAACAAAAACAAAAAAAAGAGTTAGCCAATAAGATGCTAGAGCTAATGTGCCAAGCAGTGTTTTATTTTTTTAAAACAGTTTTTAGAATGTATTTAACTTATTTATGTGCATTGGTGTGAAGGTGTCTGGAACTGGAGTCACAGACAGCTGTGAGCAGCCATGTGGGTGCTGGGAACCAGGGTCCTGTGGAAGAGCAGCCAGTGCTCTTAACCACTGAGCCATCTTTCTAGTCTGCCAAGCAGTATTTTAAATAATAAAAAAAATGAGCTAGGAAAGGGAGCCATTTTAGGGTTGGCAAGAGACTTCACTCTAGAGGGATTCCCAGGTGTCCAGGGAGATGTCCCCAGCTAGTTCCTTGGACATCTGAGGAGAGGGAGCCTGAAATGGTCCGATCCTATAGCCATACTGATGAATATCTTACATATCACCATAGAACCTTCATCTGGCGATGGATGAAGATAGAGACAGAGACCCACATTGGTGCACCGGACTGAGCTCCCAAGGTCCAAATGAGGAACAGAAGGAGGGAGAACATGAGCAAGGAAGTCAGGACCACGAGGGGTGCACCCACCTACTGAGATGGTGGGGCTGATCTATTGGGAGCTCACCAAGGCCAGCTGGACTGGGACTGAAAAAGCATGGGATAAAGCCGGACTCTCTGAACATGTCAGATAATGAGGGCTGCTGAGAAGCCAAGGACAATGGCACTGGGTTTTGATCCTACTGCATGTACTGGCTTTGTGGGGGCCTAGCCTGTTTGGATGTTCACCTTCCTAGACCTGGATGAAGGGGGGGAGGACCTTGGACTTCCCACAGGGCAGGGAACCCTGACTGCTCTTCAGACTGGAGAGGGAAGGGGAGGGGATTGGGGGAAGGGGGAGGGAAAAGGAAGGCAGGGAGGAGGTGGAAATCTTTTAATAATAAAAAATAAATAAATTTTTAAAAATGAGCTAGCTAAAATACCGTTAGCATTACATTTAACTCTGTAGTGTTGCAAATTTAGTGACAAATATGACAGATTCAGTAAATGTGCTGCTCCTCAAGATTAGCCAGACAAAAATTAATTATAAGGGACTAATGATGCATAATTTTTATGACTTTTGAATACTATTTATTAATATGAATAATATTGTTTTTCTTTTACTTTTAAGCCTTTTATAAAATACCACAATGCAACAGTTTATTCTTTTGTAAACAGGAACCTTACTGACTTCTCTAGAATTTGGAAAGTATTGTTAAGTATTTATATTTCCATGGCAATATAATTGTTTGCATAATTTGTACAAGACTTCATCTTGCTTGGATAAAGACATAATTGGAAGCATTAGTAATTTGAGCAAGACTTTGAGTCAAATGCTTTTCTTGATAGCATTCATATCATCAGATACGATCCAAGTTTCCTGAAACTAACATGAACTTTATATTACCAATACTTACAAAGCCCTCTGGGCAGAAAAATAATCTGGTACCTGGCTAAATACCTTCTCATGTTTATTCCTGAATACATGTGGGAGAACTGGTCTCTTGGTCCTGACATTACTATCATCATTCTACAGCAGGAGCCACATTGATGACTGATCAGAAATCCTGTCCTCTATACAAGACAGGAGCATAAACAAAAGTATAAATCAAACTGAAAGAATAATAAGCACTAGAATTTTTAAGATTACTTCTCAAGAATAGGAGCATCTTTACTGTAAGAAACAAAACAAAACAACAAAAAACCCTCCTCTCGCTGAGAGACTGCTAATTTCCACTCTCTCCCTAGGGGCTTATGACCTGCTCCAGCTATACACCTAAGATTCCTCATATAAAAGAACACCATAATCAAGTGGTATAAAGCTCTGTAGAGTCAATTACCAGTATAAATAATCCTGAATACAACTAATTTGCAAGTCATCCTTTAGGCAGTCAGCTCCATCCCAATTCAGAGAAAGAAATTACTTTCATGTCTTCATGGGATATTCACATACTGGAAAGGGGAGTCACATCCTGAAAAGGACACATGGGGTATATCAGGGACCTTGAGGATGGAGAAATTTCAGCCAAGTGTTGTAGATAAAGACTTCTGATGACTTTATCTATGTATTTTCATGATGTTTTAAAATGACTTATGCTGTTTATGAAAAGTTCTAAGGAAGAAAGCTTTAAAGGCCTTTGTAGTTGATTACCAGTTTTTTTACACATTTCTAAGATATCATGCCAAATGTGATGAAACTAGAGCTATTTTTAAAATAAGAATAAAAAATGCAGAGTGACTCTACAGGGTGGATTTCAATGTTGAAACTCAACTTTAGGAAGTAATACCCTCATGAATATTATATGATAGCTTACTCATTGCCAGAGTTTTTTCCATCTCTGTTAAGCCCCATTTTAATACCCATTTACCTTTTCATTACATGTCTATACAGCTGAGGTTCTGATGTCTTTTTTGTCAGTCTTAATTTTCAGGTATCCTAGCATCCTGAGATATCGCATTAAAACTCCCAGAATTAACATTTCAGTTGTTTTTATCCTCCCTGCAACACTAAGAATGAATGGACTTTTCAAACACTTTGCAAACTGAGGCTGGCAGAGATCACCATAACACATCATATGTCTGTCCCTTCTGCTGTCTTGACCATTTAGAAACTGTAACAGAACACCTGAAACCACCATTTTTGAGGACACAAAAAACAAAAATAATTTGAGTCCAATAATATCTGTCAATTTTATATGTAATCATATTATAATGTAAATAAATATGTTGAAATTAATATATATTCTCCAGAAGGTGCCTTCTAGACTTGGATACTTATTTTACAGTCAATGGCCACAATCAATTTTTCTTTAATTTTCAAAAAATACCACCCATTGGAATTTTCAAAGTTCAAATCATCATGTAATCTACATCTATTACCATTCTTGGCAGATGCATTTGCTGGCCTTTAATTTAGCACATTAAGACAATCAAATGAGAAGCTTATTAGTTCAAAGGAAAGACTGTCCTTTGTTACTTAACAGGAGAAACTGACAGAGACTATATTCTTTACCCAACTGTAGTCAGCACTTTGAAGCCCTCTTTCTAAATGTCTCTTTTGTAAACTTTTAAAATAAATTTCTGTGTGTACATATATGACAGAAAACATATGTGAAGGTCATGGGACAACTTTGTGGACTTGATTCTCTCTTATCTTTATGTATGTTCTGGGGATCAAGTTCAGGTCTTCAGGTTTGTATGGTAAGTTCTTTTGCCAACTGAGACATCCCTCTAGATTATTTGGCATCCATCTTCATTTATTCCGAGTCTAATGTCAGAAAGAATCCCACTAAGCTGCTGCATTTTGTCACAGTCATATCTATAACAATTATTGACAGTAGAATCTCTATAAAATAATTACTTTAGAGTTACACACTTCAAAAACATAATGGCTTAAAGTGAGCAATATTCCTTCACAAAAATAAAGGTTAGGAACATAAAAAAATTCAAAGCAGGGTTAAGACAAGAACTCAGCAGGACAAATATTAAATCCTATAATTCCAGGCTGATCGTCAAGAAAACGTAGCATTTGTGATGTGAACTCTCAAGAGCTTGAGCATCTTTGCCCTATAGCTTTGCTGATTACATACGAAGTGGTTTCTTTCTTGGGTTGGCTCCCATCATTGTCTAGGCCTTGCTTTGGTAGACACTACACCTTCCAGATATCTCTACTTTCTGAGTCTTCACTGAAGCCTAGGCTTCACCCTCACAAACTTGGGCCTCAGCCTCTCAGAGAATATCTGTCAGAAGTAAGAAACTCTCACACAATCCCTCACCTCTCTGTGGTCTAATATTAAAACATAGGTTGAAATCTTCAAGACTGCATGACTCTGAAGTTCTCACGTCTGAAAACCCAACATTACATCAGTATGATGCAGGTTTACCACCAGCTTGAAGAGCCATTCCCACACTGACTCCTTTTACCATAGTTAATAAAGCACTGATTGTCTGTATTACTGAATGTAGAATGAATAATAAAAACTCAGAGACAAATATTGGAGTTTAACCTGAAGATCAGAAAAGCAAAAACAGCCAATCCACTAGAGAGCCCTTACCTCTTTGAAATCTTTAGACTGAAAGGGAGCAAGTTCCTGTCTCATTCTGCTTTATAGTCCTCTTTGCTGCTTGGATTAAAGGCATGCACCAACACCACTGGGCCTCTATGGCTAACTAGTGTGGTTGTGGGATTAAAGGTGTGTGCCACCACTGCCTGGCCTGTATGGCTACTAGTTTGGCTGCTTTCCACTGACCTTCAGGCAAGTTTTATTTATTAAAACACAAATAATATACCACTACAACTGAACTGAGAACACAGTTCCATGGGTGGCCCAGTATTTGCATGGTGCATGGTAGATCTTTGCTCAATATCTTTCAACTGAGCTGAAACATTTCCATCATTAACCCTGGGCAGATGGAGTCTGGTCAATTCCTGACATGTTCTCAAAGCATCTTTGTTACACTTTCTTTTAAAAAAATAAAGCCTGCTTCCTTATCTGCAATTTTAGATATTTTCCCTTTCTCTGTGGAAAAAAATGTGTTTTCCAAATATAGTATTCTTTCTTCAATTGTTACCCCTAAATTAGCTCCAAGCAGCCATCAATATCCTTCTGTAGCATGAATGGTAAGGTAACTTGGAGCTTACTCTGCCAAATTTGATAGTATATCACATTTGTATTCAGTATCTTGTGACCTGGACAAGGGTTTATTCTAGGATACAAGGCCTCTCTTCTAATTTCCCAAACAGTCCTTTTTCCATTTGATCCCTCATGGCTATAGACTTCACATTCCACATACCTGATGACATCCTAGTCTTGAGAATAGTAAATCCCAAATATATAACTTTCAGTTTTTCTCCTCCTCCTACTATGCAAAGAAAACAAAGTTCTCACCTGTTCTTTTGTATTCTAAGTTGAACCCAAGATTTATCCTCTGCTATATTAATATTCATTCTTATTGAAAAATCGGAAATAAAATCTATCTACATTAACAAATGTCAAGTGTTTTTCTTTCTTATTTCCTTCCTTCAATACATAATAAGTTAAAGGAAATATGTTGATTTATTTTTTATATGGTATGAACTATATATATATATATATTTTTTTTTTTTTGGTTTTTCGAGACAGGGTTTCCCTGTAGTTTCTAGAGCCTGTCCTGGAGCTAGCTCTTGTAGACCAGGCTGGCCTCGAACTCAGAGATCCTCCTGCCTCTGCCTCCCGAGTGCTGGGATTAAAGGCGTGCGCCACCACCGCCCGGCTCGAACTATATATTTTTAACAACAACAACAACACAAAAAACCTACACAGAAAGATGACTTGGCAGAACTGAGGAGTTGGCTCTGTTGGTAAAGGCTATGGGTCACAACCATGGCACACAAAATAAATAAATAAAATGTAATAATAAAAATGGATTTCTGGCCAGGCGGTGGTGGCACATGCCTTTAATCCCAGCACTCGGGAGGCAGAGGCAGGCGGATCTCTGTGAGTTCGAGGCCAGCCTGGTCTACAAGAGCTAGTTCCAGGACAGGATCTAAAAGGCTGCAGAGAAACCCTGTCTCGAAAAACCAAAAAAAAAAAAAATGGATTTCTGGCCTCCCTGCACATATTCTCATTCCTTCCACTCTTCACCTGGACTTTGGGAGCTCAGTCCAGTGCTTCGATGGAGGTCGAGACCATGAGGGGTTCACCTACTGAAGCAGTTTACCTGAGCTAATGGTAGCTCACCAACTCCAGCCGGACTGGGAAGGGACAAGCATAGGACCAAACTAGTTCCTCTGAATGTGGTTGACAGTTGCATGGCTGAGGCAGACTGAGAGGCCAGTGGCAGTGCCACCAGGATTTATCCCTACTGCATGTACTAGCCTTTCGGAATCTCTTTGGATGTATACCTTGCTCAGCCTAGATACAGTAGGGAGGGCCTTGGACCTTCCACAAGGCAATGTGCCTTACCCTCTCTGAGGATTGGATGAGGGTGGGGTGGGAGGGTGTAGGGGGGAATGGAAGGAGGGGAGGAAGTGGGAACTTGAATTGTTTTTTTTAAAAAATAAATTAAAAAACATTTTTAAAAGAGAAAATGTCACATCAAAAATAGAAGAATTGAAATATATCCTTCTACTGGTTAGGGTAAAGACAATGCATAAGTCATTTGTTCCCACACTCTGCTTTCCCAGGCAGCAATGTTTTCTTTGATGCTCCCTTTTCAACTTTTCCACTTCATATATAGACAAATGAATGTATACACACATATAAATACATTCTTCCCTAGCAACAGCTAACTATATGTTATACTATTCTTCAACATCCTTCAATATTGTTCACATATTTTGAACAACTTTTAGTACCTCATTCTTTAAAACTTTATATTGGTATTTCCACACATGTATATAAAGTATTTAGATATTATTAAACCTTCTATTATACTTTCTTGTCATCCCACTTCCCCTAGTGTTCCAAATCTTTAGCGATCTCACCTTTCCTTTGTTCTTTTTAATATTTTCCTAGATTATATATGCAAAAGGAAACATGCATTTATTGTCTTTGTGGGACAAGATTATTTAATAACATGATGCTACCCATTTACATCAATTCTTCACAAAACAGTATAATTTCTTTCTTCTTTACAGCTGAGTAACCTTCTTTATACACATAATTTCTTTACACATTCATCCTCTGGTGAGCACCAATGCTGAATTTATAATTTGGCTATTGTGGATACTGTTACATGAAATGGTAAATACAAGGGTATATATAGGTTCAATCATCAAATTGGCAGTGGAACTTCAGAAACACTTGGAAGATGAAGATGAAGTTAAATGACAAATAAATGTATGAAAAAAATGTTTCTATCCTGGGCCATTAGGGAAAAGCAATTCAGTACTATACTTTGATTCCACTTTACTCCATTCAGAATTACTATCATCAAGAAAATAAACATCATCATCAACAAATGGCAGTAAGCATTTAATGAAAAATAAACAATTACTGCTAGAGAAAATATTATTATAGATACTAGGAAAATCATTTTGGAAAGTCATCAAAATTGCAAAATAAAAGTTTCATATTATTTAGCCATACCATTTCTCCACAAACCAAAATGAATCTGTCCAATTAGTATATAAATACCTATATCATTTATTTAAGTGTATTTTAATTGATTCGTTGAGGATGTCATACATTGTGTTTGATCACATTCATCCCATCTTCAAAATTCTCCCAGATCTATCTCCCTACCCTACCCATCCAATATGGGCCCTTAAAAAAATCACATGCAGTAGTGATGCCCATATACAAATGGATATGGCAATTCACTGGAACATGTTGTACCTATAAGGGATGAGACCATAAAATAAAATATCTCTCCATCTCCCAGTGAGTCTCTATTACTAATAATTCTTCAGCTAGGGGTGGGACTTCATGCCCATGCCCACATCCCCTCTCCATTTAGGGATTTGGTCTTCCTTAAACTTAAGTAGGTCTTCTATTTGCTATTACAACCATTGTGAATTAACATGTACAACTTCACTGTTCTGTCCCCAAAATACTGTCTCTTTGTAATTATTCCCTGTCTCTGGCTCTTATAATCTTTCAGACCCCTCTTGTGCATCAGCCCTGATATTTGGGAAAGAGAGTGTGATACATATTTCCCATTAAGGGCTGATCATTCTTTAGACTCTTATTCTTTGCATTTGAACTAGTTGTGGGATTTGTGAGGTCCTGAGTTTGCAAACTCCATTTTAGAGAAGCGGCTTCATCTTAAGCCATATAATGAGCTGGGGGTGGTGATCTCAGCTCCATAAATGTGCTACAATAGCACAATTTAAAAGGATACCCTAAAAGTAGCCAATTAAGGAGTTAAGGGACAGGGCAATAAAATTTACAGATTCACAGATTTGGTGCTTTGTCCAGTCATTATCAGAGAAACTTCCTCTGGTAGCCGATGCAGAGACACACAGCCAAACATTATGCAGACAGAAAGTCTAAATTGAAGGTCTCCGTCAGGTCCCTCCCCTTAGAGCTCCAGGAATCCCATAGAAAACAGGGAGAAAAGACTATAGGAGTCAGAGGGGATGGAGGACACCAGGAGAACGTAAGCAGGGCTCATATGGGCTCTCAGAAACTGACGTGGCAAGCATGAGGCCTGCATGCGCCGGCAACAGGTCCTCTGTATATATACTATGACCATTAGCTTGACGTTTCGGGGGTCTGGAGAGATAGCTAATGGTAAACTGTTTGCCACAAAAGCGTGGACCTGAGTTAGATCTCCATAACTGTTCAAATAGGTGGGAGGGTGGCCACCTGTCATTGTAAGGGACAGGAGACAGAGCCAGGGAAGCTGACTAACTAGACTAAGGTAAACAGTGAGCTCTGGACTCACTGAGAAACCCTGCCTCAATACATAATGTTGAATACAGTGGAGGAAAACACTTGATGTCAACTCCAGACCTCCTTGCATACATGCTACCCCACACACAAGGTTATGTATACACACATGTGCACCACACACAAATACTTACAGATAAAAAAGCTGAAAAAGATTTTTCATTGTGTGGAGGACTCACTTAAATTTTAGCAGCTCATTAAGGTACACTACTATGTAATATTGCATTTCATACATAAACTAAATGTTTACATTACTGGAAGGAATGAGTCTTTGAATATTTAGGTGTATTATACACACGGCTTCCATGCACAGTCTTATGTCTGTATCTTGGTAACATGGACGTATTTCTGTTTGTTTTAGTCCTTGTAGTGTAAATATTGAGTCATACGGTGTTTAAACACCTTTCAATCTCTTAACTACTCTTATTCTGATAAGCATGTAAGTTTTTGTCTAATTTCCCAATGTTGCCTACTCCAGTATTTCTTTGTGTGTTTCAAAAGAAGACATTGAGTTATATATGTTCCTTTCCCCAATTTACAGCTTAACTTTCACTCTATTAATGGCATCTTTGATAAAAATTTTTTCTCTTCTGTATTTCCCTTTATGGTTGCTGGTTTCTGTCTAATTTAAGAAATCCTTTCTTGGATTCATTGCGATAATAACATTTCTAATAATTTTACAATATTATCTCCTAAAACTTTTACATCCTCCTTCATATTAAAATGCCTAATCCACTTGCATATTTTACTTTGTGAGACATGGCATAAGGACCCACTAATATTTTTCATAAAAATTAATAGTAAATTGCCTTAGAACCATTTATAGAAAAGATTATCTTTCTCAACAATGGCAGGGTGTCATCTCCACTTCTGTGTTCTTTGTTACATTCCACTTGTCTGTGTGACTTGCATTCAGCAATGACATGGAACCATAATTACCATAACAAAAGTATATCTTCCTCTCTATATGGGGAAGGCTTTCAAAATTTAACTTTTATTTTCAATGCTATGGTTTAAATCAAGTGTCTCCCACATGCATTTGTAATAAGAATTGATGTACATCAAGATCCATGTATATAACTCTTGAGCATATATACTCAAAGGACTTCACATCATATTGTAGAAATAACTTGCTCATCCATGGCCACTTCAGTTCTATTCATAATCTGTAGAAAATGGGAACAGATTAAATGTTCATCAACTGATGAGTGGACATAAAAACTCTGTATATTTACAATGGAATATTACTTAGAAAATATTTAGAAAAATTGGAATTATAAAATCTCCCAGCAAATGGACAGAGAAGGAAACAATTATTCTGAGAAAAGTAATCAGATCCAGAGAGATAAACATGTTTTCTTTCATTTGTGGATGTTAGCCTTGAATCTTCAGATTTGTGTATTCATGAGGAATATACACAGAGGTTAGAAAATTAGTATGGAACTGTAGGTGGTACATTTTAAAGGAATGGGGACATAATGTAGTGATAGAAAGTGGTCAAGGGGACTAATAGTAAAGGGAGAGTTGACTCTGAAGTGGGAGGAGAGGGCTGAGTAGATGAGGGAATATGGAAAGGAATGAGTAACACACTGACAGTTCCAAAAAGTTTAATGGAAAACTACAACTGTAAAAAACACTACTATCTTAGTGGTCATATTTTCAGCCTTTATATATAAAGAGTTTAAATGGAGTTATCCTATAATGTGCTACGGCCCCTGAATTTATTTTCCCTGAGCCTTAGGTAAACAGCTTGCATTTTACATATGTAAGTTCAGGTTGGGTACCCCAGTCTCTTCTCTACATATTGACCAGATGTGGATCTCTGCAATAGTTTGTGCCTATTGTAAAAAGTAATGACTTTTGAGAGCTATCATAAGTATTTATGATACAGATAGAAATTATATTAATTTGGGAAACTGGTAGTAGTATATTCTCTTCACTCTATGACCTATATAGTACACAGTATTTTGAGCTACCTTCTGTCTTACATTCTAACTAATTTTAGTTAACATGTTTTTCACTTCTAGAAAACACATGCATATTGTGTAATGTTAGCTGAAGATGTATTACATTTGTCTATGCTAGGCAACATTTGTTTAATAATTCAAAGATATGTTGATTCTTTTTTATTGATTTTATTCAGCTATACATTTTTCTCTGCTCCCCTCCCTTCCTCTCCTCTCCCCTTCAACCGTCTCCCAGGGTCACCATGCTCCCAACTTACTCAGGAGATCTTTTCTTTTTTTACTTCCCATGTAGATTAGATCCATATATGTCTCTCTTAGGGTCCTCTTTGTTGTCTAGGTTCTCTGGATTTGTAGGCTGGTTTTCTTTACTTTATGTCTAAAAGCCACTTATGAGTGAGTACATATGATAATTGTCTTTCTGGGTCTGAGTTACCTCGCTCGATATGATGTTTCCTAGAACCATCAATTTGCCTGCAAATTTCAAGATGTCATCATCTTTTCTCCTGTGTAGTACTCCATTGTGTAAATGTACTACACTTTCCTTATCCATTCTTCGGTCGAGGGGCATTTAGGTTGTTACCATGTTCTGGCTATGACCAACAATGCTGCTATGAACATAATTGGACATATGTCCTTGTGCTATGATTGAGAATACTTTGAGTATATACACAAAAGTGGCATTGCTGGATCTTGAGAAAGGTTGTTTCCTAATTTTCTGAGAAATTGCCACACTGATATCCAAAGGGGTTGTACCAGCTTGTACTCCCACCAGCAATGCAGGAGTGTTCCCTTTACCCCACAAGCTCTCCAGCATAAGTTGTCATCAATGTTTTTGATCTTGGCCATTCCCACAGAAGTAAGATGGAATTTCGAGTTGTTTTGATTTGCATTTCTCTGATGACTAAGGATGCTGAATATTTCCTTAAGTGTCTTTCAGATATCTTAGATTCCTCTATTGAGAGTTCTCTGTTTAGGTCTGTACTCCATTTTTATTGGATTATCTATTCTTTTGATGACCAATTTCTTGAGTTCTTTGTATAGTTTGGAGATCAGTCCTCTGTCTGATGTGGGGTTGGTGAAGATCTTTTCCCATTCTGTATGTTTTGTCTTGTTGACCATGCTGATTCTGTTATATTGCATTTGTTTAACTCTATGAAGCTTTGTTACTTTGCCTGTCTAAAAGACCTGATTGGTCTAATAAAGAGCTGAACAGCCAACAGAGCTAGGCAGAAGAAAGGAATAGATGGGACTGGCATGCAGAGGGAATAAATAGGAGGAAAAATCTGAGAAGAGAGATCAAGGAACAGAAAAAGAAGGAGAGAGGAGACCTGGGGTCAGCCACCCAGCTACAGAAGAAGACATGGAGTAAGAAGTAAAGAAAGAAAGATATTAGAATAGAGAAAGGTAAAAGCCTGGAGGGAAAAGGTAGACAGGATAATTTAAGAACAGTTGGCTACAAATAAGCCAAGCTAAGGCCAGGCATTCGTAAGTAATAAGTCTCCACATGTATTTATTTGGGAGCTGTGTCACAGGCCCCCAAGAGCAAAGAGCTCCCAAACATGGCCACATGGCCATTGCTTTACTAAACATAGTAAGAAGAATTGCTTTAGTCACAAAAGTAAAGATGATAATACATAATTGTTATCATTTAAGTTCATAATTGTTTCTAATGCCACAACAGGTTTCTTCTCTGAGTTCTTGTGTTCAAATAACTAATCCCAAAATTAATTATAGGAAAATAAGAGACTTAAAATAATTTGGTTTTGCATCCAGATACCATAAACTTGAGCTGTAATACAATGAATTGATTTTTTTATTGTGTTTAATGCTTATCCTGTAGTTAGAGTTCTTTGCGCCTTAGTTTATTGTGGAGATTCTACCCAACCAGGTTCTTGGTCAGTTTCTAGCTTGTGAGTCTCTATTGGTTTGTGTTCCCATAAAAGTATAAGATAATTTTGTTCTATGAGGAAAATGCTCTCAGAGTCAGAATGTTTTCCATGATTTTCATCTATTTATGTTGTTGTTTCCTTTTAGCTATTTCAGATTTCCCATTTTTTTATTTCTATAATTTTAAATATATTTACATATAATATTCTGTTTTCTAGTGTCTTTGTTATAGAAATTTGTTCAAATACCCAGCCATCTTCATGAACATATTATTAATGTGTTAAAAGCCCCTTTATCTGATGAGCTAGGAATATTATCTTTACTGCCATCCTAAATCAAATCCTTCTGAATTTCTTCACAACTATGTGCTTTAATCACTGAATATTATAAATTATGATGTACAGTGAAACTAGAATAATTTAATAATCCCATCTACAAAATAAACCTGACAATGCATTCTTATAAACATAGTATTGCTTCAAAAAGTAGAGGCCAGTGCCCTGAAATAATGGTACAAATGAAAGCAAATGTGGTCTAGGAAAAGATAAACGTGGAAAAGTCTATATGATGTTATTGCACTGTACAGGGGAAAATAATGGTTACTGAAAACATTTCAAAGACCTTAAAGATGGCTAGGGAAATCTTGGAGACCTTTAGTAGTCACATGGCTCCACTGTTTTCTACTTATGTAATTGGCCGGAGTTAGTACCTACACGGAGTTAGTACCTACATGAAACTTCTTCAGTGATTGGAAACGCTGTAGGCCCTACCATGTTTTCTTTTTAAATCACAGAGAATACGAGCATCTGTTTGTCTTGACTTGGCTTTTCATTTTTACTCATCATAACGCAGAGGCATGAAATCTGGGCTATACAATTTAGAGTCCTTTTTTATCTCCATTATCTTAAAGTTTTTTATTCTACAAGTCCTTTATTTATTTTAATTAAATTTATTAATTTAGTTTATTTAGCAACCCTCCCCTCTCCCCTTTGCCTCCCTTCAATCCACTCCTCTGTTTCTGTTCAGAAAGGGGCAGGTCTACCATGGGTATAAACAACACATGGCATATCAAATTGAGGAAGGATTAAGCACCTCCCTTTGTATTAAGGCTGTGCAAAGCAACCCAGTATGAGGTAAAGGTTCCCAAAAGCCTGACAAAGCGTTAAGGACATCCCTTGCTCCCATTGTTAGGAGTCCCACAAGTAGAACAACCTACACAACTATCACATATATGTAGAGAGCTTCAGTCAGCCCCATGCAGGTTCCCGAGTTGTTGGTCTAGAGTCTGTGAGCTTCTATGAGCCAAGACTAGTTGATTATGTGGATTTTGTTGTGATGTTCATGTCCCTGCTGGCCCGTACAATCCTTCTCTCTCTCTCTCTTCAGCGGGATTCCTGGAGTTCAGCCTAATGTTTGACTGTTGTTGATCTCTGCCTCTGTTTCCATCAGTCACTGAATGAAGGGCAAAGGTTGTATGACTGGTTGGTATCCCAATCCCTCTTGCCAGGTCACAGGAGATGGCCAGTTCAGGCTACATATAGTCTCTTTTTTGTGACCTTGCTCATGTCCTCTTTTGACAAAAGCTCCTTGACCTAAATAGTTCATGTCCCTTTCTTTAGATTCTAATGATGTTTCACTGTGGTGGTTTGAATGAGAATGCCCCCCATATGTCATATATTTAAGTGCTTGACCACTAGTTAGTGGAAATCTTTAGGAAGGATTAGGAGGTGTGTGCTGTTGGAGCATGTATGTAACTGGGCATGGGCTTTGAGGTTTAAAAAGACTCTGGTGTTCTCAATGTTCTCTCTCTGCCTTGTAGTTGTGAATCTTGCTGTAAGTTCTCAGCTGTTCCCTCACTCTGCCATACTGGACTCTAAGCATCTGAAACTGTAAGCCAAATTACATGCTGTCTTTTATAAGTTGTCTTGGTCATGGTGGTTTATTACAGCAGTAGAAAAGTTACTAAAATATACATAATCTATATTCTTTATTCTGTTCATCTTTTGTGAATAAGGAATACTTATTTTTCCCATCCATTCTGAATCAACCAGTTTCTGGCATAGTGCTGTGAACATACTGTTTGTTCTACCTAGAAATGTTGTTTTTCCCCCTTGTTTCTTCCACTTGTTCTATTTTTGTTCCACTACTAATTAGATCCTAGCTGGACTGTGGAATGGAGAGCTCAGAGCACATATGGGCATATGACTGTTAATTACAGTATTATTATTTCCTAAGCATCTTCCAAGCAATTCATTTGCTGTGGATATCTTGATTGATAAAACTAATTTCACCTGGATATTGAAACTAAGGCTTTTAAAATTTTGTCTTCATTTATAGCCAGAGTGGTAAAAGACAGCTGATGTCTCCATAATTATACTTATTACTCGTGTGCAATTTAACGTAGGTCAAACTAGTCTCAAGAAACTATAACCTAGAAGAACACTTCACTTATTTTTGCTGCTTCTACTTGAGATGGAAAATAACTACTTTCGGGGGCCACGGTTGATTTTTATATTGAGTGATATCTAGATTTTTTTCTTGTGGGCTGTTCTTGTGTCACTGCAGGACTACACATGTCTTGATTAGGAGACTACCTTGCAAAGGTAAAAGGATATTGATGACTAAATTGGACTTTAAATTGCAATCTGAAATATCATAGCCAAGGAGGATAATCAAAATTGTGCTTAAGAGTCAAGAAGGTCTCATGTTAGAATATAACTTCTAAAAGGCTGACGACATAATAAAAGTAATAAGAACAGGCAAATTTGGTGTGCATGGGGTACATAAAGAATTTGCTCCAGAAGGAGGGTGCTTTAGCCACTAGTTCTGGCTGCATTCTAGCTTTGGGATTGATAAGTTAAAAGCAGAAATGGGACTAAGTTTGTGACATCATTTTCTTTTCTTTTTTATTGATTTTTATTGAGCTCTACATTTTTCTCTGCTTCCCTCTCTGCCTCTGCCCTCCACTTCAACCCTCTCCCAAGGTCCCCATGCTCCCAACTTACTCAGGAGACCTTGTCTTTTTCCCATGTAGAATATATCTATGTATGTCTCTCTTATAGTCCTCATTGTTCCATCTTCATGAAAAATATAATGAAAGGTTAGATTATGTTCTGATGAAAGACAAAAACTGAGAAGCAGTGTAATGTGATAGAAAAATAAAATTAGATTCAAACTTGTTGTGCAAGCCTGGGGTATTTGAGACTGATAAATATGATATTTACCCTTACTCTTTAATTTTTTATGTGTATGAGTGTTTTGCTTGAAAGCATGTACATGTACTATATGTATGCCTGGTGCCCACAGAGGACAGAAAAAGGGCACAAGATTGTCTGGAACTGGAGTTACAAATGATTGTGAGGTACCGTTTCGATATTTGAAACAAAACTCTGATCTGCTGTAAGAACAAAAGCATTAACTGTTGAGCCATCTCTTCAGCACCACCTTTAGTCATTATAATAATATATAATAACATAGTCATTATAAGATAGGAATTTTAAAAAGAATATGTAAATTGAAATATATTGACCTTACAAAGCTTAGAATTATGACTCTAATTTTCCCAAACATGTGATTTCAGGAAATAGTTTTTTTCTGAGTTTAGAGTCCTTTCTTGTGAAGTAAAACAAATATTTGTATGATCACTATATAAAGAAAAATTATTAAAATATGAAGAATATTTGTATAACTTGCACTTATGTGCAATAAATTGGAAGACAGTATGAATACATTTAAGCTCATTTTTCCTTTTAGAAAATAGTAATTACATCTGATTTAAAAACTGATTTGTTAGAAATATAAGATCATGCAGTGCATAATACGAATGAAATGTTATACACACACACAAATGCTGAAAACATGCCATTTCAAGTTGTATTACATATTTTAAACAATTACTCTATTTAAAGTAATAGGTAAACATTTTATTAAAGTAATACTATTGAAAAACAGTTATTGCTGATGAAAGATGATTTGGGAGGTTTGCTATCGTTGTAACAGGCATCTGAAGGTAACAATATTCTAAAATTATTACAATAAAATTGTGAGCATTCTTCAACTACCTTTGTTGTAGCATGGATATTTCCTTTGGTGTAGTATAAAACTGTCATCATGGATCAGAGATTTCTACAGTGACCTAGGATATTTTGGGCCAGCAGTTAAGGTGACAAGATAAGTCAAGCAATACAATGCTGGTATCATTCCGTTGTAGAAGAATGTAGTTCTATCAGAAATTTGTTCTAGATTTCATATAATACTCCTGAATCTGCTCCCATAGCAACATATGTTTTGATAGAGTGCTACAGTATATAGGAGATGGAAGATTGATGGTAGATGTGAGCATAGTGAGGCAATACTCATGAGTCAGCACCCATGCTGGACAGGAACATCTTGCTGATATCACTGCTTTTGAGCCAGTCAAATTCTTCCAACAATCCCTTCATCCATGTTCAGTAAGTAACCTCAATAAACTCACTGATTCATGAAGCTGGACTTGGATAAAACTGTTTCTTTGGTCAGTTGGTACACGATTTGCAGAGAACTAATGCTTCTTTCAGCCTTTCCAATGAAGGAAAAGGACTTATAACAAATATGCACCGAGCAAAGGCACATACAACAAAACCAAAGGTGAATCTGAATGATCATTTATATGGATAAAAAGACACGCAACTGAAGCTGAGGTATCTGAACAGAGGGAAAGTCTGTATGGCTATAACAGCTGCATCTCCAGGGGAATCCCTAAAGGATTTTAAAATTTACTACCATTCCTAAAGGTAGCGTATATGACACATTGTTTTAAGATGGCTATGGTGGTTTGTACAAGTAAAGCATTTCATGAGAGATAGATTGCAGACAAGATGATAGGGAAGTCGGGGTGAGAGGGGCAATAGCTAGTACCCAGTTCCCTGAGCTAGATAAGGCTACAGAGGTAAGGTGGCTCTGGAAAGTCTGAGTGGTTTATTTAAAGCATTAGGTTAATCATATCTGTAATAACCTGAAGCACTCCAGAAGGGATTAGAAAAATGGAGGCCATGGTAGTTGGAATGAGATGTTCCCCACAAATCTTGGGCATTTGGATCCTTAGTCCACAACTGTCAGCTCTGTTTAGGTAGTCTTATGAGGTGTGGCCTTGCTGGAAGAAGTAACTCAGCGATGGGCTTAGAGCTTTCAGACATCATGTGCCATTTCCAGTGACTGTCTGCACTTCCTGTTTGTGGTTCAGAATGTAAGCTGTCAGTTGTTTCATCTGCCTGCTGCCTGCTACATACGACTCACATCATGGACTATTATCCTTCTGGAACCATAAGCTAAATAAACCAATTCTTCTATAAGTTGCCCTGGTCATGGTATTTTATCTCAGCAATGCAAACGTAACTAAGACAGAAGCCAAGCAAAGAAGCCTGTCCATTTCACTTTAAAGCAACTGTGGCAGCATTAGTGCTGGTGTCGACCAGGATTGTCTTGGGAAAAGGCTGAAAGAGGAACAGATGCTGTGCTTATGAACTTCTGCAGTTGTTTAAAGAATGAAGAATAATACTGAAGGGATGGGGAAAAAGCGATCATCACAATGTCCACTACAGTGAAGGAAAAAAAGGTCTAAAGGAGCTGGATGAATATGTGGCTAGAGTGGTAAAGGTGAACAGGGTTTAATTCAGCCTATGAGTGGAAACATATCCCCTAAGAAGCTACATTATATACCTTTATCCAGTGTTATAAAGTATATTAAAAGTGTATAGATTGGTAAGACACTTGCGCCATATGATTGTGGTGGCATTTTCTTCATTGATATAAACTGTAAGGCTGATTTTGTGTGGTTGGGAGATATAAGAGCCTGTAAATATAGAGATTATTCATTCAACACAAAGCCAGTTTTCAGCAGGCAAGTAAGCCCTGTGTAACTACTTAGAGGGCTGACTGGAAACGACTAATGATGTCCTCTGTCCGTGCTACTATACACAAGATTGCTTTTTTGACAAACACCTGATATAGTTGGTGGAATTCTTATGCTATATTGACCTTGTTCATATTTACGCATAGTAGCCCCTTCGTTGCTGAATCCTGAGACTAATTTTCACTTTCTTCACTTTCTTAGAAAACAGCAGTAAACCCTAAAAGATTCTGTCAACACATTAATGCTAATGACTGAGTATCTTACAGATTTGGAAAAGTATCTGAAGGAACATAAAGTTAAACCCAGCAGTTAAAGAGTTTTAAAGGAATACGGAGGGTTCCCTTTTGAAGGGAAAAGGCATTCTCAGAGCTTAAGGTTATTATATCAAATCCCACTGTGAGCGCTTTTGTCCGGGCGGTGTCCCTGGGCTGCCAGGAATCCCTGATCCCGTGCAGTGGAGTTCCATCTGGACTGGAATGCCTGATCAGGTGCAGCGGAGTTCCATCTGGACTGGTGAGTGAGTGCAACCCTGGGGCAACCTGCCCTGGAAGAGAGCACAGACCCCCTCCCCCAGCTCCTGCTGCAGGCTTGTCTTTGTTTCTCAAGTCCCTGCCTCTCCCAAGCCTTCCCTAGTGTAATCAGGTGGCCTGCTCCTGTACTAAGGCCATCCACCCAAAGAGGTCAGAATCTGGCCTCCAGGCAGGTCTGTGGATTCCTGCAAGGGAGTGCTGGCTCCTTCAGATTGTGCTGCTAGTGCCGGGCGGTGGTGGCGCACGCCTTTAATCCCAGCACTCGGGAGGCAGAGGCAGGCGGATCTCTGTGAGTTCGAGACCAGCCTGGTCTACAAGAGCTAGTTCCAGGACAGGCTCCAAAGCCACAGAGAAACCCTGTCTCGAAAAACCAAAAAAAAAAAAAAAAGATTGTGCTGCTAGGTTCGCTGTGTGATATTCCATCCTGCCCTGCCCCCACCTTGGCCCTTTTGTGCTACAAGGAATAGCTCCTGCTCTGGCACTGAGGAGATCAACCAGATTCAGTCACAGCAAATATCTAAGACACCAAGCACCTCTCAGCTCCATTTGAAGGAAGAGATGGGCAGGAGCCAATGCAAGAACTCATCCAACAACATGAAAGGCAACATGACATCACCAGAATCCAGACATCCCGAAACAACAAGAATTGAACACCCTACTCCAGAAGATATAGAAGAAACCGACCTTAAACAGTACTTTACGAAAATAATAGAGGACCTTAAACAGGAGGTGAATAACTGCCATAAAGAAATGGAGATGACAAACAAAAAGGTAGATGAAATAAATAAATCTCTCAAAGATACCCAAGAAAAACAAGAAAAAGCAATCAAACAGGTGAAGCCGCCCACAGCTCCTCACTACAACCAGGTAAGGGAAACAGTACAAGACCTGATAAATGAAATGGAGGTAATGAAGAAAACACAATCTGAGGGAAGACTGGAAATGGAAATTCTGAGTAAATGAACAGAAAATTCAGAGACAAGTATTTCCAACCGAATACAAGAGATGGAAGAAAGAATCTCGGACTCCGAAGATACTATAGAGGAAATAAAATCACAGATTAAAGAAAAAACCAAATCTAACAAATTCTTAACACAAAACATCCAGGAAATCTGGGACACCATGAGAAGACCAAACCTAAGGATAAATGGGGTAGAAGAAGGAGAATTACAACTCAAAGGGCCAGAAAATATATTCAAAAAATTATAGAAGAAAACTTCCCCAACCTAAAGAAGGATATTCCTATGAAGGTACAAGAAGCCTACAGAACACCAAATAGACTAGATCAAAAGAAAGCATCCCCACGCCATATAATAATCAAAACACAAAACATACAGAATAAAGAACAGATATTAAGAGCTGCAAAGGAAAAAGGTCAAGTAACATATAAAGGGAAAACCATCAGAATTACACCTGATTTCTCAATGGAAACCATGAAAGCCAGAAGATCTTGGATAGATGTACTACAGACACTAAGGGAACATGGATGCAAGCCTAGACTACTATACCCAGCAAAGCTTGGATTTGCCATCAATGGAGAAAACAAGATATTCCAGGACAAAAACAGATTTAAACAATACATAGCCACAAATCCAGCCTTGCAGAAAGTAATAGAAGGAAAATCACAAACCAAGGAGTCCAACAATGCCCACAATAACTCAGACATCTAGCGACCCTTCACCAGCACAACTCAAAGAAGGGAAACACACAAACTCTACTACAAAAAAAAATGACCTGAGTTAACAACCACTGGTCATTAATATCACTTAATATCAATGGACTCAATTCACCTATAAAAAGGCACAGGCTAAGAGATTGGATACGAAAACAAGATCCAACATTCTGCTATTTACAAGAAACACACCTCAACCACAAAGACAGACATCTACTCAGAGTAAAGGCATGGGAAAAGGATTATCAAGCAAATGGACATAAGAAACAAGCCGGTGTGGCCATACTAATTTCTAACAAAGTTGACTTCAAACTAAAATCATCAGAAGAGATGGAAAGGGACACTTTATACTCATAACAGGAAAAAATCCATCAGGATAAAGTCTCAATCCTGAATATCTATGCCCCTAATATAAAAGCACCCAATTATGTAAAAGAAAAATTACTAGAACTCATGCAGCCATCAAACCACACACATTAATAGTAGGAGACTTCAACACTCCTCTCTCACCAATGGACATGTCAATCAGACAGAAACCTAACAGAGAATTAAAAGACTTAATGGAGGTAATGAACCAAATGGACTTAACAAACATCTATAGAACATTCCCCCCAAATAGAAAAGAATATACCTTCTTCTCTGCAGCTCATGGAACCTTTTTGAAAATTGACCACATACTCGGTAACAAAGCAAACTTCCACAGTTACAAAAAATATTAGTAACTACCTGTGTCTTATCGGATCACCATGGATTAAAATTAGAATTCAACAACAACGCTACCCCCAGAAAGCCTACGAACTCATGGAAACTGAACAGTCAACTACTGAACCACACCTGGGTCAAGGAAGAAATAAAGAAAGAAATTAAAGTTTTTCTTGAATTTAATTAAAACAAAGACCCAACATACTCAAACCTATGGGACACAATGAAAGCAGTGCTAAGAGGAAAGTTCATAGTACTAAGTGCCCACTTAAAGAAAATGGAGAAAGCACTCATTGGAGACTTAACAACACTACTAAAAACTCTTTAAAAAAAAAAGCAGATTCGACTAGGAGGAGTAGAAGACTGGAAATTATCAAACTGAGGGCAGAATCAACAAAATAGAAACACAGAAAACAATCCAAAGAATCCATCAATCAAAAAGCTGGTTCTTGGAGAAAATCAACAAGATTGACAAACCCCTAGCAAAACTAATCAAACGGCAGAGAGAGAACAAACAAATTAATAAGATCAGAAATGAAAAGGGGGAAATAACCACAGACACAGTGGAAATTCAGAGAATCATTAGATCTTACTACAAAAGCCTTTATGCCAAAAAATGGAAAATGTAAAAGAAATGGACATTTTTTTAGCTAAGTACCACATACCAAAGTTAAACCAGAACCAGGTGAACAATCTAAATAGTCCTGTTAGTCGTGAAGAATTAGAAACTGTTATCAGAAACCTCCCTACCAAAAAAAAGCCCAGGACCAATTGGTTTCAATGCAGAATTCTACCAGAACTTCCAAGAAGACCTAATACCTATACTCCTTAAGGTATTTCATAATATAGAAACAGAAGAGTCATTGACAAATTCCTCTTATGAAGCTACCGCTACCCTGATACCTAAACCACACAAAGACTCAACCAAGAAAGAGAATTACAGGCCAATCTCACTCATGAACATTAACGCAAAAATTGTCAATAAAATACTGGCAAACCGAATCCAAGAACACATTAGAAAAATTATCCACTACAATCAAGTAGGCTTTATCCCAGAGATGCAGGGCTGGTTCAACATACGAAAATCTATCAATGTAATCCATCATATAAATAAGCTGAAGGATAAAAACCATATGATCATCTCATTAGATGCTGAAAAAGCATTTGACAAAATTCAATACCCCTTTATGATAAAGGTCTTGGAGAGATTAGGGATACAAGGATTATTCCTAAATATAACAAAGGCTATTTACAGCAAGCCAACAGCTAACATCAAATTAAATGGAGAGAAAATCAAGGCCATCCCACTAAATTCAGGAACACGACAAGGCTGTCCACTCTCTCCTTATCTCTTCAATATGGTGCTTGAGGTTCTAGCAATAGCAATAAGACAACATAAGGGGATCAAGGGGATTCGATTTGGAAGGAAGAAGTTAAACTTTTGTTATTTGCAGATGATATGATAGTGTACATAAGCGACCCCAAAAACTCCACCAAAGAACTCCTACAGCTGATAAACTCCTTCAGTAACGTGGCAGCATACAAGATCAACTCCAAAAAATCAGTTGCCCTCCTATATACAAAGGATAAGGAAGCAGAGAGGGAAATCAGAGAAGTATCACCTTTCACGATAGCCACAAATACAAATAGCATAAAATATCTTGGGGTAACTCTAACCAAGGAAGTGAAGGATCTATTTGACAAGAACTTTAATTCTCTGAAGAAAGAAATTGTAGAGGATACCAGAAAAATGGAAGGATCTCCCCTGCTTGTGGATTGGGAGTATTAAGATAGTAAAAATGGCAATTCTACCAAAGGCAATCTATAGATTCAATGCAATCCCCATCATGGTCCCAACAAAATTCTTCACAGACCTTGAGAGGACAATAATAAACTTTATATGGAAAAACAAGAAACACAGGATAGCCAAAACAATCTTATACAATAAAGGAACTTCTGGAGGCATTACCATCCCTGACTTCAAACTCTATTACAGAGCTACAGTATTGAAAACAGCTTGGTATTGCCATAAAAACAGAGAAGTCGACCAATGGAATCAAATAGAAGACCCAGATCTTAACCCACAAACCTATGAACACCTGATTTTTGATAAAGGTGCCAAAAGTACACAATGGAAGAAAGAGGGCATCTTCAACAAATGATGCTGGCATAACTGGATGTCAACCTGTAGAAGAATGAAAGTTGATCCCTATCTATCACCATCCACAAAACTCAAGTCCAAATGGATTGAAGAGCTCAATATTAATCAGAAAACACTGAGCCTGATAGAGGAGAAAGTGGGAAGTACTCTACAACATATGGGCACAGGAGACCATTTCCTACGTATAACCCCAGCAGCACAGACATTAAGGGCAACATTGAATAAATGGAACCTCCTGAAGCTGAGCAGCTTCTGTAAAGCAAAGGACACTGTCACTAAGACAAAAATACAGCCTACTGACTGGGAAAAGATCTTCACCAACCCTGCAACTGACAAAGGTCTGATCTCTAAAATATATAAGGAACTCAAGAGACTAGACTTTAAATTGCTAATTAACCCATTTAAAAAATGGGGCTCTGAACTGAACAGATAATTCTCAACAGAAGAAATCCAAATGTCCAAAAGACACTTAAGGGCATGCTCAACCTCCTTAGCTATCAGGGAAATGCAAATCAAAACAACTTTGAGATACCATCTTACACTTGTCAGATTGGCTAAAATCAAAAACACCAATGATAGCCTGTGCTGGAGAGGTTGTGGGGTAAGGGGTACTCTCATCCATTGCTGGTGGGAATGCACACTTGTGCAATCACTTTGCAAAGCAGTGTGGTGGTTTCTCAGGAAATTCAGGATCAACCTACCCCAGGACCCAGCAATTCCACTCTTGGGAATATACCCAAGAAATGCCCAATCATACTACAAAAACATTTGTTCAACTATGTTCATAGCAGTATTATTTATAATAGCCAGAACGTGGAAACAACCTAGATGCCCTTCAGTGGAAGAATGGATGAAGAAACTGTGGAATATATACATATTAGAGTACTACTCAGCGGTAAAACACAATGACATCTTGAAATTTGCATGCAAATGGGTGGAAATAGAAAACACTATTCTGAGTGAGGTAACCCAGACCCAAAAAGATGAACATGGGATGTACTCACTCATAATCGGTTTTTAGCCATAAATAAAGGACATCGAGCCTATAATTTGTGATCCTTGAGAAGACAATAAGAAGCTGAAACCAAAGAAAAACATATAGTTATCCTCCTGGATATTGGAAGCAGACAAGTTTGCCAAGCAAAAATTGGGAACTTGGTGGTGGGGTGGGTTGGGGGCAAGGGGAGATGGGGAGAGCAAAGCGTGAAGGGGAGGATACGGAGAGCTTGCGGGAATGGGATGCTTGGGATATAGGAAGGGTGGATATGGGAGCAGGGAAGCATATATCCTAATTAAGGGAGCCATCTTTTGATTATTAAGAGACTTGACTCTAGATGGGTTCCCTGGTATCCAGTGAGACGCCCCCAGCTAGTTCCATGGGCAGCTGAGGAGAGGGAGTCGGAAAAGGGCAGATCCTATAGACATACTGATGATTATTTTGCATATCACCATAGAATCTTCATCTGCCGATGGATGGAGCTAGAGACAGACCCCCACATTGGAGCACTGGACTGAGTTCCCAAGGTCCTGACGAGGAGCAGAAGGAGGGTGAACATGAGAAAGAAAGTCAGGACCGTGAGGGAACCTTCATCTGACGATGGATGGAGATAAAGACAGAGCCACACACTGGTGCGATGGATGGAGATAGAGACAGAGACCCACATTGGAGCACCGGACTGAGCTCCCAAGGTCCAAATGAGGAGCAGAAGGAAGGAAAACATGAGCAAGGAAGTCTGGATTGTGAGGAGTGCTCCCATCCACTGAGATGGTGGGGCTGATTCTTTTGGAGCTTACCAAGCCCAGCGGGACTGGGACTGAAAAAGCATGAGATAAAACTGGTCTCCCTGAACATGGCAGACAATGAGGGCTGCTGAGAAGCCAAGGACAATGACACTGGATTTGGACCCTACTACACATACTGACTTTGGGGGTCCTGGCCTTGTTTGGATGCTCACCCTCCTAGACCTGGATTGAGGGGGGAGGAACTTCGACTTCCCACAGGGCAGGGAACCCTTACTGCTCTCTGGACAGGAGAGGGAGGGGGAGTGGAGGAGTGAGGGGGGTAATTGGGAGGCGGGGAGGAGGCACAAATTTTTAATAAAAAAAAACAAATCCCACTGTGAGGGATGGTCAAATTCCCTGTTTGAAGGTTTGATAGGTCCCAGAGGCACCACAACACTCCCTTTGGCCAGTAATGTTGGTAACATGTCAGAATATGACATGGAGAAATCAATCTGGTAAGTATCTTGTAGATTTTGTTCTCCTAAAAGCCCTCACAACCATACTCCTGTAAGCAACCCCAATAAATTAACTAGCTCACAAAATGAGAGCATTTGTATTTAAAAAGGAAAAGTTTTACAGGCTTCTGAGGGAGAACGTTCAATCATACTATTCAGGTGTGAACTCTTCATGTTAATGCTGTCAGAATGTCAGGCATGATGATAGTGTCATGCTTTTGTAAGTACATTCAAGCACTTTGTGATTGGATTTATGGGACACAGCACAGGGGAAAACCCATGTTTTTTGTAACCCAGTACAAACACTTGTGGTTAGGGACAGAGGCTTCAGCATATACTAATGCTATTGTTTTGTAAAATGGGTTTGATGGGTCTGTCAAATTGCTTCTAAACATTTGTGCTTTATCCAAGGAGCTGCTATACTGTCAGCATCAGTCAGAGAGACTTCTTTTTGCAGGGTTCAAGTTTTAGTGTATAGACTCCTAATATGATCCAGTTGCTAAGAATAAGTAAGTGACCTGCTGTGGCACAGCAGCCCAATTTTTAAAGAATCATACATATCTATCACCTCCTCCAAGGCTAAGAAATCATCCTAGAAGACATGTCAGAAAGACTGTAAGAGCTGTAGGAATAGAAGGGAAGGGTTATGATAATACAGCTGTCCTGCCATATGACCATTGCTATTATAGAACAGATGTCACTTTTATGAACTGCAGAATACCTTGGCTCAGGAATCAATTAGCTCAGAAATTGAAATATATGAAGCACCATAGTGTGGCAGCTAGGTGTACAGTAATGGTAATGGAGTCATTGACATTCCCTTATAGGTGCGTGAAACCTGTCTCTAGAACGTCTCTAAGCCACTGCCCTCACCAAGGTAAGTATGAACTTGAAGAGTATTCCAAAATAAAAAGTATATGTGAGGTAGGAGGTAGAAGGCCGGCTAAGAGTAAGAATCCACTGCTGAAGCTTTTGTAAAGTATCACCCCTGTTGGGGTGGGACTTCCTGTTGATCCAGCTTCTTTTGAGTGGCCCACATTCCTGTAAGTAGCCACACAACTGCGGCAAGCAACCCTAACAAGTTCATCCATTCACAAAATTTGACAGAATCATTTTTTGGAAAATAAACACTCTTTACATCTTTGCAGAAGATATCACCTCTATTCTCATGCCCTTTACTCCCAAAACATCGGCAATATAAAGAATTTTGAAACTTTTCTTATATTTTTTAAAAGTTATATTTATTCAGTTACTAAAAAATAATCATGTATATTTATGAGGTACAATGTGGCATTTTAGTACATTTATTGTTCAATATGTATGTAGTGATCAAATCAGTGTATTTGATTTCCATTTCTGTGATTTGTGTTTGAAACTATCAAGGTATTCAATTTAAGCCCGTTATAAAATACATCATAAATCACTGAGGCCTATAATCACGCTATCATACATACTGTTAGAGGGAGGGGCCTTATAAGTCATTGGGGATGGACTCCTCCGTCATGGTCTACTTTGGATCCCACCCCCTGTAACATGAGGGGGCCAGGCCTGCTTGTTTGTTGGGGTTTCTGTCCCTCCCAGTTCCCCACAGCTGTTTAGCCCCCAAAAAATATCACACATAGGTCTCTAAAGTTATAAAGCTGATTAGCCCATTAGCTCTAGCCTCTCACTGGCTAACTCTCACTTCTTGATTAACCCATTTTTCTGATCTATGTTAGCCATGTGGCTCAGTACCTTTTTCAGTGGTTGCAGATCACATCCTGCTGCTTCGGTGATCTGGGCAGGAGTGGGAGGAATCAACTTCCTCCTTTTCAGAGTTCTCCTGTTCTCATTACCTCATTTCTACTTCCTGTCTTGTTTTCCCACCTTTACCTCCTGCCTGGCCAATCAGCGTTTATTTAAAACATGATTGACAGAATACAGGCAATTCTCCAGCACTAACCTTCTGTTTCCTTGGTAACACTAGAAGAAGAAATTTCTTCTTTAGAATTTAAATCACCATATGAAAAGGTAGGGTTATCTGGGTTTTGTGGCAGTCCATCAAAGAAAAACTATTTCCTTCTGCGTTGACAAGTAAGATCTAAGTTCTACCTCTGGCCCTGACATTGTCAACTACCCCAAGACTATCACTTAATATTGCCTCTTGCTCTTAAGGGTGAATCCAGCTGTGGCTGTCAGGTACCTTGCCAGGAGCCCACACCATAGGAAAACTGATTTTTCTGATGACAGGCAAGAAGAAAGGAGACACACTTCTCTTCTTAATGATATAGTATACTTATTCTTTCCAATAGCCCTGCCTTCCGGTGAAGCTGCTTTCAAAGCTTCAATCACGTAGTGCTGCCAACTCTGCTTGCTTTTCAGAGAAGTATAACATTTCCTTTTTATTTCTCTGTCTATCTCTTTTGTTTGATCCTAGCCAAAAGCCTATGCATGCTTTTCCATATCACTTTGGGCTTTCTCTGTCTTTTTTTGAAGCCCTGATGTCTCTTTCATGCAGGTGCTTGCCAATCTCCATTGCTGAATCTGCCTGTCAGCTGCCAAGATCTACAGTTTACCTGCCCTGCTGGTCTTCTCTGAAAATCTAATAAAATCACCTTTGAGCTTCCTTCTGACACTATCTTAGAGATTTTTTTATTAAGGAGACTATGAGCCCTGCCTAAAAGAATCCCAAATGTATTCAGTAACAGTGCTTCATATTACAAGAACCGAATTTTTCTATATAGCTACATTTTGATCTGTATCATTGACACTATGTAATTCTTCTTAGCCTCTACAAACTATCATTCTATTCTCTTTGACATTTGGAATAATTTTATTTTTTTTCACAAGTGAGAAAAAAATGTGCAGCATGTTTCTTTCTGTATCTGCTTTATTTCACTCAATACAATGTCCTCCACTTCCATCTACTTTGTCATATGTGACAGGATGTTAGTCCTTATATGGTTGAGGAATATTTATGTGCCTCCAATACATTTTAATTATCCATCCATCCAGTGATGAACACTTTAAGTCCATATCTTGGCTACTGTCAATACTGGGACAATAAATATTGAGGTCTAGGTCTCTTCCTTGATTATATATATATATATATATATATATATATATATATCCTTTAATATATCAACAAGTGAGATACTTCAATACTAAGGAAAACCCATGTTTAGTTTCCTAAGGAGCCTCTATATTGTTTCCCATAATGGGTATATTAATTTACATTCTAGCCAGCTATACAGAAAAAGTCCTTTTACTTCTCAATTTTCATTAGCATTTATTATTTAGCTTCCTTGATAATAAACATTCTTATTTGGGCAAGATATCCCCTTTTAATTTTCATTAGCATTTTCATTATGCTTAGTAATGCCTAATACATTATGCATCTTTTCTTTGGGGAAATGTTTATGCCACTGGATTTTATTTTGGATTCTTTTGTTCTTTAAATATTCTATTAGTTTTTTCTTACAAATATTTTCCCCATCCAGCATATTATTTTGTTATAGAAATAATATTTTTTCTCAGTGAGAAATGGTTCTAAACACAGAGAAAGGAACTTTCTTTACTTAAGCACATGTCCAACCAGGGCTAATGCCCAAATAAGAGTTAATACCCAACAGATTTCTTGTTAGCATATATTCACTTTAGGCTTATGCATTCCACAAACATTGGCATTCTTAAATCCCTTTCCGGTATTTGTCTCAAGTTACATTTTAAATATTTCAGAGACGGAAAACTGCAAGCCTGGAAATTTAGATAGATAGGTTTATTCAGCAAAGATATGAAACATTGCCAGAATTATTTTAAGTGTACCAGGGATGGTTTTTTAAATAATTTTTACATAGGAACATCTTGAATACCTGGAATTATAATTTTCCTGACAAGAACACAGAGGACTCAATGACAGACAAGAACTTAATGATCATTGTGAACCTATGTTGCCTTCACACCTTATACTGCCCTTTAGAGGTATATCTTTGGGATGACAATCAGGAACTAATGGCAGGTCTAAAGTCAGTGCTATCTCCTTTATCATTTGATGGAGCCTAATGACCAATCAATGGCTGATCAATCCTGATGAATCAACATTTACATCCTAGAATCTTAAATTTTCCTTCCCTTTAACAGACCTGGTATGTTTTGGAGGCAGTACTTCTTTAGCTAAATTACATTCGTGTGACAATATCTCTGAAGCAAATTTAATAATAAGTCCTTTATAACATCAATTTATTATTTTGAGTTCTTCTACATCAGCCTCTTCGTGGTTTTGGTTGTTTCCTTTATTGAGAAGTTCTTTGGTGTGATGTAATCTCATTTGTCCATTTTAACTCTTGCTGTGTATATTTTGAGTATGCTATCCAAAAATGAATGGCTTATATCAGGGAGGGTCTGCTACTGTTTAACTATGCTTCTACCAGTACTTTTAGATCTTTCATCCATTTTGAGGTGATTCTTTATATGTTTAGAGAGAGAGGTCATCTTATCTTTTTGCATATCAATATCCAGTTTTCTCAGCACCATTTAAAGAGAATGACGTTCTGAAATAAATGCTTTACTTGTAGAGTTACTTATAAAATCCTTATTTTATATTTTTGGTCTATGTGTCTACTTTTAGACTAGTATCATGCTGTCTTGTTGAGCATATCGATATTCTGTATACACTGAGATCAAGCACTGCAATACTGCTTTTTTATTTTGATATTTTATGTTTTCACATACATTTCATGATTTTTTTTTGAGTTTTGTGAGAAATATCACTGGTATTTTGATGGAACGTGCATTATATATGCAAATTGTTTTAGATAACATTAATATTTTAATATTTTGAATTTTTCAATCCATAAGCATGCTGACTCTATCTTTGCATATATTTAATAATTCCCTAAACTGGTCTTAAACTTCCATCATTTTAATTTTTTCTTAGGAAGCTGTTATTTGTAGCCATTATGAGGTTTACCTCATAATTTAATTATTGGGTTGTTCATTGAAGGGACACAAATATGATATCGATTTTTGAATGCTCATTTTTTATCCTGAAAATATACTGAATTCACTTATAAGTTCTAGCAGTCTTTTTGCAGGGTTGTTATTCGTTTTGCTTTTTGTTTTGGTTTGAGATATAGTACAGGCCACCCTAGAACTCCTAATGTAGGAGAACAGCAGATGTTCTAAAGAAGTCTGGCAAAATTCCTATGGGGTCCATTTGGTCAATGCTTAATTTAATTCTGATATTTCCTTTTATATTTATTGAGTGAGAATCTCATACATGCATATAATAAGATTTGTCCAAGTCTAATCCTGATTTCCACCCTTCCAATTTCTCCCGTATAATCACCACCACTAATCAATCCCAATTTCGTGTATTATGTCATCAGTCAACAATCAAGAAAATGGCTGCCAGACATGCCCATAAGCCAACCTGATCCCTTAATTTTGGTTTCCTCCTCTCATATGACTCTAGTTTTGTTTTGTTTTCTTTTGTTTTTTGTCAAACCAACAAAAAGTAACTAGCAGAAATGTTTTCTGAATACAAGGAGCAGTTGCATATATGAATTGACCATGGCTATGACTGCAAGCAGAAGCCCTGCAGAAGATAACATCAAACAAAATCCCAGAATAGAGCAAAAGGCCAGGAAGACCCCCTCCTAGCTAAACAGTTTTGGGCAAAATTTTCCTAATTTTGTTAAATTCTGTGTTTTCTTTTGACATGTACTAATACTAACTTCCTTTTCTGGCTCTTAATTAGTTTTTCTTTCCTTAGGGTATTTCCTTATGGTATTTGTTGTATGTCTGTCTATACATTGCTATTTGTACAACTGGCAGATATTTTGTGCAAATATGATAGTATGTTCATTAAAAGACTTTCATCAGCTGTGTCCTAGGGTCTTCACTGGGGAGGCTGTGGGCCCACTCTGGCTATATATTATTGTTTTTGTGTAGCTTCTTTAACTGTCATTATTACTTTGAATTGTGTGAAGCAGTGGGGTTAAGAAACCTACATTTTTCTTAAGGTTACATAGTAAAGGGGTATCATAGTGGCATGAGCAGTGGAGGCAGGGTACCTGCCATGTAATTATCCTTGTGGCTCTGAGTAGTTAATTGCAGTACACATGCACACTGGCAGAAGGGAATCCTGTCATTCTCCAGGGGCCACACAAAGGCAAAATCATTTTAGCATGCCTGCATTTTGGCAGGACAATATTGTATCGGTATGAGCATCAACCATACTAGGATACTAGTGAGTCTCCATGTGTCAATTAATGGAAAAGCTAAAGTTCTAAGATGTGTTGTGGCTAAAACAGCAGCCAACACCAAATATCTGTATAATGTTGCACAGGCCCTTTAGGCTCTGCAGCTATGCCTGTATGGAGTCACTGCTCTGTATCTGGAAAGATAAAACACAGAGTGCAAGGCCACGGTTTTCCACCTATACAGCACAGAGAATAGCTGTCTCTGGAGACTCCACAGTACTATAGTGATTCAAGCACTCACAAGCAATGCAGAGCAGGCTGTGTAATGTGTACCTGCCAATCCCTGGCAAATGCGTAGAGCTGAAGGAATTGGAATAGCTTGAAAATAGGTGTTTTGCATGCTAGCAGTGATGGGAAGTGACTGGATTTCCACTCAAACTGTCACACTCAGCAGTTGACTATGTACTGTATTCCTCCCTGTGAAACAGTACCATGATTCAGTTGCCTCACCAATTTCCTACTGAACTCAGGGTCTATGACTTTTGCCAGATTTCCAGGAAACAAAATGTTGAGATGTTCTTAATGCCAATTTGGTCTCCTCTGGTCCCTCTGTGGCCCCCTTTTTGCTCTGTTACTCTCAATGGAGGGCTTTTCTGAGTTCAACCTACTCTTGACTAGGTAGCAGGGAAGATTATATATAAGGCACTTTATTCTCGCACTATCAAATCATTTGCATTCTACTTGTTCCCTATTTTCTCCACTTTACATTTTATCTTCACTGTGTTCCAGTACTTGCTGCTTCACATATTCTAGCTAAATAGCATCAGTTCTTCCATCTTTAATCCCTTTGTGCATGGGTATAAAGGATACAGCCATCATGATTAGTCATCCAGTCATCTGCCACTTTAAACCTGATTTTGATAACTGAGCTTTATCCTTATTTCCAAATTAGTTTATCTACTTACAACATATTTCTACAAGAGTGCCTCATGGGCACTTAAAAAGCCAATAGGTTTGAAAAGAAATTCATTCTATTTAATCACACTTTTCCTTATCCTTAGCCCCATCTATTCTTTTTAAATTTTTATTTTCAAATGTTTTATAGAATATTTTATAACTTATTTTTTAATTTAATTTTACATTCTATTCTCAGTTCTTCCCCCTACTCCTCCTCCTGCCCCCCTGCTTCCCCACTTCCCACCCACTCCTCCCAACAAGTAAGGGCTTCCATCATAAATCAACAAGGTCTGGCACATTAAATTGGGGCAGGACCAAGCCCCTCCCCCCTGCAATAAGGCTGATCATGGCATCTCACCATAAGGAATGGGCTCCAATAAGCTAACTCGTGCACCAGGGATAGATCCTGGTCCTACTTCCAGGAACCTCTCAGATAGTCCAAGCTTCATTACCGTCTCCACATTTGGAGGGCTTAGTTTGACCTCAAATATTTTTAACTGAAATAGAGCTCCATTCCTTATACCTTCCTTTCATCCCTCCAGACACCTTCAGTATCTCTCCTTCAAACTCCTCCCATGCCTCCCCTCAAATTGACAGCTTATTTTCTTTTATTATATGTATATATTATATATATTCATATATAATTTGCATGTATTGTATATGTGCACACATATATAAATTCTGTTGAAATCTATTTTTGTTGGTGGTGTGCATATGAATTCAAGACTGACTACTGGGAAAGTTAATACATAAGAAGGAGGGACAAATAATAGCAAGTTTGTTTGATATTAACTAAAATTATACATAATACACAATTGCATATTCATACATTAACATAAATGCACATAATATGTGTATGGTATATTCAGATATGTGTATATGTACTACATATGTATACATTTGTGTATATTTGTATTTTATACACACACACACACACACACACACACACACACATACACACACATGGAAGTTAAACCACTTAGGTTGACAATGCTCCCCCAAAAGAAACAACCTAATAAAAACTCCAGTACCCGGCACCAGAAAACTCTTTTCAAAGAATTGGTCAGGGTAGTCCAAATAACTTCTAAAACAATGTAGACTATCAATCTACATTGGTTGCCCCTCAGGGGTTGAAGGAGGGATCCTACTGTTGGAGACACCACACACTTAGAACACAGAACTCAGATGATTCCAACTGTACCTGACCTGAAAAACTCTTTCCTGAGGTCTAGTTTTGGTTCCAGAAAATACTATGCAAGCTGCAAAGGGATGGAATTAATTAAATAGTCTAACAGAGCTGTAACACCTATAAATCTCATCTCCTTTTTTTCTTAAATATAACCATTAAATCTAATAACACCAAGGTTGTTTGATAAAACTTTGAGGTATCATATTATTTTATATTTAAAATTACACACAATACATGTGTGTATACATACATATATAAACAAATACATAAACACACATATGCACACATATATATACATACATAATATATATTTACATATATATGGAGGTTAAGTCACTTGGGTTGATGATGCTTCCACACAAGAAAGCATAAACTAAAAAAAAAACTAGATACAAGAAACATCTTTTCAAAAGATTATGTTGGCATAGTTACCCATCCAACCAAAACCTATAAAATCATTTAAAAAGCCTCATCCATTTCATTCACTAATCACTTATAATAAAACAATGAACAAATTGGACACACTCTGCCCCTTTACTAGATCACATCCTTAGCCCTTACCCACTCATAAGCATTCACTTAACTGACATTAAGAAGAATGTTTCAGCAGTATGTAGAATGAAAGCTTTCAAATGCACTATGAATACTTAAGTTTTCCAGGTATATCAGCAAAACTGTGAAACAAATTTTCCTTTTTTAAATATTCTATCCAGTGTTTTATAACTTGAGAATTTCATAAAGTATATTTTGATTATATTTTCCGTACCCCCAAAACCTCCAAGATCCACCTTCATCTCCCTATGTATCTAATTTTGTGTTTTTTCTCTCCTTTTTAATATTCACTAAATTGGTTTGTGTTGACCAACTACTCTTCGGCATGGTATCTATCCTGGAGTATGATCGATATACTAGAAGTCACACCAATAAATTAAAACAACTAAGTTCATCAGGTAAAAGTGGAATTATGTACCCAACTCCCTCTTTCACACTGGAATTGTGTCTGTCTTCAGCTTGAACAGGTTGTGTGCATGCTGTCACAAGGTTGTGTGTATTCTGTCACAACTGCTATGACTTCATGTGCACATCTGCTCAGGTATATCCAGGAAACAGTTTCTTTTAAATCATCCACAACCTTTGGCTCTTACACTCTTTCTACCCTCTCTTTAACAATTGTGCCCAAGCCTTGTGGGTAAAGGTGTGATTTATATGTTCATTTAGGGTTGCACACTACGAAGTTTCTTATTTTCTCTGCTAATCAGTGGTGATCCTATGCTAATTGCCATCTACTGCAATTGGCTGCAACTGTACTGTAATACTCCATTCGACGAGGTAAGATGAGAGATGTTTGAGGTTTATGGAAAATTGCAATAAATTATTAGAAGCCATTTTAATGTTATGCTCATTTACCAAAATAATAGTAATAGGCTTCCCCTAGAGCAGAGGTTCTCAACCTGTGGGTTGTGACCACTGAAAAACACATATTTCTGATGATCTTAGGAACTGAGACAACACACTCAGTAGAAAAATTAGTTATAAAGTAGCAATGAAAATAAATTTATGATGGTGGGGATATAGTGATATTATATTTATTCTTAATAAATAAAACTTGCCTGAAGATCAGAAGGTAAAACTAATCCACTAGCGGCCAGGCAGTGGTTTCACACACCTTTAATCCCATGATTTGGGGGACAAAGGCAGATGAATCTCTGTGAGTTCAAGGTCACCATAGGCTACACAGGATCAATGCAAAAACAGATCCAGGTGCTGTTGGCTCACACTCTTAATCCACGTACTAGGGAGTCACACCCATTAATCTCACACTAAAAGGGAATATAAAATGGGAGGAGACAGAGGCTCAGGGCTCAGTCTGAAGTTGCCCAGCCTTGATAGAGGTAAGACTTTTCTAGTGACTTGGCTGTTTTGCTTTTATGATTTTCAGGCAAGCTTTATTTTATTACAACATAAATAAAATATTACTATAACTAAGACAATTAGAAATATGCATTTTCTTTTTTAATGATTTTTATTCAGCTATATATTTTTTTTTTGCTCTCCTCCCTTTCTCTCCCCTCCCCTTCAACCTTCTCCCAAGGTCCCCATGCTCCCAATTTACACAGAAGATCTTGTCTTTTTCTACTTCCCATATAGATTATATCTCTATATGTCTCTCTTAGGGTCCTCATTGATGTCTAGGTTCTCTGGGATTGTGATTTGTGGGCTGGTTTTCTTTGTTTATGTTTAAAACCCCTTATGAGTGAGTACATATGACAATTGTCTTTCTGGTTCTGGGTTGCCTCACTCAAAATAATGTTTTCTAGCTCTATCCATTTTCCTGCAAAATTCAAGATGTCATTATTTTTTCTGTTGTGTAGTACTCCATTGTGTAAACGTACCACATTTTCCTTATCTATTCTTTGGCCGAGGGGCATTTATGTTGTTTCCAGGTTCTGGCTATGACAAACAATGCTGCTATGAACATAGTTGAGCACATGTCCTTGTGGCACGATTGAGCATCCTTTGGATATATACCCAAAATTGGTATTACTGCGTCTTGAGGAAGGCTGTTTCCTAATTTTCTGAGAAATTGCCACAATGATATCCAGAGGTGATGGAGGAGAGTTATCTGTCTATGTTTCTTTCATTGGTTAATTAATAAAGAAAACTGCCTTGGCCCTTTAAGAACAGAAAATTAGGTAGGTGGAGTAGACAGAACAGAATTGTGGGAACAAGGAAGTAGAGTTGGAGAGACGCTTCAGGCAGTCGCCATAGGAGTCTCCATGCTGCTCCTCTCCGAGATGGACGCAGGTTAAGATCTCTCCTGGTAAGCCACACCTCGTGGTGCTACCCAGATTACTAAATATGGGTTAAAGGAAGATGTGAGAATTAGCCAATAAGAGGCTGAAACTATGGGCCAGGCAGTGTTTTAAAAGAATACAGTTTCCGTGTAATTATTTTGGGTAAAGCTAGCCGGGTGGCGGGTGGCGGGTGGCGGGACAGCCCCGCCGCTTCACTCTACACAGAGGGGCTGTACCAGCTTGCATTCCCACCAGCAATGCAGGAGTGTTCCCTTTAGCCCACCTCTCCAGCATAAGTTGTCATCAGTGTTTTTGATCTTGGCCATTCTTACAGGTGTAAGATGGAATCTAAGAGCTGTTTTGATTTGCATTTCTCTGATGACTAAGGATGCTGAATATTTCCTAAGTGTCTTTCAGACATTTTAGATTCCTTTGTTGAGAGTTCTCTGTTTAGGTCTGAACTCCATTTTTTATTGGATTATCTATTCTTTTGATGACCAATTTCTTGAGTTCTTTGTATAGTTTGGAGATCAGTCCTCTGTCTGATGTGGGGTTAGTGAAGATCTTTTCCCCTTCTGAAATATGCATTTTCTAATGGTTGCAAGCCACATGTTGAGAACCACTGCCCTAGAGGTTCTGATATATCTAGCTATAGGTTTCTGGCCTCACTAACTGTCAGATATGGGTTTCATCTGTTGGAGTAGGACTTAAATCCAGTAAGAATGTGCTTGTTTACATCTATAGCATATGTAACATTTGTGCCAATACTACATAAGTGGGCATATCGTTCCAGACATGTCATTATTGCAGTTTGTAATTAAGTTCAAAGCTGATGAGATTGATAACTTTTCTCCTGAAATAGTGTATCTAGCACCTTCCAGCATTGTGGAAGCTAGATGATGGAGATAAGTTTCCAGGTAAGTATTCATTGATTGATTTGTCCATGTTTGTGACTCACATGGTGATATCTTCAGCAATGGGGTCTTCCATGTTGTGTAAGAAAACCACAAGCAACTGCAATACTCCGTAATGTTTGCAGTCTATGGAGAACCAATGGCCAACAATTCAAAAGGAAGTAACACATCCTTGGTACTTGGATTTTTATTTAGCTGTGTGTAGTATACAGTTGTGGTATTTTTCTCCCATTATAGGGTGACTCCATTTAAACTGCTTTTATAGACTTCTATGTGTGTATTTTAGAAACCTCCTACTGTAGCAAATTTCCAGATGGCTTTTTAAAAGGCATTTTTGCTTTAGTTATCCCACTTCATAAATCCTGCTCAAATTATTAATTTTATCTTTTATTAATTTTATATCATTTCATTTCAGTCTCTCTCAAAATTCAGAGAGAGTAATGTTTCCTATTCCAGTTTTTTTCTTTTCCATTAGTCCTCCAGTCTCATCTATTACAGGGCTTTAGAACTGTCAATTATCTATCTGCCTTCCTAGTGTCATTTACGAACCTCATGCATTATAGCACTGTTGTTTTATTTATTTCCACTTCTTTAAAGTCTACTATGATATTTCTAACATAGCAGGAGCATAATAAACAGTAAACTGCTGAGTGAATTTGGCGGAGTCAGACTGTTCAGATTTATAGATCCTAAGATTTTACAGAGTAAATCAATATTTATTGTACTTAGTCTTTAGTATCCTCTTTCTGGGCATGTGAGTGAAGAGAATCATTGACATAAGCCTATTTTCAGAGATACAGTAAGATTATGTTATGTATCAATCACTGAGATGCTGGTGAGAATAGAGGATAAGAAGGTAATTAATGGCTGAGCTAAGCACTGGGGCCCTGGTTCATGAGACCCCAATTGAATACTACCATTCCTGTGGCAGACTGGTGCCACATGTGTGTGTGTGTGTGTGTGTGTGTGTGTGTGTGTATTTAGTATTTAGTTCTCCTAATTCTTGGATTGATGTGGGAGAGTCTTCTGTTTGTGTTGATTTCATTCATTAATAAAGAAACTGCCTTGGCCAGCCCTTAGGTGGGTGAAGTAGACAGAACAGGAAGAAGGAAGTGAGGTAGATGGCTCAGTCAGATGCCACGCCTCTCCTATGTTAGTAAGACTGCCGTGCCTCTCCTCAGGGGAGAGATGCAATGAAGCTCCAGCCCAAGATGGACGTATGCTAGAAACTTCCCAGTAAGACACCGCTCATGGTGTTACATATATTATTAGATATGGGTTAGTCAAGATGTGAATAAGAGGCTGAAAATAATGGGCCAAGCAGTATTTAAAAGAATACAATTTGTGTGTTGTTATTTTGGGGCACAAGCTAGCCGGCAGCCAGGAGCAGGGCAGGGCGAAAAGCAGGCCTGCCCAAAGCCTTCATATATTGGATGTAGGTTAATAGAGAGGCATGTTTTGTTATTATATATAAGTTGAAATAATTACTAAGCAATGGGCATATGAGAAAGAACAACATCAGGATTCCTATAGGTTGAAGTCTTTTCCTCCCTGTTACACATGCAATCATCATGGCAACTATATGCTTTTGTTTGTTTGTCTAAGTTTTTCGAGACAGAGTTTCTCTGTACAGCCTTGGCTCTCATGGAACTCTTTAGGCCAGGCTGGCTTCAAACAAAGTTTTTGAAGTAAGGATTACTTTGCTCTAAAATTTGATGTTTTATTAATTGTTGATATTTTATTAATTAATTTAATTTATTATTTAATGATTTATTAATTCACTTAACTGTTTACAAATGTCAACAGACATCCCTTAACATTAATATAGATACATGTGAGTTAGCAGCTGCTGTTAATTGAAAAATTCTGGATTAAATTATATAAGATTTACATTGGTACTTTTTAAATTACTAGGAAAAATGTAGAGAACAACTCCAAAGTAGGAGGTTACTTCAGCTATACAATAGTGATCACAACAGACAATATTGTTACATTCATGATCTACCAACATCATTGAAGAAACAGACTAGAAAAGAGGTCACAGGAAAGTCAGTGAGATAAGTAGTCAAAAGGGTTCATGTGGTTACTTAACAATGAAGTGAAAGCAAATTCACAGTAGTTAACTTGTGGCACTTCAGTGTTCTTGGGTATAGTAGTGAACTATCACAATACACCAATTAAAGCAAATACATAAAGGAGAAAAAAAGATGTTGTGTCCCATAAAAATTTAAATCTTACATTTAACAACACACACTGTTTAAGAGGATAAAATACATGCCACAAACTGAAATAAAAATTTCATAAGGTATATATTCATTAAAGCATTATTATCCTAAGTATACAAAGCTCAAATCTCAACAATGTAAAAACAACCTGTTTGAAGAACCTGGCAAAGCATCTAAATGAATACATCCATAAAGGCCATATAAAGTTTAAAAACTATTTCAAAAAGATGTCCAACATCATATACCATTAGGGAACTAAACATTATAATAGATCTGTACACCCACCCATATCGACTATCACAATTTTTTTATCATTTCAAAAAATACTAAAACTTCAATTTTACAAATGTTTCTAGTCCTTTTCAAGTTAGTGGTTACATTTATTTACATTAATATGCATATTTAACTATTCTATATATGTAAATACTTTGCAACTTTTTATTAAGATCCTATATTTTATAATGTGTTATTAATGACGGCTTGAGTTTTGTGTTTCTTATGGTTTCTATATAAAACTTTTCTAAAAATCCCATATATTAAGGAACTGCTCCCAGGATCCTAATATTAGTTGAGGAATGACTAGGTCATGAGGATGGCTAATGTGAGAAATGGATCCATAGTTCATAAACACAAGTGCCTTTAAAGGTGCATTGGAGGAGGTATGATAGCAGGCACAAGCCTTTTATTCCTCCTTGTTTTCTGTGCACTGTGAGCTAAGTGGCTCTGTTCTACCACACCACTGTGATATTTCCCCTTACCACAGGCACTGGGAGCAAACTGCCTGGACTAATACTTCTGAATTGTAAGCCAAAGTAAATGATTTTTCCTTTAAACTGTTTCTTCTTAGCTATTTTTATAGAGATAAAAATCAACTAACAGTAACAAATCTCTTATCTACTAGCGTTTTTGTTTATTGTTGAGAACTTTCATACAGCATACAACATATAACAGCAAATCTGACATTATCCAGAATCTTTATCTGGTAAAAACTATGGTTACATTTTAGAAATAATACAAAAATAAAACATGCCCCCTGGTATATATTATATTAATATTATATATAACATTTATGTGTTATATATATACAAGGTACCAGATAGGGAAGGATAAATCACATTAAAGTGCATCTAAGTCATATGAGATAAGATAGTAATATTGTAAAATACCCTGTAACATTCATAATGCTACTCTGAAGGTCACATGTGAAAAGTTAAACTCAAATATTATATAGATATCTCCATAACCCAGAACTACAATTTTCTAATGATGAATATGCAGAATTATTCTACTGACATGGAGAATTAAGACTTAATTCACTCAACTTTGATTTTACATCTATGCCTTGGAAAAGTGAGCAAAGGTTTCCTTACATACAGGTACATCCAGTGTAATAACTGATGTCATTTGATTTGTATCACTTAAAGCACCACTAGAATCAAAGCCTTTGAAGCCTCAGGGCAGTGCTATTCTGTGGTGATAAAATATTTTTAAAAATGGACTCAAGCAGAGGTCTTCAGGTCACTCAAAGATGCGATAAAAATAAATGGGGCCCACTGAATATTGAACTTTAAGACTGAGCTAAGGCATAGATTATTGGACTGCAACCATGGGGCTTTAAGTCTCTGTGAGTTTCTGAACTACTCAGAAAAGCATAACTTTTCCTTTTCTTCAGTCTCTGTTCTAAGCATGCTTCCTCTAATACTCTCCACTCCCTTACTTTTTCTCTAATGCACCCCTCCCCGCCATGTGGCTGCCTGCTGTCATGTGGAGGACCTCCATGCAGGTAGCTCAAACCATATGGCTTCTTTAACTCCTCACTGCCATTTTCCTCTCAGCCACTGCTGAGATTTACTCCTTGCCTTCCCTAGAGTATTGTCCTTTTAAACTCCAATGAAATTGTCCTGGAGCTTAAAAATCAAGAGATAAGTTATAGTCTATTCCTTTATGAATACCATGTCAGATATTTCATTATGATGACAAAATGCTGCCTTCTAAATTCCCTATTTTCTGATATATTAATGAAGTGGCTATAATTTGAATTACATTTCATATTAGACCAAATAATACCTATAACAACTGTGCATTCATCAAGTTTTTATATTATAATTATTACTTCTTCAATACTAAGTAGTGTAAAAATATAAGTATATAGAATATAATAATTATTTCCTAATAGCTACCTCCTTGAGGGCAAGACTAGAAATGACCAACTAGGTCCTCTGGAAACCTGAGGAATTTAGTATGTGGGTGGAAAGAGGTCCAGATGGCTAAAGGCTACCACATGAAGAGGAAGGGACCTGGTCAGTTGTCCTCATCAGCTCAGATGATGAAACCCAATATGGACAAGCTCAACAGAAACACCTGGGTTGAAGTCCCAGAATCTGACAGTACCCCAGGACCTCCATGTACTAATCACAGAAAAGATGATATTTCTCTCTTAAAGCTGAAAGGGGCAGGGAGGGGTGGTGCGGGACAATTCTACATTCTGTCAATTATATTTTAAATAAACACTGATTGGCCGGTAGCCAGGCAGGAAGTATAGGCAGGAAAACCAGACAGGAAGTAGAGGTGGGGCAACGAGAACAGGAGTATTCTAGGAAGGAAGAAGCCCATTCCTCTGCAGTCCTGTCGAGACACCAAAGAAGCAGGACGTGACCTGCCCCGCTGAAAAAGGTACCAAGCTATGTGGCTAATATAGATAAGAATAATGGGTTAATATAAGTTTTAAGAGCTAATACGAAGCCTGAGCTAATGGGGCAATCAGTTTATAACTTATGGAGACCTCTGTGTGATTTCTTTGGGACTTGCCAGCTGTGGGAACTGAGCAGGACAGAAACCCCAACAAACAAGGCCCTCCATGTTACAGAGGAGAGCTGATAGAAATGGACAGGAAGCACTTCCTCATGTTGATAAAAGTCACTACATAGGAACCTGGAACATGAGAACATTAAAGACAGTCAAGGGAACTGGCTTGCTCATGCATGAGTTCAGTCACCTCAGGTGGCATGTCACTGGATTGGCAAAAACACACTGGACAGGAACACAAGAACTTGTAGTAAACAGATGCAAGATTGTAAACTCAGGTGGAGAGGGAAAATACGCAGCAGGTGTAGCTTTAGTGTTATCCAGTTTGGCCCCAAAAGGCATGCTCAGATACAGACCTGTAACTGACTGAATTATATCAGCCAGATTTCAGACAAAGACACATCCAGTAACTATCATACAGATATACATGCCAACAGCAGAAGCAGAGGAGGATGTCATCAACAGTTTCTACACATATTTACAGAACAAGGTCAGCAGGGCAGATAATAATGACATACTAATCGTTATGGGTGACTTTAGTGCAAGAGTGGGATCTGGAGAAAGAATGGACTATAGTATCATGGGATCATATGGATTCAGACAGAGGAACAATCAAGGGGAACAGCTGCTTGACCTCTGCTATGCAAATGATTTGTACAGATCCAACACAAAATTCAGGCAGGTGAAACCATCAAGATGCTGGATATAAGAATCCCCTGACAAATGCACATACAGCCAAATTGATCATATTCTGGTCAGCGGGAAACTCTTATCTAGCACCTGAAACAGCCAATCATTTCCTAGTGCTGACTTAGGGTCAGATCACCAACTTGTTATGGTCAACATTCAACTGAAACTTAGGAGAGGCATGCCAGGCAACAAGAACTGGATGATCAATCATAAACAACTGACAAACCCAGCTGTACAGAGAGAGTATAAGAGAACCGCTGAAAATGAGATGAGGGAAATCATTAAACAACCCTTTACAGATAGTTAATGGGAGAAAATCAAAAGAGCTATACAGGAGGCTTCCAAGGAGATGCTTCGTTATGCAAAAAGGGCAACACCAGTAGAATGAATTTCTGCAGAGACAATCAACCTGGTGGAAGAAAGAACAAAGCTAAAGAGCAAACCAAGAGGCAATCTGCAAGCTGCAGGGAGGTCAAAAGAGTGAAGGATAGAGAGCTGTATATACAAGGTATATGCAAAGAAGTGGAAGAAGCAAGACTCCATAATAAAACACATCTTGTCTATGAATCTATCAGATGGATAATCACCAGATATGCTGCTCAGATTCAGGTGATTAAAGATGGGAAGGTTATTTATTAACAGAACCAGGGGAAGTAAAGCAAAGATGGAGACAATACTGTGATGCCCCATATGATGACACTAATGCTGTTACATAGAGTACAACGAGAAACACTTCAGCAGCCACTCGAACACCAGAGATGATGAGAAAATATTAAATATTGACAGGAACTAGATAGAGGAAGCTATCAAGAGAGCAGAACACAGGAAGGCTCCAGGAGTGGATGACATTACTGGAAGCAGTTGCAAGAGGCTCAGGGGTCAAGGTGCTTCTCAGACTCTTCAGAGAGATATGGGAACACAAAGTGATTCGCATGCATAAGAAGGACAAGATGAACTGCTCAAATTCCAAGGGTATTAGTTTGTTATGCCATAGCAGCAATATGTTCTTTTCCATTATCTTGCAAAGTATCAACGGCAGAACAACAGAAGAAATCCCAACAGAGGCCAATGCAGATTCAGAGCTAACAGGAGTACAATTGATCAGATCTTCGCTTTGAGGCAACTGTCAGAAAAATATGAAGAATTTAGAAAAGACTTAAACTGTTTGTTATATCAGCTTCAGGAAGGAATTCGATTGCATTTGGAGAAAGGACTTTGGGAAACAATGAGGTTCTAGAAGTATCCAGAGAAAATCATACTACTAGAAAATGCCTATAAAGATCTTTCCATCAGTCAAAGTCTATGGAGAATTAAGTGATCAGTTTAAGACAATCACAAGAGTATTGCAGGGATGCATCCTCTCACAACTCTTTAATATATCCCTGGAATTAATAATAACAGCAGCCCTGGGGGATGAGGAGACAGGTGTGCAGATAGGCAGTGTGCAAATCAATAACTTGCATTTCTCCATTTGTTCCCACCCTGGGCAGTCCTAGATGCTTGTGTTATTTGTCATCCCTATAAGCAGGCTGTCCATGGACACTTAAGAATTGCCAGGGCATAAATGATGATGAGAATATAATAATATAAGAAGTAATACTAAATAAAGAGTCAAATAACATTTAGCAAAGTATTAAGTAATACAGTATACACAGAGTTTCCAAAGTTTATTGTAGGACAACTAGTCCAAAAACTTTCTGGGCCAAGGATACATAAGGAAAGCATTCAAGGTAATTATTAAACAACAGAAATTTAGTCACAAATTTTCTGTTTGCTACTGAAGTCCAATGATGATACAAATTATTTCTTTATACTATTTTATTTAAATGTGTACAGATTTAAGTCCTTAATATGTTTATGAATAAACTATGATACTAAAATTGTACATATTCAAATTGAAATACAACTACTAAGCCAATAAAATTAGAAAATGATAAAACCACCAGATTAAACGTGGCACATTTGCTCTACTGAAATAAAATCTAAAATAATGCATTTTCATTATAATAAATATGTGTCATATTTCCCTTTGAACTAGAATAACTTACTCTTAATATAAAGTAGACATTTTCATGTCATATTTAGTTAATATGAGTTTGCTTGCTTTTGCTTTAGTTTTTGTTTCATTTTTAATTAATATTCTTATTTGTATTTAATTATTTTTTAAGTCTTCCTTGGGGGGACACTAAAAAGGTGAGGGGCAGATAAGGAGGGACTAGGGAATGAGTGGCATTGGGGTGCATGATGTAAAATTCCCAAAGATTCAATACATTCAATACAAATTATGTTTTAAAAAGTGGTATTTGATGATATATCAAATGTACCGGATATTGGTAGGCACGCGCGCGCGCACACACACACACACACACACACACACACACAAACACACAGGTAATTTAGGTATTTACTGTAACAATTCCTCAGTATATAAAACATGGCAGACATGATCAGAAACCCACCCACTCCATAGTCCTAGGAAGAAGTTAGTAAAGTGCTCAAGAAAACAGGACATGTTAAGATAATAATCACTTTGGGGACATCACGCAGTGTTGTGCAGCTGGGATTAGAACAGAGGCACTAGAATTCCTAAACTGCACTCATGATAAACCAGACTGCCTTTACTCTGTGATGATATAGTGCCTATTGTTTACATACACCAATGTGCTATGTGTTTGTTCAATTGTGTGATAATTTTCTATTAGTTGAATGACTGTACTATGGTATTTCACCTTTACATGATGTGAATGCAATATTAGCATCTTTAGTCTGCTGTTCTTTCCATATTTGTACAAATAAAAATAACTTTTATGATGCAGTATTGTTTTCATATCAAGTGCTCAATTTATTCTGTTACTTATTCCAAAATTGAATTATTATTTAAAAGCTGATACATTTAACCAGGAAAAATGAGATAAAGTGGGGATAAAGATAATTCTTTGCATGGTGACATATCATTTTATTAACAGCCACTTTCCTCATACGTCATACTTAAATATTATAAGTCATCAATACTTCACTTCCAACCAGTTATAAATACAAACATAAAATAAAGGATTATTGGGATGCACTCAATTATAAAAAACAGTGCTATCTAATATGGAAGATACTAATATCCATAAGACAACTGAATAGAATTTATAAAATATGATTGATCTGAACTGGAATATGCTATGTGAAATATTACACCCCACTTCAAAGACTGCAAAATAAAAATTTTCTCCTTAATGAATTAAAAATTGAAAAACACTACTAAACTATGTTTTCTTAGTTACATTAGCACTGAGCCAGATCAGCTACTTGCATTGCAATTTATATAATTTCCTCAGAATGAAAAGTAGGGAATGGTTGTTAAATGAAAATTGAAAGTATAGAATTTATTCAAAGTCAGTTTATTAATTTTCAAAACTTAGATAAAGATAAGTTTTTAAATGGCCATTCCAGTTTTTTCCTGTTCCTGTTTCCAGGTAAAGTCTAAATGTCTGTCTCTATGATCAAAGTATTGATATTTATATCTAATCAATTTCATAGGAAAAAAATAATTTCTTCTACAGATTCAAGCTATGTTTCTATTCTTATTTCCTATATATTAACACAATTTACTTTTTTGTACAATTATTTAACTGAATGTTTCTCCATAAAAATAGTTTAAGTAATAAAAGGGCATCATAATACACAACTACTTTATAAGTAAGTGTACTTGTATCTCATTTTGATTTTGTATCTGGTGATTCCTTTTGCACAAACCGCATATACATACTGTGATTTTCTAATTACAGTGGTTGCCATCTGGTAATAGATTTTCAGGAATTTTTTCATTTTATTTTTATTTTTTTTTATTTTTATTTATTTATTTATTTATTTATTTATTTATTTATTTATTTATTTATTTATTTATTTGGTTTTTTGAGACAGGGTTTCTTTGCAGCTTTTATTTTAGAGCCTGTCCTGGACCTAGCTCTTGTAGACCAGGCTGGCCTCGAACTCACAGAGATCCGCCTGCCTCTGCCTCCCAAGTGCTGGGATTAAAGGCGTGCGCCACCACCGCCCGGCTTCATTTTATTTTTAAAACAATCTTATTTTACATAGCAAACCCAGTTCCTTCTCCCTTCTGTCCTCCTGCTCTTTTCAATAATCAACTTCACCACTACTGGTAACAAATAACAATACCAAGAACTGTAAACTAAAGTGCCCAAAGGAAAGAGGAGCCATAAAGCATTCCTTTGATTAAAATTATAATGATCTTGTTACAGAACAGGTAATTTACACATGAAAAAATACTATAGACTCACATGTAAGACATCATAAAATCATCTTTGAATTCATAATCAAATTTGGAAAACTTGCCATGATATATGTCTTTACTTTCTGTACACTAAGATAATATTAAAAAGTATATATCAAAATTAAATATTAATGCATTTCAGAGAAAATAAAATGAACTCATTGTACTGATGTAATTCTAATTTAGTCATTGTTCAGTCTTGGGTCATGTTTTATAACATATGTTAAGTTTGTGTTCTGGTATATATGGGCTCTAGTACCAATAGAGAGTAGATCTCCTTTGAAGAAATGGTCCAAATAATAAAAGAGGTAGGCAGGAATGGGTTCATTTTGTGGGTTTTGTGTTATTTTATTTTAAATAAGAAATGTCGACAGTAGACAACAACACTGAATCTACATTTTAACACGAGGGCAACATATTTCAATGATGCTCTTCTGATACAAAAAACATACTTATTAGTTTAAACCTTAAAATTTGGGTTAAAATTATTTCTCATCACTTGCTGCTATATGAAAATAACAAGGCATTTGTTCACTATGAAAACTGTCTCCACATATATAAGACAAGTTGAATAATTTATATTTTATTTAAGGTGTATGTATGTGTGTGTGTGTGTGTGTGTGTGTGTGTGTGTGTGTGTGTGTGCGTGTGCCACAGCATAAGCATGTAGATCAGAGAACTTGAGGGAGCCAATTCTCTCCTTCCACCATGTTGGGTTCTAGGCACCAAACTCAGATTGTCAGACTTGGCAGTAAGAGCCTTGACTCTCTGATCCATCTCACCAGCCCATGTTGAATAATTTATCACGGAGTTATTATGAGGATTTCATAACACAGTAAATTTAAACTAGTTAGCAAGAAATGACATAGGTTTCATTGGGTTTTGGCTAACTTATTTAAACTATTGTTATCAAAGATATACATATTTGAACAGTAAACTAATTTTTGAAGTTTCATAATATTTGTATTTCAGGTCTTAAACATTTTAAAACATTGGAAGAAATATTGGCTAGAAATTACAATTTAATCATCTCACCAAATCTGCCCAGTTGTATTGCTGTATTTGCATTCTTTAAAGCAATAACTGCCCGAGGAAAGTAATCAGCTCTTACTATCATGTCAGAGACAGATTCAGAAACGCATGTGTTATTGTGCATGGTTGCTTAATTTAGAGTGGGAGTTTGTTCAGTCATAAGTTCCTTCTATTGGTTTTCAGGTTTAAACAATCTATTATTGTTGAGAATAAAGATCCATGGAGCTTGGGGATTAGATGAATGGGAAAACATCAAGTAGTTTTGGTAAAAGAGGCTTAAGAACTTTAATTCATTTGGCCATTCATTTAATTCATTACTTTCTTAACTAAGATTTGTGCCACTAGATACTTCAAAAGGGTACAAATAATTACTACCATCATTTAGGGTTTGCCTTTAAATCAATATGTTACAAAATAATTTCCATAAAAACAAAACATGCCATGTACGTCTTAATTTACCCTTTACTCTTCTTTGGTAACTAAATGAAACGTTCCTCTTAAAAGAAACAAGAGTACATAAAATTCAAATGTTTCCATGGCACAGGAAGGTAACATAATTCACTCAGCTGGACATTGTATTCTACAGTAAACTTTAAGCATTCACTTACAATAGTACAGGACTGTTTAGTCTTATCTAACTCTGAGAATATGAACCCAAAAACATCAAATTTTCTGTTTTCTTCCAATAAACTAGAAACTCAGATTTATTAAAATGTTTCTGACTCTCAATTACAGCAACTGCTAAAAGTTGCTATCACAATATATAGATTTAATTTCTGTGCTGTAATATGACCTGTATATTGTTTGTTTTATATACTATGCAGAAAACATCCTTGTAATTTATTTAATAAGTTTTATATATGGAAAATGAGTACAGTACCTAGCACATAGTATGGTTTAGTAAATATTTGATAAGTAAATCTATCAAAGACTAAATATTCAGTTCAATCCAGATATCTTAACTATTTATACAAAATCATATCCTATTTGAATACCTAGCAAGCTTGTCTCTGTCTGTCTCTTATGGAATGAGGCTCTTCCAGAAGTCACTTGCTGTATCCTTTTTCAGGTGTTGTAACAGGTGAATGAATATGATGAATAATTGTTATCATGTCTTTTTAAACAAGGTAATAGCAGAAGGAAAACTCCTTCATTTAAACTTCCTTTTCCTCTGCATATGGGTACTAGATACTGAAATACCTAACAAGCTCTCACATAGGTCAACTTATCAACCTAACTGTTTGGATGACAAAGGAATTCTGTCAGTGGCTGGTGGGTAGTAAATTTACATTGCTTCTTGTCATTATTATCAAGCAGGGAATGACAGTAAACAGAGAAGTGGTTCCCTCCATATTAAGTCCTGAAGTGCTAATGAATGTTAACAGCTTACAGAGTGTCCTGTGGTGTTGTCTATTTATAACATATCAGCCTATTCATCTGGAACCAGAAGTACATTTAGAACAGTACGTTTAAAATGGGTAAGAATAGAGAAGAAAAAGAAGATAATAAAATCAGTGACAAAAAAGCACAGCATTTTCATTAGGAAAAAGCAGACATTTTAAAAATGGTTAAAACAATCTGAAAACTAAGGTACAAAAGGACACATTACTAACAACAAATATGTCAAGGTTTCAAATATACCCATGAATATATTCCTAACATACATGACCATCTATGAAAACTGAATTAGATACAAGGTAGGAAATTCAGATCTTTCCTTACCCGAAAGATTGTGGCTTTAAAGATTCCACTGGGATAGTTTATAGGACATTTTCATAGAATGGCCACACAATGAATAGATTTGTTTTATTTCCATTTATATGTATTAGTTTGCTAATCAGAAGGAAAACTCAGTAGTTAGGGTATAAAGCCTGGAGCCAGCACATCAGGAGGGTATGGGAGATTACCTAGAAGAAACTGTAGCAAATGTTGATCTCAGCAAGATCTGACAATGATGCATTCTTCAACATAATAAAGTAAATGTATATTCCAACCTGTGATATATGTTGCTACTGTGTATAGAATAAGGAGGTAAACAAGATATGACTTTAGCCATCAGGGAATTTTGGACACATTTGGGGTGATAAATATTATAAAAGTGACTCAAAAATAATACTGAATAAACAAGATATTACAGTAAGATAAAATATATAGTGAGGAAAATAAAATTTATATGTATTTTAAGGATGAATTAAATTGAAGAAATTAGTTTTAAGGACTAAAGAAAAATGGTTCAGTGGTTAAGAATGCTAGTTGTTCTTAAAGAAGATGTGAGTTGGGTTACCAACATCCATGTCAGGAAACTTAGAACCTCCTGTAATTCCAGCTCCAAGAAGTTTTATGCCCTCTTCTGGCCTCCAAGGCTAACTACACAGAAGTGACACAGACACATACATACTCAGACACACACACACACACACACACACACACACACAAGTTTTAAAAGGTTCCTTGAAAAGGAAAAACAATTAGTTTCCAAAAGTATGATATAAAAAGGTCACTCTAAAGATGTAAAGTTTTGATTATCCTGAGCTGGAAAAATAAGTTTTAATGACTTGCTGTATTACACAACAACCACAATTAGTAATAAATGTGTGTGGTGGAAAGTCTCTGAGAATGGCTGTTAGAGACTGTCTATATGGGGTTAACTAAAATAGGAAGACTTATCTTAATTCTGGGTATTACCATTTTATGGGCTGGGTTCCTGAACTGAGTAAAAGGAGAAAAAAAAGTGACCAAAATCATTCATTTCTCTCTATGCTTTGTGAATGTGTGTGCAGTGTGGCCAGCTGTCTCAATCTCTTGCAGCCAAGACTTTCCCTATCAAAACAAACTGAACCCAGGAACTGTTAGAAAAAAAACAATTTTTGAAGTTGCATTTGTTAAGTATTTTGTTCCGATAGCCTATAAAATACACGTTTCAAAATTGCCAAAAGATTTTTAAAAGTTTCACCATGAAAAATAATAAATGATACTTAAATGATATTTAATAGGGAAGTAGGTAAGTGATCTTCAGTCTTTCACCACTGTCCACTCACCCAAAACAATCCCCCAGTCTCTCCCACAGCTCTGTAGCAGACCACATGCTACAGCCTCCCCCAATTTTGCTTATAAACATAGATACAAAAATTTTCAATAAATACTTGCTAACAAAATCCAATAACACATCAAATTCCTGTATGGGAATATAAGAAGGAGAAGAAACACATGCCAAAGGCACAGAAAATATTTGCAATAAAAATTATAGAAAAAAATTTCTCCAATCTAAAGAAGAAGTTGCCTATGAAGGTACAAGAAACATACAGATACCAAATAGACTAGAAAAGAAAAGAAATTCTTCACATAACATGACAACAAAAACACTAAATGTACCAAAAAAAGAAAGAATATTAGAGGTGGCAAGGAAAGAAGACAGAAGGGCCTGTACAGATGTTCTACAAACTCTATGAACTATTATACCCAGCAAAACTTTAAATCAAAATAGATGGAGAAATAAAAAACATTCCATGATAAAACTAAATGTAAGCAGTATCTATGTGCTTACATCTACACAAGGCTCTAGAAATAAAACTTCAACATTCTTAAGATTACACCCAAGAAAGCACAAGGAATAAATAATATCAGAACAGCAAATCAAAAGAAGGGAGAAACCCACATGACAACAACGAAATAATGGGAATCAACAAATATTTATCATTGGTAACACCAGTGATCTCAATTCACCAATGAAAAGACAGATTAACAGATTTAATTTGAAAGCAGGATCCACCTTATCCTGTTTCCAAGAAGAAACACATATTAACATTAAGGATGAACATAAACTTGTGGTAATGGGATCAAAAAAGATACTCCAAGCACACAGATCTAAGAAGCAAGAAAGCATATCCATTTTAATACTGGAAAAAATAGACTTCAAACTAAAATTACTCAGGAGACATAAGAAAGAAAAACTACATACTCATCAAGGGAAAGACCCACCAAGAAGAAAGAGACATTCTTAACATCTATGTACCAAACACAAGGGCACCAGGTTCATAAAAGAAAGACTACTATACAGCTTAAATCACAAATCAACCCTCACACAGTGATAGTAAGAAACTTCAATACCACACTCTCATGAATAGACTGATTAACCACAATCATGAAATTGTCATCCAGACAAAAACAAAAGAGATAAACACTGGAGCCAACTGATATCATAAAACAAATGAATCAAACTGCTATCTACAGAACATTTCAGCCAAACTATGTATGTGTGTATACATATATGTATATACATTATATATTATATATACATATAAATATTCTTCTCAGAAGCTCATCCAAATTTCTCTAAAATTGACCGTGTCCTTGAAGACAAAGCCAGTCTCAACCAATAGAAAATCTAAATAACCCCCTGCAACTTATCAGACCACAGATTAAAGCTGAACATCAACAAGAACAGAAACAACAGAAAGCTTAAACACTCATGAAAACTGAACAACTCTCTACTGAATGCCTACTGGATCAAGCCAGAAATAAAGAAATTAAAGACCTGCAGGAATTCAATGAAAATTAATGCACAACATACCCAAATTTACAGGAAATAATGAAAACAGTGCTATAGTGCTAAAAAGGAAAGTACATAGCACTAAGTGCCTACATGAAAAAAAATTGAACAGATCTAATCGTTGCAACTTTAAAAACATACCTGAACTCTCAAGAACAAAAAGAAGAAATAACATCCAAATGGAGAATATGGTAAAAAGTAATTAAACTCAGCTAAAATTGATTACATATAAGCAACAAAACACAATATAAAGAATCAATGAAATAAGACTTGGTTCTTTGAGAAAATTAGTAAGATTCAAAGAAATCGTTGACAAATTATTTAAAAACAGAGAGAGAAGTTCTAAATTAACAAAATTTGAGGCCAATTGGAGGATATAATAACAGACATTGAGGAATGCCAGAGAATCATTAAGAATGTACTTTAAAAACCTGTATTTCACCAAATACAAAAAGTTAAAATAAATGAATAATTTTATCAATATATATCACCTACCAAAATCAAATGAAAATCAGATAAGCAATTTAAACATACCTATAACTCATAGTAAAATAGCAGGATTTCAATGAATTATTAACACCAAATACTCCACAAGTTATTCCACAAAGTAGAAACACAAAGAATTTCACCAATTCTTTTTATGAGACCACAGTCAGTCTGAAATTTAAACCACATTAACATCCCAAAAAGAAAGAATAACAGATCAGTTTCTCTTATGAACACAGATGCAAAAATTCTCAATAAAATACTTTCAGACCAAATATAAGAATTCACCAAAAAGTAATCTCTGGATAAAGCAGAGATGCAGGGAAGATTCAACATATGTAAATCATTAAATTAATCTACCACATAAACAGAATGAAAGACTAAAACTACATGATCGCCATCTATATCTTCAAGTTTTGCTAAAGAGTACTGATAATTAAAAAAACACATGGCATTGTCATATAAATAGATACATCATCAATGGAATTTCTTTGATGATCCAGACATAAATCCACACATCTTCAGACACATGATTTTTTATAATGAAACCAGAAATATACACTTGGAAAAAAGAAAGCATCTTCAACAAATAGTGATGGTCAAATTGGATATCTGCCTGAAGGAGAATGCAAAAAGATCCATATTTATCATCCTGCACAAAATTCAAGCCCAAGAGGATCAAATAAGTCAAGATAAAATCAGATACACTGAGCCTGATAGAAGACAAATTGGGGAAGAGCCTTGAACACATTGGCATAGGAAATGATTTTTCTGAACAGAAATATCACATCAATAACACATGCACTAAAACCAACAATTAATAAATGGAACCTCATGAAAATAAGAAGGTTCTATAAGACAAATAACACTTCAATTGGACAAAGTAGCAGGCTAAAGAAAAGATTTTTATCAACTCTAACTCCAATAGAGGACTAATATCCAAGATATATAAAGAATTCATGAGCTGGGCAGTGGTGGCACATGCATTTAATCTCAGCATTTGGGAGACAGAAGCAGGCATATATCTGTGAGTTCAAGCCCAACTTGGTCTACAGAGTGAGTGCTAAGACAGCCAGGAGTGTTTCTCAGAGAAAGCCTGTTTCAAAAAGTCAAAAACAAACAAAAAAATTCATAATACTAGATTTCAAAAAAGATTCAATAAAAAATGGGGTACAGATCAAAACAGATCAATCTGATTAGAGGAATCTCAAATGGCTGAGAAACACTTTAGGAAATGTTCAACATCCTTAACCATAATGGAAATGAAAATCAAAATTACTCTGAGATTCCATCTTATACCTGTCAGAATGGCTAAGATCAGTAACACAAGTGACATCTCATAATGGTGAGGATATAGAATAAGTGGAACACTTATTTGTTTCTGTTGGGAGTTCAAAGTTGTACAGCAACAATGTAAATCAATATGGATTCCTCAGAAAACTGGGAATTGATCTACCTCAAGATGCAGTTATACCACTCTTGGATATATACTTAACAGACTCTTCATCCTGCAACAACGACACTTGCTCAACCATGTTCATAGCAGATTTATTCATAAGAATCAGAACATAGATACAACCTAGATGCCCTCAACCAAATAATTAATAAAGAGAATATGTTACATTTAAACAATGGAATATTACACAGCTTAAAAATGACATCATGTAATTTTCAGGCAAATGCAGGGATGTAGAAAAAAATCATCCTGAATGAGGTAACCCAGACCCAGAAAGACAAGTATGATAAGCATTCACTTATAAATGGTATTATCTGCTAAGTAAATGATAATCAAGGTACAATCCAAAAACCCAGAAAGGTTAGGTACAGAGGAGGGGTCCAGGGGAGAGGCATGGATCTCTCTGAGAAGGGGAAATAGAAGAGATTTTGCAGGCGAACTGGGGCAGATGGGGTCTGGAGTGGGAATGATCAGGTGGGAAGGATTAAATGAGAGAGTGAGTGCTGGAAGCGATCTGGAATGGGGGAGGGCGTTTGTGGGGCAGTGTGGAAACCTAATGTAGGGACATTTTCCTGAAATCTATAAGGGTGACCCTATTGAGGACTCTTAGAAATCAGAGATAAAGAATCTCAACTGGATGTCCCCTGTAGCTAGGTACGGCTTACAGTAGTGGGGCTGGGTTACATTCAATTGAGTTATTGGCCTAGGGTGTTCCATGGAGATCCCCCATACAACCCAGATTGGTGCTACTATAGACAGTTGCTCTCAGCAAACTAACAGCAGGGGCCCCATCACCAAGGACAACATCTACAGAGCTCACTGAATATAGAGATGTTGAACTGGTGACTGCATGAAGCCTACACTGCTCCATTCTAGTCTCTTTGGTGCAGGAGGTACTCTGCAGGCAACCAAAAGAGAAAAATGGTCACCAAACCAGCCACAATACCTTTAACCAACAATCTGTCCTGTCAGAAAAATGTGCTGGGGCAATTGTGATGCAGATCCTGTGGAAGTGACCTACCAACGTCTGATTTAACTTGAGGCCCATGCCAGGAGCGCACAAGCCCAACACTACTTGGATAGCCAGTACCTGGAAGGAGGGAAACTATGGTCAGGATGTATTGGATAAGAATTTATTTTCAATTAAATAATAAAACAACGAACCATAATGTTAGGACTGCCTTGGATGTCACCCACAAGAAAAGAAAGTTAGCCCCATTAAGAAAAATTACTCTCATGGAAAGGTTTTGAATAAGTGAAAGGAAATTTAATATTGTTGATTCCTAGTGGCACAGTATCATCAAATACTTGTACCACATTGTTACCTTATTTAAATGTTTCCTTATTATTAATTTTTAAATTATAAATAAAAATATAATGTATTATGAATAAGAATATATTGTATAAAATTCTATTTTTAATAAAATAAAAATTTAGAAGGAAAATGATAATTATTGAGATGATATACATTAAATTATTTCAATAAATTATTCTACCAGCGAGGCAACAGACCCACAAAGAGATTGAGACAGAGTGAAAGATTGTGATGCCACAGTATTTCCCAGAAACAAGATTATTATTTGTCAACTAAAAATACTACTAAATGTAAGTGGAAAATAAAAATTAGTGATGTTAGATCAGAATAAAATCTCTATACTATGATTTTCTATGTACTTGGAAACTTGACTAGTTTACCTAGCTTCCAACACAGAGAAGGAAATCAATATAAAAGATTAGTAAGGGTAGCCTCAACATAAGATTGTATTATCTGAAAAAAATGGATAGAAATGCAAGATATCCCTTTTTGTGATTTGAATGAGAAATGATCCCCACAGTCTCAGGTCTGTGAATACTGGACATGGTAGCACATGTATGCAATCCTATCACTAAGGAGACAGAGGCAGGAAGATTTGGGGGCTCAAAGCCAGCCTCTACTACATAGCGTGATCAAGTAAATCTGGCTTATGTCAGATTACATCTCAAAAAGAAAAAAATGAAGAAATTATACGGTTTTTGAATAAAAATATACTTTGATCATGAAACATTAATACAAAATGCTAATAATATCAGAAATACATTTTTAGCAGATATGGATGAATGTCCACATCGGTCATATACCTGCTCCAAAAAGGTTTGATGCACAAGTAAGCAAAATTTCCCTTCAAACAAAGCAGTAAGAAAAATGTTTTTACAATATTTCTGAAAGTATATCCCAGGAACACGATGTTCTTAATAGGCAACACAGCAGTTTTGGGTGTGTGTGTGTGTGTGTGTGTGTGTGTGTGTGTGTGTGTGTGTGTGTGTGTGTGTGTGTGTTTTGACACAGAGTTTCTCTGTAGCTTAGCTTTGGAGCCTGTCCGGGAACTAACACTTGTTGACCAGGTTGGCCTGTAACTCACAGAGATCCACCTGCCTCTGCCTCCTCAGTGCAGGGATAAAAGGCGTGTGCCACCACTGCCCAGCTTAAACACAGTAGTTTTGATGTTTTCTTTCTGAATATTTCCCCAATGTCATAAATGAAATCATAGTCCTTATTTGAAGTTTCTTATTAATATGACCTTCAAAAATAATCCACTTTAAAAAGGCATATTTTATGTGTTTAGATGTTTTGTCTATATGTATATCTGAGCACCATGTGAGTGCCTTGTGACCACAGAGGCTATAACAGTAGATTGAATACCCTGGAGCTAGACCTGCCATTTGAGTCCTGGGAATCAAATCTTGGTCTTCTGGAAGAAGAGCCAGTGTTCTTATCCACGCCAATACTCTACTTTTGAATACCACCTTTATTATATTGTGATATTTTCCTCTAGAAGAGTTAGAATCGGCTTTCAATAGGGATGTTGTCTGTGAAAAGCTACCCATGGTCCAGTAGATGTCCTTACACCATGTTACAGCAGATGTCTCTACACCTAAGCACTGGCAGCACTAAGTAAATTTGGGGGCAGGTGGGAGGGAGGAAAAGAGAGAGAACAAGAATGTGTGTCATGAGTGACTGTCCCCTAAGCCAAGCAAATGCCATCTTAGGACACTCAGTTGTGTCCTTTAGGAAAAGAACAACCAAGTTGGGCTTGTTGACAGCTTACCAGTTTACCTCCTCCCCCAGGTATCTAACTGCTCCCTACCAACTGCTGAGTATCCAACTGATTCTGACAATACTACCCATATCCTGGTGGAGAGGCTAGTGTGTATGTGTGCAGATGCACAAGAGAAGACTAAGGGAGGGGGCTCCATCTATGTGGCTATGGGGAAGTGCTCATTCCTGATGGCTACAGCTTTCTAGGTGCAGGCATTTGAGGAAAGCAAGCCCACATCCACATAAATAACCCTTCATCTATGCTTTAAGAGAAAGACCAATAAATTTATTGGTTCCCCAGAGTGAACTTTGGTTGAGTCTTGCCTCATTTTGTTATTGATCTTAAGAGAAGGGGAAGATATTGCTTAATGTATCCCTCTGAGTATGGATTCTAGCCGAAGCATGAAATTGGGAAGGTACAGTGGTGGGCAGATTTCCTAAAAGCTGCAGAAGAGGGAGAGAGGGAGTGGGGAATGGACTTAATCAAAACACAACATTTGCACATAAAAGGTATATATGTTTCAAAACTAAGGGATTTCTGAAGAAACTTACAAGTTCAAAATTGTATCTAATTTTCTAAAACTGAAGAAAATTGATGCTGAAGTAAAATGTGGGGAATTTGGAAGAAGAATAAGTACTGCAAAGCTTTATTTCCTATTTGTATTTGAATGTTTTTAAGGGAGAAAGGTGGTTTATCTTAGCTCACAGATCAAGGTTACAGTTCATCACAATGGAAGCCACAGGGAAAAGAGCTTGGAGTAGCCGGTCACATGGTCACATTGCATTCATATCAAGAAGCAGAGCAATGAGTGCTCAAGCAGAGCAACATTTTAAAGCCTCCACAATACTCAACTCTAAAAGTACAATATGTAAGTAGTAACAATTTTATTGTCTTAAGGGAGTAAGGGTGCAGTGGGGTGAAATGCAAAAAAAAGAAGTACCATATGTAGCAGATCGTAAAAAGTTTCTAATTCTGAAAGTAAAGGCAGTATGTTGGAAGGCAGTCAAAAGCTCTTAGAAATACTATCAAATAAATGAAAGATATGTTCATAAATAGAAGTAAAACCTTAACCAAATTATCTTCTGAGATACAAAGAAAGCAAGAGAATATAAAAGAAACATGAAGACAAATTTTATAACTATGGCAACAATGGAAGAAAAGCCTGGCCAAAGTGACATTTAGAGAACACCTGATCCTAACTCATCTCTAACAGGATGCCCTTGCTAGCAACTAGCCCATGAAAAGCAATTACTTCATATAAGATCAGCAAGTACCTTCCAAACCCTGCAAAATGCAACATAGAAGCACAAGAATTATGAAACAGCAAGGCAATATGGTTCTTCAGATGGTTCATAATTCTTCAATAACTGAATCAAGAGATATGGAAATGGATGACATGACATAAAATGATTAAAACTATTACTTTAAATAATTAAGGATATGAATAAATATATGAATAAAGGAAAGAAGTCAATTTTTAGACAAAATATCTAACCAAGAAAGTCTGAAAAATAAACTAAAAATAATTGCAAATACAAAGCATTATAAGTCAAATAATATATTTAAAAACACTACCAATAGAATAAACCACATAGAAGAATCAGGAATTGGTGATAGAGTTGATAAATTTTTGCATTCAGAAAACAATAAAAAAGTAATCATGACCATTGTGTTGTGTTCATAATAATGGTCTTAGTCACTATTCTATTGCTGTGAAGAGATAACATGGCCAAAGAAACTCTTATAAAAGAAAGCATTAAATTGGGGCTTCCTTATAGTTTCTAAGGTTTAGTCTGTTATCATCATTGCAGGAAGCATGGCAGCATGCCAGTAGATATGGTACTAAAGAAGGAACTGAGAGTTCTATTTCTGGATCTGCAGGCAGTGGGATGACTGGGCCTGGCTGAGCTTTGGGAATCTCAAAGCCCACCCCCACTGACACACTTCCTCCAACAAAGTCACACCTAATTCTCAAGTAGTGCCACTCTCTGATAACCAGGGATTCAAATACATAAGCCTATGGGGTTCATTTTTATTCAAAGCACTACGTTTTACTCCCTGACCCCATAGACCTGTAGCAATATTATTATGCAAAAATTCATTCAGTTCAACTTCAAAAGTCCCCACAGTATGTCACCATCACAACACTATTTAAAGGTCCAAAGTTCAAAGTCTCTTCTGAGACTCAAGGCAATCTCTTAACTGTATCTACTTGTAAAAATAAAAATAAAAAAGCAGATCACATATTCCAACAAGGCCACTTGACTTAATCCTTTCAAATAATGCCACTCCCTATGAGGAGATTGGGGCCATTTTCATTCTAACCACTACAATGGCTTGAATAAATTAAAAGACTGTAAATATGAATTGGAAATGCAGATACAGACTAAAGCATAAAATCTATTTAACAAAATTATTAGTAGAAACTTTGGCAAATACAGGCAATGAAATGAAAACACAACTGTAATAGGTATTTAAAAATGTAAATAACAAAGCCATAAAAATAGACCATCGATGCAATATTAAACATAAAACACCAAAAAGCATAGAAGAAAGCAATACTTCTAAAAGGGGACAGGTGACAGAATTGGATAGTACAAAAAGCAACCTTAAAAAATCAAAACCCATCTATTAGCAGAAATGCTAAAGGACAGGATATCATAGGTTTACATATTTTAAGATTTGAAAAAATAACCCACAAAGCAGGAACAGTATATACCCTAAAATTATTCTTCAAATAACCTTCAAAATCAAAGTAGTAAGTCATTCCAGGATGATACAATCCAAGACCACTATGCTAAGTTGTCTTAGGGTTTCTAATATTGTGATAAAACACCATGACCAAAAGCAAGTTGAGGAGGACAATATTTATTAGTCTTATACTTCTACATCATAGTACATTGTTAAGCTAAAGAAGTCAGGAAGGAAACTCAAACAGGACAGGAACCTTGAGGCAGGAGCTGGACGGAGGTCATGGAGGGATGCTGCTGACTGGTTTGTTCCTCATGGCTTGCTCAGCTTGCTTTTTTTTAATAGAACCCAGGACCTAATGTCCAGAAGTGGCCCCTTCTGGCTGGACCCTCCTACAGTAATCACTAATAAAATGCCCTACAAGCTTACCCACAGTTCAATTTTGTGGAGGCATTTTCTTTTTTTTCCAGTTTATTTATTTTTTATTAAAAATTGCCATCTCCTCCCCTCCTCCTTCCCCTTCCCTCCCCTCCCCTCCACCCACACCCCCACTCCCTCCCTCTTGAGGCCAAACAGCCATCAGGGTTCTCTACACTATGTTGAGTCCAAGGTCCTCACAACTCCCCCCAGGTCCAGGAAGGTGAGTAACCAAACTGACAAGGCTCACACAGAGCCCGTCCATGTCGTAGAGACCATGCCCATCGCCATTGTCCTTGGCTCCTCGGTCAGCCTCCACCATCAGCCACCCTCAGAGAGTCCGATTTGGTCGCATGTTCCATCAGTCCCATTCCAAGTGGACTTGGTGGTCTCCCATTAGTGGAGGCATTTTCTTAATTGAGCTTTCCTCTTCTTCAATGACTCTAGCTTGTGTTAAGTGACATAAACTATTGTTTATACATAAACAATACTATTGTTGCACAGGATACATAAAAAGCCACAAAAACAGTAAGATTGGCATATTCAAGTAAAAGAGTGTAGGAAATGAAAAATCTTACTACAATCAGGGATAAACAAAGGAGGTTTAGGAAAGAGCCAACCATTAGCTCTATAAACTAGCAAACTTGCAAGAGAAAAGGAATATGTTTTATACATTTTAACAGCATGTTAACAGGCATGGCTTTAAATCTACAACTAATAGATACAGGCTACAATATTGAGTCCTTTAAGTATATGCTTCCTCACACATACATATATGGCTTCCCATGCACACATACATGACTGCTCTCCAAAAATGCCATGTTAATCACTTCCAGGTATGTACCTTCCCCTCAAGTTTTCAGTTGGGGGAATATAAGACTCTTCTAAAACAATATGAACTACTGCTATTCCCCTTGGTTGCCTTTTAGAACTCAAAGATAAGACCCTATTTCTGAAGACACCAGACATTTTAGACACCCAAACTTGAGGAAGTGAAGTGTAGTTTCTGGAAGCCTCCTCCCTGAGGACTGGCTCCCATAATATCTGAAGGTGTTATACAAGCTACCACAGGAGAGGAATAAACTAAACACCTACCCATTTGTAAAGAATAAAACTGAGACAATGACTGATGCAGTAAAATATCCCAATGATACAATAGTGCCATTTTCAGCAAACTGGACTGAAGGCCTATTCAACAGTAGCAAATTTATGACTGATACAGTAAACTTATTCAACTACCCATGGATAGAGAGATTATAGACACTGGAAGAAAACATGCTACTGTGATTTCCTTAAACTGATTTAATCTCTAACTGTATTCAAAGAACTTGCTCTTATTTTCTGAGATAAATGGAACTCTCACTCCTCATCAGAGAAGTAAATTTATATGATAATTACAATTAGAAATATTTAAAGCTATCCAAAATGCAGTTATTTACAGATATCCATAACTGATCAGAATGCAGAGAAGTTTCCATGTAGTGTCAAAGCCCAATTAACCCATCTGTAATGCAGCCCCCAAAGACAAGCTTCAGAAAAAATTATGGAAGAGGGGGAAGAAAGATTGTAAGAGACAGAGGACCAGGATGCCTATTGCTAGATAATATTCCCCAGCTACTACAAGGAAGCTGTACCAGTGAAACCGCAACAATATGGCTGCCTAAGCAAAGCCCGCATAATGATCACACCAGATAACATGGCAACAGAGCTGGGAAGAACTCCGCAGTTCCTAGATGAATAACTTCAGAGAGTCAATGGTCACTGAGAGAGTGGAAATCAGTTTCTTCCAAGTCTCTTGCCCAATCACAAGTGGTCAGTCATGGACACATGTATATTCAAGCAAAGCTAAACTATATTGGTAGGTTCTACATATATATGTATATGCTCACACACATGTGTATATATACATAATGATAATAAAGAAGAAAAGGTCATGAATTTAGGATGAACAGAGGACACTGGAAGAGTTGGAGTGAGGAAAAGGAAGAGCAGGAATGATGCAGATGTCAAGTATGTCAACTATGAATTTCTTAAAATATACAAATACATTTAAAAGATGCATTGAATTAAAAAGACAAAAATCAAGCTGCTCTTCTCCAGAAACTAACCTGATGGAAAAAGAGACAAAGGGACTAAAAGTGAAAGGGTTGACAATGACACTCTAAACACATGCAATTCAAATCAAGCAGGAAGAGCTACATTGGTAGGAGACAAAGTGTGTATCAATTCAAATTGTTTAGAAACAAGGAATTTCTCTACATATTCGAAAAGACAAAACCTATCAAGAGGAGAAAACAATTTTGAGCATATATTCAGTAAATTTTGGCACACTCATTTTCATAAAATCAGTACTACTTATGTGTCCAGATAAACTAGCAGTAATGAGCTTCAATACCTTGCTTTCATCAATAGATCACTCATACAATCAAAAAGCTCCTAAACAGCCGGGCGGTGGTGGCGCACGCCTTTAATCCCAGCACTCGGGAGGCAATAGCAGGCGGATCTCTGTGAGTTCGAGGCCAGCCTGGTCTACAAGAGCTAGTTCCAGGAGAGGCTCTAAAAAAGCTGCAGAGAAACCCTGTCTCGAAAAACAAAAAACAAAAAAAAAAACAAAACAAAAACAAACAAACAAACAAAAAAAAAACAAAAAAAAGCTCCTAAACACATGTAATGCTAAATTGTACCACAGACCAAATGGATTTCAAAGGTATGTACAAATATTCCATCAAACATTGACGGAATACAAACCATTCGAAAGCCCATGGAATTTTCTCCAAAATGGATTATATTTTAGGCACGTCAACTGAAGTTGTCACTGTGAAGGTCTTGTTTAGGAAGAATTAAATAAATGAAATACGTTTAATTCACCATATTGTAATAGAATAAAACTACAAATCATTCTCATTTCCATGCCTTGTTTCCTAAATATCCGAATCTTGCCTTTCAGAGAACAAAATAGCATCTGTCATGCATCAACCGCTGACCCATAGCATATACAGCATAAAACACCACTATATTAAGCTTTGGGGTGGAAGGGAAACATGGTAAAGCTATTAAACATAAGCACAGCCACATAGCCACACTTTTTCTATAAAATGAGTGTGTTAATTTAAAAAAATGTGGTTCAAATACAATAAGAAAAAGATAAGTACTTCATGATTATCACTCATTAGGTTAAATCAGCATAATTATACAAGTATAATGAGACACACACGTTTATAAAAAAGAAAAGTGGGCTAGAACTATGTAATCTAAATGATGGCTTGTGGTAGGAGATTCGGTATACTTTTGGCTACAATTATGAAAGTATACTACTGTACTTGATAAATAAAATAAAACTGTGTCTGTGGCAGTCATGTTCAAATATTAATATGAAGGGCATTTCAACATTAACACACACACATACCAGGTACTAGACAATATATGAAAGTCAAGAAATGAGACCATACCTGAAAAATAGATAACATGCAGCCACCAAGTTCAGTAAGCTGATAATTCATCCTCCTATTCCAAAATTCATCTGTCTGTACAGTAACAAAATAAGAATAATGGGGACATAGGGGAAATCATCACTATGCACCTTTCTTTTTTATTTAACTTTCTTTTATTATATTGAGCTCTACATTTTTCTCTTCTCCCCTCTATCCCTCCCCCTTCCCCCTTCAACCCTCCTCCAAGGTCCCCATGCTTCCAATTTACTCAGGAGATCTAGACTTTTCTAGTTCCTATGTATATTAGATCTATGTAAGTCTCTCTTAGTGTCCTCATTGTTGTCTAAATTCTCTGGAATTGTGGTTTGTAGGCTGGTTTTCTTTGCTTTATGTTTAAAAACCACCTATGAGTGAGTACATGTGATAATTGTCTTTCTGGGTCTGGGTTACCTCACTCAAAATAATGTTTTCTAGCTCTATCCATTTTCCTGCAAAATTCAAGATATCGTTATTTTTTCTGGTGTGTAGTACTCCATTGTGTACCACATTTTCTTTGTCCATTCTTCGGTCAAAAGGTATTTAGATTGTTTCCAGGTTCTGGCTGTGACAAACAATACTGCTTTGAACAGAGTTGAACACATGTTCTTATGCCACAATTGAGTATCCTTTGGATATATACCCAAAAGTGGTATTGTTGGGTCTTGAGGAAGGCTGTTTCCAATTTTCTGAGAAATTGCCACACTGACATCCAGATGGGCTGTACCAGCTTGCATACCCATCAGCAATGCAGAAGTGTTTCTTTTTTCCCACAACCTCTCCAGCATAAGTTGTCATCAGTGTTTTTGATCTTGGTCATTCTTACAAGTGTAAGATGGGATCTCAGAGTTGTTTTGGTTTGCATTTCTCTGATGACCAGGGATGTTGAACATTTCCTTAAGTGTCTTCCAGCCATTTTAAATTCTTCTGTTGAGAGTTCTCTGTTTAGGTCTGTACTCATTTTTTTTCCTGGATTATCTATTCTTTTGATGAACAATTTCTTGAGTTCTTTGTATATTTTGGAGATCAGACCTCTGTCTAATGTGGGGTTAGTGAAGATCTTTTCCCATTCTGTAGGCTGTTGTTTTGTCTTGTTGACTGTATCCTTTGCTTAACAGAAGCTTTTCAGTTTCAGGAGGTTCCATTTATTAATTGTTTCTCTCAGTGTCTGTGCTGCTGTGGTTATATTTAGGAAGTGGTCTCCAGTGCCAATAAGTCCAAGTGTACTTCCCACATTCTCTTCTATAAGGTTTAGTGTAGCTGGCTTTGTGTTGAGGACTTTGATCCATTTAGACTTGAGTTTTGTGCATGGTGATAGATATGGATCGATTTTCATTATTATACATGTTGATATCCAGTTATGCCAGCACCATTTGTTAAATATGCTTTCTTTTTTCCATTTGATATTTTTTGCTTCTTTGTCAAAAATCAGGTGTTCAAAGGTGTGTGGATTAATATCCAGGTCTTCTATTCAGTTCCATTGATCATCCTCTCTGTTCTTATGCCAATACAAGGCTGTTTTCATTACTGTAGCTCTGTAGTATAGTTTGAAATCATGGATTGTGATGCCTCCAGAAGTTCTTTTTATTGTAGAGGACTGTTTTGGTTATTCTGAGTTTTTGCTTTTCCATATGAAGTTGCGTACCATTCTTTTGAAGTCGGTGAAGAATTTTTCTGGGACTTTGATGGGCATTGCATTGAATCTGTAGATTGCTTTTGATAAGATTGCAATTTTATTATGTTAATTCTGCCTACCCAAGAGCATGGGAGATCTTTCCACTTTTTGATGTCTTCCTCAATTTCTTTCGTCAACATTTAAAGTTCTTATAATAAAAGTCTTCCACTTGTTTAGTTAGAGTTACTCCAAGATATTTTATGCTATTTGTGGCTATTGTAAAGGGTGATGTTTCTCTGATTTCTTTCCCAGCCTTTTTATCATCTGTGTATAGGAGGGCTACTGATTTTTTGAGTTAATCTTGTATCCTGCTGCATTACTGAATGTGTTTATGAGTTGTAGAAGTTCCTTGGTAGAATTTTTGGGATCGCTTATGTAAACTATTATATCATCAGCAAACCGTGAGTGTTTGACTTCTTTTCCAATTTTTATCTTCTTGATCTCCTTTTGATGTCTTATTGCTCTAGCTAGAACCTCAGTAACTATATTGAATAGCTATGGAGAGAGTGGACAACCTTGTTTTGTTCCTGATTCCAGTGGAATTGATGGGAGTTTCCATTTAGTTTGATGTTGGTTGTTGACTTGTTGTATATTGCCTTTAATATGATTAGGTATGTTTCTTGTATCCCTGCTCTCTCCAACACCTTTATCATGAAGGGATGTTGCATTTTGTCAAAAGCTTTTTCGGCTTCTAATGAGATGATTATTTGGTTTTTATTTTTCAGTTTTATATGGAGGATTACATTGGCAGATTTTGGTATGTTGAACTATCCCTACATCTCCTGCATGAGGCCGACTTGATCATGGTGGATGATGGTTTTGATATGTTCTTGGATTCGATTTGCCAATATTTCATTTAGTATTTTTGCATCAATGTTCATTAGTGAGAATGATCTGTAATTCTCTTTGTTAGTAATGTCTTTTTGTGGTTTGGGTATCAGGATTATTGTAGCCACATAAAAAGAGTTTGGCAATGTTTCTTCTGTTTCTATTGTGTGGAATAATTTGAGGAGTATTGACATTAGTTCTTTGTAAGTCTTGTAGAATTCTGAGCTGATACCATCTGGTCCTGAACTTTTTTGGTTGGGAGACTTTTGATGACTGTTTCTATTTCTTCAGCAGTTATAAGTCTGTTTAATTTGCTTATCTGATCTTGATTTAATTTTTGTAGGTGATATTTATTCAGAAAGTTGTCCATTTCCTTTAAGCTTTCCAAATTTGTGGAGTACAGGTTTTTCAAAATATGACCTGATGATTATCCGTATTTCCTCTGTCTGTTGTCATGTCCCCCTTTTCATTTCTGATTTTGTTATTTTGGATATTCTCTCTCTGCCTTCTGGTTGGTTTGGATAAAGGTTTGTCTATTTTGATGATTTTCTCAAAGAACCAACTCTTTGTCTCATTGATTCTTTGTATTGTTTTCTGTGTTTCTATTTTGTTGATTTCAGCTCTCAATTTGGTTATTTCTTGCTGTCTAGTTCTCTTAGGTGAATTTGCTTCTTTTTGTTCTAAAGTCTCAAATGCTCTGTTAATTCACTAGTGTGGGATTTTTCCAGCTTCTTTATGTAGTCATTTAGTGCTATGAACTTTCCTCTTAACACTGCTTTCATTGTGTCCCATAAATTTGGGTATACTGTGTGGTCATTTTCATTTAATTTTAGGAAGTCTTTAATTTTTCCCTTTCTTTCTTCCTTGACCCATTGATGATTCTGGTGAGCACTGTTTAATTTCCATGCATTTGTGGGTTTTCTGGAATTAGTATTGCTGTTGCCTTCTAGTTTTAAACCATGGTGGTCTGATAAGATACATGGAGTTATTGCATTTTTTGTATTTGTTGAGGTTTGTTTTGTTACCAAATATGTGGTCAATATTTGAGAATGTTCCATGAGGTGCAGAGAAGGTATGTTCCTTTATGTTTGGATGAAATATTCTATAGAAGTCTGTTAAGTACATTTGAGTCATAACATTTGTTTGTTCCCTTATTTATCTTTTCATTTTTTGTCTGGCAGACCAGTCCAGTGGTGAGAGGGAGTGTTGAAGTCTCCCACTATTAGTGTGTAGGGTTTAATGTATTATTCAAACTTTAGAAGTGTTTCTTTTACATATGAAAGTACCCTTGAATTTGGGGCATAGATGTTCAGTATTAAGATTTCCTCTTGATGGATTTTTCCTGTTACAAATATAAAATAACCTTTGTCTTTTTTGATTCATTTTAGCTTAAAGTCTATTTTATTAGAAATTAGGATAGCTACACCTGCTTGTTTCTTAGGTCCAATTGATTGGTATATTTTTCCCAACCCTTTACTCTGAGACAATGTCTATATTTGAGGTTGAGATGTGTTTCTTGTATGCAGAAGGATGGATTCTGTTTTCATATCCAATCTGTAAGCCTGTGCCTTTTTATAGGTGAGTTGAGTCCATTTACATTAAGGGATATTAATGACTAGTGATTGCTATTTCCTGTTAATTTAATTTTCATTGTTGGTGATGCTAATTTGTGCATTTTTCCCTTCTTTGGGATTTTCTGATATTAGATCATCAATTGTCTGTGTGGTTTTTGTTTTTGTTTTTGTTTTGTTTTGTTTTTGTTGTAGCCAACTTCCTTAGGCTGGAATTTTCCTTCTAGTATTTTGTGTAGGGCTGGGCTTGTAGCTAAATATTGGTGAAATCTAGGTTTGTCATGGAATATCTTGTTTTGTCCTTCTATGGTGATTGAAAGTTTTACTGGGTATAGTAGTCTGGGCTGACATCAATGGTCTCTTAATGTCTGCATAATGCTTGACTACGACCTTCTGGCTTTCATGGTGTCCAATGAGAAATCAGGTGTATGTCTGATAGATCTGCATTTATATGTTACTTAGCCTTTTTCCTTTGCAGCTCTAAATATTCTTTCTTTGCTCTGTATGTTTAGTGCTTTGATTATTATGTGGCAAGAGGACTTTTTTTATCCAGACTATTTAATGTTCTGTAAGCTTCTTGTATCTTCATAGGCATATCTTTCTTTAGGTTGGAAAAGTTTTATTCTATGATTTTGTTAAATATATTTTCTGTGCTTTTGAGTTGAACTTCTTATCCTTCTTCTTTACCTATTATTCTTTAGCACTTGAGAGTCTCTCTTCCATCTCTTGTATTCTGTTGTCCATGCTTGCATTTGTGGTTCCTGATCATTTTCTCATGATTTCTGTTTCTATAATTCCCTCAGCTTGTGTTATCTTTATTGTCTCTATTTCAGTTTCCAAGTCTTGAATAGTTTCTTTCATATGTTTGATTTCTTTTTCTTGGTTTTCTTTAAGAGATTTGCTGCTGTCTTCCAATTTTTGTTTGTCTTTTCCTCCATTTCTTTAAGGAAATTTCTCATTTCCTATTTAAGAATTTCAAACATTCTCCTTAAGTTATTTTTTAGGTCATTTTCTTCTGCTTCATCTATATTTTGTTGTTCAGATCTTGCTGTTGTAGTGTCTTTAGGTTTTACTGGTGGTTTGTGTTGCATGTGTTCTTACCTTTTCTACTCATCTTTCCTCTAATAGGTGTGGTTGGGGATGTTTGAAATTCTTTTGATTAATATTCTAGGTGCCAGTGTATCCAAAGTTCAGATGGTTGTTCCTCGTGGTATAGTCAGTGCCACAGTTCTAGGTACCCCATTGGTTACTCCATGTTCCTGGAGATAGCTCATGCTCCTGGGCTTTGCTCTGCTCCCTTGGAGTTTGCTGTCTCAGGCATTCTTTGGCCTAGGTTACTGGCTTTGACCTGTTTCTGTAAATCCTGGTCTCAATCCCCTCCTGAAGAAGTCCCTGGCCTGGACTTGGTCCTGCAAAGGTCTCTGGCTCCAGGCTCGGGTGCACCCAGAACCACAGAGGACCTGGCTCAGGCTTACTCCCTTGGTGGTCCCAGACTCAAGCAGTTGTTCCAGGTTCCTGCCTATTCCTTTTGATGTCCCAGACCAATGCTCGGACCCACAGAAATCCTGACTCAGGCATACTCCCTTTGAGGTTGCAGACTCATGCCTTGCCCAGCAGAGATCTCTGGTTCCTGCCTACTCCCTTGGAGGTCCTAGATTCATGCCCAGACTGGCAGAGGTTCTGTCTCAGGCCTAGTTCCCTGGAGGTCCTAGACTCATGCCCAGAACCACAGGGGTCCTGGCTTAGGTCTACTCCCTTGAAGGTCACAGATTCATGTCCGGACGCTCAGCCATCTCTGGCTCTGGTTCACTTGCTCAGTGGTTACTCCCCTGTACCTATTCCAGTGAGGATTGCTGTCTCTGGACCAGGCCAATTATGCACCTTTCTGAGATCATATATTGGTTTTCTTTCCTATAATATCTACAGGATTATAGTAGTAGTTTAGGTTTACCATTTTCCTAAATATAGATAGTTCAAATTGAGTCTTCTTGGAATTGGTTCATAATAGGCCCAATTTCACAGATCAGAGACCCAAAATGATGATTCCACTTGCTCTAAAACAAGTCTATTCTAATTATGCAGTTTTAAAATGAGGACATGATCATAATATAATTTCAATAACCAATTTGCCCTATTGTGAAATGGACCACAACTAAAACCTCATCACTGTACAACCGGTTGGACACATTGATATCTTTGTCCTAGATTTAGTGCTAGTACCAAACCAGAATCCTGTATTCTCCAAAAGTTCTAATTACTTTCATCACCACATTGTACTGTTATCCTGTTCAATATGTGTAGGTTTACTGGGATAATGATGGGAGAAAGATTAACAGGGTATTTTTTGGTTGCGTTCTTGAGCCATTCTACAGGGTAATTGGTTCCCTCTTCATTCAAACAATCTGGATCTATAAACTATCAACTATTAGTGTGAACAGAAGGATCTCTATTTTGATTATGTAGGCAAGATTTTGTTCATTTTAACTTTATCCTTTCTTCTTATACAAACAAGTAATAATTTATCAGCCTCCCTATAAATTTCATTTATATGTATATCATTGAAAGTAGTCAATATTACAGGTATGCACATAACAAAATCTGGACTTCTTCCTTTTACTTTGTTGTGCCACCTGGTAATTAGATATGCAGTATCTAATTAATATATATGGACTTTACTCTTCCAAGTTAGTGGCTTCGACTCCCACTGTCAGTTTTGGGTTGCAGAAACAGACATGCACCTTCTCAAGGGTCCTAAACAATCCTATACAAATTTATTTCTCTTTCAACTTGGTGAAAGGTAAACCTTCTAGAACCTTCCAATTTCCATACATCAGGTGACAGAGACACTATATTATTTAAATGAATCTAAGCTTAAAAGTCATTTTCTCTTTTATTAAAATAATGAATTAGAAATAGTCTAAGAAGCGTGAATAGGGGATGAATGGAGCAAAACGGTGTCTACTGTACATGACAGGATTACTGTACTCATGGCCTCACAGTAATTGTGGATATCTGCAGAAGATCAAATCACTCAACATTCTAATATGGAGTAGGGAAGCATTTTCAAGTCCCTATACTTAATGGAAGATAGTTAATGGCTTCTGGGGAAGGGAAAGACAGTTTTCTTTAAGGGTGTGTCTTCTGGTAAGGAAAACACACTCCAGTCACTGATCCCATGCCCAGAAAGTATGTGTTCAGATCACATTTGACTGTTGGTTATATGAAAAGGGAGAGCACAAAGTTGAAAAGGGCTAGGGAGATAGAAGGTGTATATGAGGGAGTTTAGGGGCAGAAATGGTAGTGAATAGGATGAAAATATATTGTATAAGATTATGAAAGAACTAATAAAAATATATGTAAAACCAAAGTACTTCTGGCATGCCCAATTGAATAACTGTTGGATAGTTTTGGTCAATATCTTAGTCCTTTTCATGATGCTATTACAAAATACTACAAACTAATTTATGATAACAAATGGACTGCTACCAGTATCAAAAGCTGATAAATGAAAGATGAAGATGTTAGCATGTAATATATAGTGAAGTCTTCTTGCTTCTATCTATAGTAGCATTTCTAATAAAAAATTATAGACTTACTGCCTTCATTGATAACTTTTATAAGAAGAGTATATAATCTCCATCACAATAGAGTATCCCTCATAGCCTAATAACAATATAGATCTCCAACTGTAAACTGATAACTAAGATTTGGAAAGAACACATTAAATCAAAGAAGTCTGTATTTCAGAGAAAACAACTTAAAAACTGTTAGATAACCATATAAATCTTTGAACTGCAATAGAAAATAAAAATTCTTGTGTCAATATTTCAACATATTAATCAATTAAACACAATTCAATTTTATAATTCCTTTCACTAGTATTATCCATTCCTATGCACATTCTATGAGTTTTTGTTATGCACTTCAGTGAAAATTCAGGAAGAAAGCTTGAAAGAGGAAAAGACATCGCTGGCATATATACATTATCAAAACATATACTAATATAGCTGATTGAAGAATGCTGCTATTCAATTTTACTGAACTACTTTGAAGAGAACAATAATTTTGAACCAATACATCTTTAAGCCTTGGATTCTTCTCAGAATTCCCCAAAGGGATATGCTCAGGAGTGAATGGCTCTTCTCATTTGGCAACCTCCAATAAATTATACACTTGATGATGCGGCAACCTGAAGTTTCTAAAAGAATGCTGCTTCTTGGATTTCTGATAACTATTTTTATCTTCAAAGTCAATGGCTCTCATCTTTTAACCTTCATTAGAGTATACAGGATGATCTCAAATAGCCATTGTTCAAACCTCTAGGCAACATCTGACTAACCAAATACTCAACACTTTTGCCAAACTAGGGTAATCAGTTTATAGCAATTATTGAGACATTTGACTGAGGAGTGAACAGTTTTTCTAAACTTTGATCCTAGAAGACTACAAAAGCCTATTTCTGACATCTATGGTAATATCAATGTATACATATATTATATGAATATATATTTACCTGAGTTTACTTTGTCTCTTGTACATGAAACTAAAACTTATATATATATATATATATGTATATGTATATATATATAATCTATTAATCCTTCATGTATCTTCTACATTAGCATCCTGTGACTATTGTAATAAGATACTATACATTTGGTAACTGTAAAACAACAAAAATATATGTTTTTTACAGTTCACAATCCTTCATGGTCATATTTTCTTTGGAGAAAATTTGTTCCTTACATTACAGCTTCTTGTCTTGTGGCCAAACTCCTACAATCTTGCTTTCATTTTCTAATCATCCCCTCCCACGTGTCCCTCCCTGTATTATCTCCTGTTTTTCTTTCCAACATAAAAGCACTTATAATGCATGTAGTGCTCACCTTGGTAATCCAAGATAACACTCTAATTTCAAGAGCTTTAACTTAATACTTTTAGCAAAGATGTTTTGCCAAATATAAGATCCAATGATTAAGATTTGAGAACACAAAGTATTCATTATTCCACCTTCTTTATTTTCAATGATGCTTAGAATTTGGAAGGGATGCAATTTGCATCAAAGGGAATATTGAGGAGCCATCATTACAATGAAGAGGTAATGAATGATCAATTCTTGGAACAAGTATTATTTGTAAAAGCAGCACTTTGCGTTATCTCAAACAGGCAGATCCCCTAATTTTATGGCAAGCTTTGTAGTAAGAAGGCAATAACACTCACACAAGTCATAGTCAAATGCTTTCAAACTTTGATTCCACAGAAGTCATCTAAAATAATCTCCTGAGGTTTATTATCTTTTCCTCAGGATATTCATGTGTAGTCATGATACAAGCTTAACCTTTTTAGAGATTAGTTTATAATTTATAGTTTTGAATAAAAGTATAAAACGTTAGCAAAAACAGCCGGGTGGTGGTGGTGCACGCCTTTAATCCCAGCACTCAAGAGGCAGAGGCAGGCAGATCACTGTGAGTTCAAGGCCAGCCTTGAACTCACAAGACTAGTTCCATGACAAGCTCCAAATCTAGCAAAAACAAAAGTTGTTTTCTTCTAAAAGAGAATTTTGACAAGGTGAGAAAAAGAGACACGCAACAGAGGGAGTGGGGGACACTAAGACTATGATCAGAAATGACAGGGATGTTATTACTAAAATTACTGAAAAGTAAAGGGGTTTTGAAGAAAATTGTAATTCTGAGCAATTAAGCATTTAATTGAAATGTACAACTTTATATAAAGGTACAAACTATATTGTGATTCAAATTAAATAGTGATTTAATTTAATGTCATTCAAATTAAATAGTTAATAATTAAAGATAATAAGCATTCAAAGAATCACAACCAAATAAAAAACCATGGCTCAAATCAAATAAATAATAAATTATAAAAATAATTATGAATTAATGAAAACTCTTCATAAATAATTTCAAAAGCTCAGTGATGGATGGATATGTCCTATTTCACATAGAAAGTCAGTATCACTAACGTACTACAGTCACAAAAAGACATCACAACAAAAGAAAGCTATGTACCAACAACCTTCAGAAACACAGATACAAAAATCTTAAACAGTACATTAGCAAACAAAATCCAGACAAAACGTTAATTATACTCCATTATGAAATTGGATTTAAAAGGGTTGAAGATGTTGCCTAATGTCAGAAAAGCAACTAAAGTAGCATTAAGAAGATAAAAAAATCAGAACACATGCAATTATCTGAATAGATGCAGAAAAAGCTTTGATAAACACAAATATGCATGTGCGAATGGATTTTAAACTGTTACATAGCCATAAAATTGAATATCAGGTCATAAAAATATGTACAAATGCTATAATGTAGATGAACTTTGAACCCATTATGTTAAGAACAGAAGCCTTTCCCAAAAGACCACATGCTATATTATAGAGAAAATTCCAGTGACATTTGACAGTTCAGGGAAGGGCAATTCTCAGATTATTCAAAGCTATGACTATGAACAAGTGGAAGAGAAAGGGTGGTACTAGCTAAAGAACAGGGTTTTGTTTAGTTTTGTTTTCTTTCTTGAATATACTGAAAGTCACTGAACTGAACACTTCAAATAATTAGATTCTTGTTTTTAAAAGTTATTTCTTAGTGAAAATTTTAATTAAAGATGCGTTTAGATTCTTAATCAGAAGTACTTATTACTAACCTTCAATTGAAATGAGGAACACTGGATAGCTACAGGTCTTTTTCTTCCTCGAAGTATGATGTCGTCATTCACCCACTGTTATTCAGCTTTCTAAGAACTCTGGAAGGTACCATGAATGGGACCGTAGGAAAATGTGAAATTTTGAAAAAAAATGAACACAATTTTTTCTTGCTCAGATTTAAAATGCTTTTCATGTATATGATACTTTAAAAGAGAAATGTTGCCCAAAGGCAAATATAATTGAATGCTTGGCCTCCTGGTGTTGGTGCTGTCTGGAGAGGCAACTTTTAGGAGGTTCAGCCTGCTATCAGAAACATGGCACTGGGAGCCTACTTTGAGGGTTTGTAGCCTTCTCTACTTTCTTTTCACCCTCTCTATTTCTTCTGTAGAAGCTTCTTAAAATATATACATATATGAAAGGAATTTAAACAAATTTACTGTACAATGGGGGAGCACAAAGCTCCAAAATTAGACATCTTATGCCATCAAGTAAAACTCTCAGTGCCAAGAATGGGATACATCTTGTTGAGTGACTAGACAAAGAGGTCCCATAACCCCCTGCAAACATCCAAGGCTATTTTCAAACTTAATGGTTATTCTGCATAATTTGATGGTAAGGCCCTATTGCTGATGACACCACTTACTTATATCATTGAACATGGAGAAATAGACTTGGAGCTCAACTATTCGCCTCATCATTACTGACTTTCATTCACAGTTCTGGAAGAAGGTACTATGCATGCTACTGCAGGAGAAAAATAATCATTGATGCCATCCAGCTACAAACACTATGAACAGAGACCTGCCTGCAAGGTATACTTGTGTAATAAAGGCACAAACATCATCAGAGTTACCAATCATTTATTAGATTTTTATGTATTTTTTAAAAAATCTTTTATTTTACATAAAAATCCCAGTTCCCTCGCTCCCTTCCCTCCTCCCACAACCCCTACCTTCCTCCACCCCTTTATTAGATTTAAGGCCCATTCCATGAGATTGAAACCATACCTGACACTGTTAATGATTCAAGAAACTAACTCATAAACTACAACAGAATCCTCCCTGCAAGGTATACTGGTTTGATAGAGGCACAAATATTATCAGAGTTACAAATCATTTCTTTATTATATTTAAGGCCCACTCCATGAAACAGAAACCACACCTGACACTGTTAATGACTCAAGAAACTAAGACTTGATATGTCATGGGCCTTAGGGGAAAACCTATTACTATTATTCTGAAAAATGAACATAGCAATAAAATGGCTCCTAATGACTTGTTTCTGTATCAATAGCTCAATGAATTTCTCAGTCCGTGTCACAGAAGCTTCTTCTTACAGTAGACATTAATTAACACAGGCACCTACATGCAAAATGTATGAAAGAGAGACTTTGAAATCCTCAGCTCTAAATGGGATGTCTTCATCAAACTCGTCCCCTCAAGCCTCAGGAGAGTATACAGAAGAGGAGGCAGAAAGACTGAAAGAGACAGAGGTGGTGGATGACTCCAATGAAACAACATCTTACAGACACAACAGGACTGAAACACATGTCAACTCACAGAGACTGTGATGGCACACACAAAAACAACACAAGTTCAAGCAAGATGAAATCTCGACATGAAGAAGGGTAAGTGGACACAAAGTCCCACCCCTAACCAAGGAGCTATTTGCAATTGATAGCTTATGGGAAAAAGAAAAATCACTCTTTTTCTATCTAACTTCAACCTAATTCTTGCTCATTAATATTTTCCTAACCCTCCCTCCTCCACTAACATTATCCTTGACCTTCAAAAGAGCTCACATGCATTTTACAATCTAATGTGGTAGGTAAGGAAAGCTATGCCTTGGCAGTCATTGCTGAGGCTTCACAACACACTGTATTAATTAGAGGGCATATGAAAAAATAAAACAATACAATAGAAACAAACAATTAGTCTTTTCCTTGCTGTATCTATGGACCCTAAAAGTGAAACAGACACCAAACTCGTAGAATGATTTCAGAATTTTTAACTAAAACATGCTAGCAAGTGGAATTAACATAGTAATAAAAGTCCTGAAAGACTAAGGAAATGTACACTTGGCTTTTCTTCTGAAGACTTCATCATTTATCTTATTTATAAAGATAAGAAATGTTTTTGACCAGTCAAATAGCAGTATCAGTATATTATGTATGCTATTTTCTTACGCTTATTGGAAACCAATAAATCTTGCAGTAAAATATTAAAATCTATAAACACTATTAGACATTATTGGTTAGTATTATAATAATCTGTTTTGAGATGGTAAGTCACTGTGCCTTGGTAAGTGCTTGCTTTTGGGTTGATTCTGTTTAAGATCACAAAGGTTTAGTAAATTGTCCCAAATCAAACCCAGATACAGGATTGAAAAACATTGACTTCCAAATAAGAAAGGCATGAATTTGATTTGAGACAGAAAAATATGGTAAGTATAAAGACCCTGAAGTAGGAATACACTTAACTTTTTACAAAACAGATCGAAACCAATGTAACTAAGATATAATGAATAAGATTAATAGCAGAAAATGGAGTTGTATAAGAAAACAGATTCTATATCATACAATTATCATTCAAATGAGATTGTGATTTTTTATTAATTTTTATTGAGCTCTACATTTTTCTCTGCTCCCCTCCCTGCTTCTCCCCTCTGCCTTTCAACCCTCCTCCAAGGTTCCCATGCTCCCAATTTACTCAGGAGATCTTGTCTTTTTCTACTTCCCATGTAGACTAGATCTATGTAAGTCTCTCTTACTGTCCTCAATGTTGTCTAAAGTCTCTGGGATTGTGGTTTGTAGACTGGTTTTCTTTGTTTTATGTTTAAAAGCCACCTATGAGTGAGTACATGTGATAATTGTCTTTCTGGGTCTGGGTTACCTCACTCAAAATGATGTTTTCTACTTCCATCCATTTTTCTGTAAAATTCAAGGTGTCGTTATTTTTTCTGCTGCATAGTACTCAATTTGAAAATATACCAAATTTTCCTTATCAATTCTTTGGTCAAAAAGCATTTAGGTTGTTTCCAGGTTCTGGCTATGACAAGCAATACTGCTATGAACATAGTTGAGCACATGTCCTTGTGGCACAATTGAGTATCCTTTGGATATATACCCAAAAGTGGTATTACTGGGTCTTGAGGAACATTGTTTCCTAATTTTCTGAGAAATCACCACACTGATAATCCAACATCCCTTTATGATAAAGGTCTTGGAGAGAGCAGGGATACAAGAACCATAACTAAACATAATAAAGGCAATATATAGCAAGTAAACAGCTAACATCAAACTAAATGGAGAGAAATTCCCATCGATTCCACTGAAATCAGGAACAAGACAAGGTTGTCCACTCTCTCCATATCTATTCAATATAGTTCTTGAGGTCCTAGCTAAAGCAATAAGACACCAAAAGGAGATCAAAGGGATACAAATCTGCAAAAGAAGAAGTCAAACACTCACGGTTTGCTGATGATATGATAGTTTACATAAGCGATCCCAAAAATTCTACCAAGGAACTTCTACAAATAAACACTTTCAGTAATATAGCAGGAGATTGTGATTTTATTTGGCTAATATTTAATAAGTCATACTCCCTTGCTATATAGAAAATAAATTGTATCACTGGCAAAGATATAATTCTTGATGAAAAATAACCCACTACTAAAATAATAATAAGCAGCTCTCTGCTCCTTCTTCTTCTAGAGATAGCTGTATCTTTTCATGAAGTGCCAGCCTCATTCCTGGGACACCATCGTGAAGGTCAGAGTAATGGATTTGGCTGTATTGGGTGCCTGGTTACCAGGGCTTCCTTTAATTCTTGCAATATTGTTCCCATTAATGACTCCTTCATTGACCTCAACTACACGGTACACATCTTCCAGTGTGACTATACCCATGGCAAGTTCAAAGGCACAGTCACGGCTAAGGATGGGAAGCTTATCATCAACAGGAAGGCCATCACCATGTTCTAGGAGCAACATCCCACCTGGATTTCTAAAGACCACTTATGAGTGAGTATATATAATAATTGTCTTTCTGGGTCTGGGTTACCTCACTCAATTATGTTTTCTAGTTCCATCCATTTGTGTGAAAATTTCAATATGTCATTTTTTTCTGCTGTCTAGTACTCCATTTTGTAAAGTACTACATTTTCCTTATCCATTCTTCAGTCAAGTGGCATTTATATTGTTTCCAGGCTCTGGCTATGACAAACAATGCTGCTATGAACATAGTTGAGCACATGTCCTTGTGGCACAATTGAGCAACCTTTATATACCCAAAAGTGGTATTACTGGGTCTTGAGGAAGGTTGTTTCAAAGAAAACTAGCCTACAAATCACAGTCTCAGAGAACCAAGACAACAATGAAGGCCCTAAGTGAAACATGCATGGATCTAATCTTACATGGGAAGTAGAAAAAGACATGATCTCCTGATATTGATAGCTCAATAAAATCAATAAAAAATAAATTAAAAATAATATAATATAATATAATTAATATATAACTTAACAATAGCAGAGATGGCGCCTGAATTGGCCTTGCCCTGTAGTCAGATTGATGACTATCTTAAATGTCACCATAGAACCTTCATCAAGCAACTGATAGAAGCAGATGCAGAGATACACAGTGAAGCACTGGGCTGAGCTCCCAAAGTCCAGGCGAAGAGAAGGAGGAGTGGGAATATGAGCAAAGAGGTCAAGAACATAATGGGGACACCCACTGAAACAACTTACCTAAGCTAATGGAAGCCTTCCATCTCCAGCCTGACAGTGAGGGAACCAACATAGGAACAAACTAGGCCCTCTGAATGTGGGCAACAGCTGTATGGCTGGGGCAGACTGTGGGGCCACTGGCAGTGAGATCAGGATTTATCACTACTGCTTGTACTGGCTTTTTGGAACCCATTCTCTGTGGAGGGATACCTTGCTCACCCTAGATATAATGGAGAGTGCCTTGGCTTTGCCTCAAAGCAATGTGATAGACTTTGTTGAGTCCCCATGGGAAGCCTTACCGTCCCTGAGGAGTGTATTAGGGGTGGGATGGGGATGGGGAAAGGTAGAGGGAGCAGGAGGAAGGAGGGGAGTGGGAAATGGATTTGGCATGCAAAATGAAAAAAGATAGTTTTTTAAAAATAAATTCAAAAAATATAACTCAAAAGTAAAGGCATGAGGGTTGGAAGTATAGCTCCATGGTAGAGTGCTCACTTATCATGTATGAAACCCTGGCCTCAACCCCTAGCCTCATAGAAATTAATGTAAAAATTGAAAGAAGATATACTATGCTAACACTAATCAAAAAATAAAATTAACTGAGAAACACATCTTCAGACCCCAAGAATATATTTATATCATCCTCTCTAAGTCTCAAGTCCCAGAAATTAGGAAGAAAGGCTGTGAAATGCTAAGTTCTAGGCCAGACACAGCCATTGCAATTATGAACTCACAGTGATGTGATTGCATACACTGGCGATGCCCATAAAATGGTGTACCTTCAGTCGGGCATGGACATAGGAAAGGCTCAAGCGCTCCTACCTCTCACTGCTGAACTATTGGCTACTGATAAATTCAGTTGTGTGCTGGTAACTGCTCAAGGTCCCAGTTGATAGTGCCAATCATATGGTCACAAAGGTGGTGCTTGTTGTTAAAATAAATGAGTCAAGAAACAATGTCCAGTCACATATCTAGAAAGGGGTTTGGTAGGGAGAAGAAAAGGGTTAAAATCCACTGCAGGGAAATGAGAGAGAAGGGTAAGAGAATAGTCAAAATATATAATTTGAATATATAAAATGTCAAAGAGCAAAATTAATCAATAAAAATAAAAAATTTAAACAATAATGAGCCACTGTACTAATTTCATATAAATGCAACACCACAGTAAAAGAAAATTACATTAGCAAAGACTTACTAAGAGGGACAATTGTAGACAGTGAGAGGTAAAAGTCTCTTAAGCTCCGCTCAATTTTAAAAAAGATACTGAGAAAAATTAATGAAATCTGGGGTTATATACTGTTAATTACTTATGCTATACTGACACATGAAATAAATGATCTAGAGGCTGATGGCAGCCGATGAAAAGAGAGCAGCAATAGGGAGATGTTGAGGAAGGCGGTGGTAAAAGGATATGATCAAAAACTATTTTATTCATCTGTGGAATTTTCAAAGAATAAACATAATTAAATCTTTTTAAAAAGAAAATTTATATTTCTATTAAACAAAATCATTTTTGAAGATCAGAATACTACATAGGACTAGAAAGCAGATTAATAATGTTATGATATAATCTGGGGCTGGTTGTAGAGATCAGGAGCTAAAAGCAATGACTGCTCTTCCCAAGGACCTGGATTTGATTCAGAGTATTCACATGGTGCTTCACAACTGTCCATTACTCCAGTTCCAGGGGAGCTGATACCCTCTTCTGGCCTCCATGGCCACCAAGCGCACATGTACTATACAGACATACATGCAGGCAACAGTCAAACACATAAAGTATTTTTTTAAAGAAATACATACTTTTTCTACTAGTGGATTCTTTCCTAAAATCTATGCCCTCACCAGCCTTAGGAAACTGGCTAGGTTTCCAGGCATGGTTTTCATCCTCTTGAGAGACTCTAAGTTAAATTAGACAGCCATTGATTACCACCAACATATGCGTAATATTTACTGCACTTTTATAGATCTATTGTCATGCTGGACATTTTTGTGGTTCATATGTGTTGGAGCTGGGTAGAACTATTAATTGCTTCCCTCCCTTGGCAGTTTGCATAGTATTTTCTTGTACCACGGAAGCCAGATTACAGGAATGAGGGCTTCTAGTTTCAGTTCTAATAATCCACATCCTGTGTTCTAATTGTGTCTTTACCTTCAACCTTTGAGAGGCAACCAAAGGCACATAGTTTATATCATCTTGGGATTCACTTGGACTATCCAGACATATATCTTCTTTAGAAGATTTCACTGGCACTAGGGTTTTTTGTTACTCTATTGTTCTTGTGGGGAGTATATATGCATGTATACACTTATATGTATTGTGCATGCTTTTAGGTGATATAAAACAGGATTCCTTAAGGCTCTATCATACAACCTTGAGTTTTCCCACCTAACTAAATTCCAAATCTTATCCTTTTATACCCATACTAGCTACCACCCATCATCAAAGAAGTTTACCTTTGCAGCAAATGGAGACCATCACAAAAACCCAGAACTGGACACAATGCAAAGACCAACTGATCATGGAGAGCTGAGACACAATATATACATCCATCTTACAGCTCCTATATCTATAGGTCAGGAAACATCTTGGAATAAGATTTTGAAAGTTTAAGAGCCAGAATACCAGGAATCTGTTGTGAACTAGTCTTTCAAAGAAATGCCTGCTTAAGCAAAACCTGAACAAGAGCAGTATCAGTAGACATGATAACACAAAAGGGAAAAAGTATCATGAGGTCATACCACTGGACTAGGAGGGACTATAGGCAACTGCTGACTGCTAAGAAAGGAAGATATAACTTCTCCCAGGGATGAGTTCCCTAATTGGCTGTCCACTATAAAGTAGACAGTCTTGAAACCATATACATGTAAACAACAACTTAACACACATAGCATAGCTGGCTGTATATGTATATTTGTGCATATGTGTGTATATTTGTGTAAAATAAAAATTGAATACAAGAAAAACTTATCAATTTGAGAGCAGAAAAGACATGGAAGGAGTTTGAGGGAAGTGATCTGGGAGGGGCAAAGAAAGGGAAGGAGAAGAGTGATGCAATTACATTCTAACAAAAATCTATATAAATAAATAAAATGTAAAATACAATATTCAATAAAATGTATATTTAATAAACCTATATTATTAAATTAAGTTATGAAAATATGTGAGCTAGATACCAGCCAAAGTATGAGCATTGTTTTCATAACTGTGTTTGTATTGCTGCAACAATTTTTAGCAAACAGTTTAGGCAGTTACAAAAATATATAGTAGATTGTGTAGATTAGTAAATGCAAAAATTTATATCCTGTAGTTCTAGAGAGTGGAAGAATGGTGCTGAGAGATCAGGTTATGAAATGAGGACCTGTTTCCAGTTTCTCAGAGTAATTTTCTTCTTTCTTTGCATGAAGGAAAGAATCTGGGAGCCGCACTTTGTGAAAAACATTGGACATATTCATGAGGAATCAACCCCATGTCTCAATTACATTGCATAATCCATCCCAACCCCTTATACCACATACTGAAGATTAGGATTTCAGCATGTGGGTTTCAAAAAAATGGAGAAAACTCAATGCATAACAATACTCAAATATTAAAATATTATACAAAATGAAAATGCATTATTTGGTGTTAGGCAAAAAGTTTGATACACCTCTTTTCAGGGTGGGGGAAGCTCTCATTCCACAGTCCCAGATGGCCTGTAACTTTCTACATAGCACAGAGTGGCCTTAAACTATAGGCATTCCTTTGCTATATCCTTCCATACGTAATTATATCACCCATCCATCAGACAAACACAATTCAGCTTATTTATTCAGCTTATTTATTTAGAACCTCTCTATCCATGATAAATGCTTACCTATTATAGTTCTTTTTTGTATTTTATTTTCTTTTTGTTCATGTATTTTTAATATAATATAATTAACTATGTAGAAATTCACTTACCTCAGAAAGTCATTACAGGTCCTTCTTTTGATGAATATTTTTATCATTTAATTTAAAAAACTTTGTATATGAATCAAATTATCTGATACCAATTTTGTTACTGTAGTTTTTCTTCATTGTTACTAACCTTTTACTTTGATCTTTATGAGTCACTGACTTTTAGCCATTTTTGACTTTGGATTTAAGATTCACCTCAAACACATTCTCCACATAAAGGTTTTCCTTGACAGATAACATACCCCTTGAAACATTTAGCCCATTTACCAGCTCTAATTTTATTCATAGCACTTTGCACCATTTGTAATTATATATTGATTTAGTTAATTGTTTTTGTCATCTCTCCTAGTAGAATCTGAGTCCTGTGTAACTAAGTGCATTACTTAACATTAAATCACTGTTGTCTCAAATACATCTCCTTAGATTTTTAAATAGTGATTTTATTCCATTAGAAACTACATAATATAATACAGCTTTTGTTATTTTGTTATTTACAAATTCTAATTTTGATTTTTTTGTTCTGCTATAAAATTTATTGTCAATTGACTGCAAGTATACATTTTGTTTTCTTATAAGTTGGGAGATGTTTATTTTTCTCTATACTCTCTTCCTACAATTTCTCAGCCAGCCCTAGCATATAATATCATCCAAACATTAATATTACAAATTTATCATAACCATTCCAAAGTTGTCTCCAAAGCTTCTTATCCAACCTATAATGACTTTTCATTTTCTTCCACACCCTTTACTTCAAACCAACTCTTCTGTTCAAAATATAATCTGAATAAAATCGCTTCCTGTCACCTCTACCACTATTACTACTCTGGCACAAAAATTGCCACCATTGCTGAGTTATGGAAACAACCTTCTATCAGGTTTCCCTAACTCACATTTAATATTTTCTGTCATTTGAATATGATTTGTACACTGAGTTTACATGTATTAATCATTTGTACCCAAGTGGGATGATGCTGAAAAATTCTAAGAACTATAAGAGATAGAACCAAGTGCCCTCAAAAGGAAATAATACTGGTCCAAAAACTATTAACAGAGCAAATATTTTTTCTGAGCAAAGTGGTTGGTAATTTGATTAAGTAGAAGTACCCATATTCCCCCCAAAAAGGAGGACAAAAATAAATGCCTGCATGTCTAAGAGAGTAGCACTTGAATCTAATAAGTATAAGAAAGGAATTCTAAGATACAGAAACACAGAATAGTGGCATTGAAAGCAGACTAATACAGACTAGAAACAGTCTTGTTCCTCAGCCAGGTCTCTTTATTAGATGGAAAATCGTGAGTGAATGTCAGTGGCATCATCATTGTAGATGTTGCCCACTTTCTTGAGGACATAAATAATTGTTGCAACAGTGAGGATTCATACTTGTCACAAGCTTAGAACTCAGTTAAAGAAATAACCTAACTATGAAGTGGTGGCACATGCCTTTAACCCCAGTACTCAGGAGGCAGAGGCAGGCAGATCCTGAGTTCAATGCCAGTCTTTCCTACAGTGAGTTCCAGGACATGTAGGGAGGGTTACACAGAGAAACCGTGTTTCAAAAACTCCCAAAAAACGAAGGAAGGAAGGGAGGGAGGGAGGGAGGGAGGGAGGGAGGGAGGGAGGGAGGGAGGGAAGGAGGGAAGGAGGGAGGGAGGAAGGAAGGAACAAACCTGAAGGCAGCTCTGTAGCCTAGTTCAGTAAAGCCAGGTGCTGGGGAAATGAGTCAGCAGTCAAAAGCACTTGACTGCTCTTCCAGAGGACCTGGGTTCAATTCCTAGCACCTGATGGCTGCTTACAACCATTGATTAACTACTGTTCCAGGGCATCTGATCTCCCCTTTCTCCTTCCATGAGTACCATGTACACTAAAGGTGCACAGACATACATGTAGACAAAACATATACATAAAATTTTTTAAAACTGAAAAAGAAAGGAAATGACATTTTCTCTTTCCTGGCACTCAATGTCTGTGGCATGGCATATATATTGGGAGCTAATCTGCATTTCTGTCAACTGCTGACTGCAACAGATACTGCTGCTGGAAAGTTGCCCAACAGTTGACGCTGTACTGTCACTGGACATGAGGTTTGAGGATCAGCCTGAGCCAACATTGTAATCTGCCCAAGCTACAAATTTGGTGGAGCTTCTGCCCTAATCACGGTAAGCTGCGAAGTTGGCCTTTGTTGTCACTGCACCTGAGAATGTGTATTACAGCAGTAGTGTATTTCTGAACTACTGCACTGGCTGATGACCTGTGGTCACCAGAGCAACTAGCAGACAAAAGAGTATGTTGCTGCTGAAAAAATATCTACTGTTCAATACAACTACAGTGCCACCATTCCCGTTGTGTTAGAGTGGCCAGAGAAGGGACTCTACATTTACTATTGTATGTATCGTATTTGTACAGGCCAATGGATTACGTTCTTCTAAATGTAGCCTGGTAAATAAAGTAAATTAGCCCTACTAACAAATGCACCATGACCCACATTGTTGATTACCAGCAGAAATGTAAATAAACTATTACGAATTCACCCCACTGAAACTACAGGGATTATTGCTTACCAAAGCGGTAACTGGAGACACACCTTCAGGAGAAAATTCACTTTGTATAAAGCCAACTCACAAAAATTGGTGCAGATAAGAATACATAAAGTTGACTGGTGAGTGAAAGAAACATTGTAAAACAACAGAACTTAATGTACTCAAAGGAAAACAATAAGTATCAATAGACTTGAAAATTTTAAAAATGCTATTAATGAAAGGCCTGAAAAAGACCAACAAGAGCAAATCGAAGGCAAAAGTAATAAAAAGAAACACATGAAAAAAATCAAAGCATAAGTAAGTGAAATTGAGAATTAGAAATATCATACAGCATGTTTTTTTCAAACTATAAATGAAACCCAAAAATAATTATCTGGACTAACCAAGAAAAAGATCAAGGTGAGGATACATTATCTGATGCCACAGAAATGAAAAAAGTTATTGTGGATTATTGTGAACAAATATGTCAAGATTAGAAAATCTATCAAAATAAATACATTTAACCTACCAAATCTTACCATGAGAACACTTAAATATGGGATAATAATAAGTAACATGTTTTCATCAATAAGCCCTTTAAAGAAGTCCCAGACTAGTGGATTGAGGGTACTCTACTTTCTGATGCTATACAGGAGCTGCTCCTTCCTCCCTCCCTCTCTCCCTCCCTCTCTCCCTCTCTCTCTCTCTCTCTCCCTCTCTCTCTCTCTCTCTCTCTCTCTCTCTCTCTCTCTCTCTCTCTCTCTCTCTCCCTCTTTCTCTCCCTCCTTTCCTCCCTCCCTCCCTCTCTTCTTTCTATCCTTCCCCTCCCTCCCTCTCCCCCTCACTGTTTTGGCCTCTCACTTGTAGTAAGAAGAGTAGGTAGGCCCTTTGTTCCATTCTGCCCGGCTAGCTTACAACTGAAATAACCACATGGAAATTGTATTAATTAAATTGCTGCCTGGCCCATTATATCTAGCCTCTTCTTGGCTAACTCTCACATTCTGCTTTAACCCATATCTAGTAATCTGTGTAGCACCATGAGGTCAGTCGTGGCTTACCGGGAAAGATTCAGCATGTCTGAGTCTAACAACTTCATGGAGGCTCTCTCTGACTCTACCTTCTTCCTCCCAGAATTCTGTTCTGTCTACTCCACCCACCTAAGGGCTGCCCTATCAAAAGGCCAAGGCAGCTTCTTTACTCAACCAATGAAATCAACACAAATACAGAAAGACCTCCTACACCACTCACTCTCAATCTCATTTATGAATCAATAATAAATGTCTCACTAAAACAAAAACTAAAATCTTTCCTGCACAAACAAAAGCCCAGGATCAGATGGCTGCACTGCTGAATTATAACAAAACTTTACAGCACAGTAAATAACAATCCATTTTAAACTATTCTAGTGATCTTAACAGGAGAAAATTCTTCCAAATTTATTCTGAAAGCCACCTTAAAAATAACGTTATGAAGATGATAGAGATCCTTAAAGAGGAAATGAAAAATTCTCTTAAAGAAATGGAGAAAAAGACAAGAAAAATGGAAGAAATCAATAAATTTCTTAATGAAGGTCATGAAAAAGCAATCAAACAGGTGAAGAAAACAGTTCAAGGCCTAAAAATTGAAATAGAGGCAATAAAGAAAACACAAACTGAGGGAATTCTGGAAAAGGAATATCTGGGTAAACGAATACAAACAACCAAGAGGTAATCTGAACAAAATATACAAAGCTTTAAGTATCAGAATGTCTGATCTCAAAGCATGCTAAAGAGTCGGGGGAACTAAAACACTATTGCCTTGATATAAAAACAAGTAAACATCCCATTCACCCACACTCTCCCCATCCACGGAGCACCCAAGGTCCAAATGAGGGAGAACATGAGCAAGGAAGACAGAACTGCAAGGGGTGCTCCCACCAACCGAGATGGTGGGGCTGATCTAATCGGAGCTCACCAAGGCCAGCTGGACTGGGACTGAAAAAGCACAGGATAAAACCGGACTCCCTGAACATGGCTGACAATGAGGGCTGCTGAGAAACCAAGGACAATGGCACTGGATTTGGCTCCAACTACACATTCTGGCTTTGGGGGGGGGGGCTAGCCTGATTGGATGCTCACCTTCCTAGACCTGGATGGAGTGGGGAGGAACTTGGACTTCCCACAGGGCAGAGAACCCTTACTGCTCTTCGGACAGGCGAGGGAGGGGGAGTGGAGGGGGGAGGGGGAGGTAAGTGGGAGGCGGGGAGGAGGCGGAAATTTTTAATAATATAAAAAAATAAAGCTATCAAACATGAAAAAACAAGTAAACAGGGGCTGGAAAGATGGCTCATAGGTTAAGAGCACTGACTGCTCTTCCATAGGTACTGAGTTTAATTCCCAGCACCCACATGGTGGCTCACAGCCATCTATAATTAGATTTGGTGTCCTCTTCTGGCGTGCAGTCATACATGCAGACAGAATACTGTATACATAATAAATAAATCTTAAAAAAACAAGCAAACACATAAATGGACCATAATTGATCTGCTAGTAATATCATTCATCCTTATCTAATAGATGCTTAATAAAGTACTAAGAACAACATTTAATGTTGTTTGAGGGACAAGATAGCATTATGTAGATAACTAAATGCAAACCCTACCATTATCCTATACAAAATCAATCCATAAGTTCAGAAATGACCCACTGGTAAGAGCTTTTCACACAAGCATGAGGATTTGTAGTTTGATCCTAGGATCCACACTAAAGTCTGATGTTAGTGACACATATCTGTGACTGTAGCCCATGGTGAATCTCTAGAGAAAGCTGTTCATGGTCAGCCTAGATAATTGGTGAATTTTGGGTCCTGTGAAAGGCATTATCTAAAATATGATGTGGGGTGTAACTAAGGAAGACAACTGACCACAACCCCTGGCCTCTAGACTCCACCCATGCACTTGTATGTACACAGAAGAACATGTACAAACACATATACTGCATACACAGAGAGAAGCACACATAAAGTCAAGTCATATTGAAGAAACATCTAAGTATAAATCATAAGACTGATACTATAAGAAGAAAATGGGGGAAAGAGTTCCAGTGGCACTGGTAAAGGCAATGACTCTTTCTACAAGATCCCAAAGAATAGGCAACAAAAGGCAAAATAGACAAATAGGATTATAATAAACCAAGAATCTTCTATAAACCAAAGTCAACAACTGGAATGCAGAACAACTTAAAGAATGGAAGAATGAGAAAATTTTCTCTATATAACCAAGACTTAAATGTCAGGACTATATAAGAAACTGAAAATAAATAAGTAGATTAATTAATTTAAAAAGCTAAAGACCAACAATTGTAGTGGTATATTATTTGTGTTTTTTTTCATATAAAATCAAATCTTTATTTTAAAAGGTTTCTGGGAAATGTTTTTGTGACTTAATATCTGTAATATTGGCACCAAAATTTTCCATAATAAAACATGGCAGCTGTTACATGAAAAATATCACATATTTAACTGAAAATCATTTCTTTAAAAGTGATTTTGATGAATATTATTAACTGAGAAAAGCTAAAATGAAAAGACTATACACTGTGTGATTCCAAATATATGGTGCTCTGAAAAAGGCAAAGCTGTGTAGACAGTAAAAAAAAAAAAAAGATCAGTAGTGGATGTGGTGATGAATAGACAGAACGCAGAGCAGCAAGAATAGTATCTAAGGTACTGTCATGATGGATGCCTATCACTCCACCTTTGCTTCAACCAATATGATGAGCATCGAGTGTGAACCTCAGGGGAAACGGTGGACTTAGGGTGGTAATGGTAGTCTTCTCAGCCGCAAGAAATGACCCTCTCTGGTGTGGGATATTGGTAGCTGGGGAGGCTGTGCTTGTTGAAGGTAGAGCCGTGAGTATACGGTAAATCTCTTTCTCTGGGCAATAGTTCCATGAACTATTATTTGTGTTTTAATAAATAAATTTTGCCTGAAGGTCAGAGTGCAAAGCAGCCACACTAGCCAGCCATACAGTCCAGGCAGTGGTGGCACACACCTTTAATCCCAGCAGTTGCACTATTTAGCCATAGAGGCCGGGCAGTGATGGTGCATGCCTTTAATCCCAGCAGTAGAGTGGAATATCAGACAGGAGGAGACAGGAGCTCAGGGTCTCAGTCTCACTCTGAAGATTAGTGGAGGCAGAATCACCCATTTCAGTCTGAGGTAGAGGTAAGAGCCAGTGGCTGGCCAGTTGGTTTTTCTGATCTTCAACTTGAACCTCATTATCTGTCTCTGGGTTTTTATTATTCATGCTACAAATGATCAAAACCCCTTCTGCCCTTCTCTACGACCTCCAAGATCCCAATTTAATCAGGAGATCTTGTCTTTTCCTCCTTCCTATTCAGATCCATATATGTCTCTCTTAGGGTCTTCTTTGTTGTCTAGGTTCTCTGGGGTTGTGGATTGTAGGTAGCTTTTTCTTTGCTTTATGTATAAAAGTCACTTATGAGTGAGTACATATTGTATTTGTCTTTCTGAGTATGGGTTACCTCAATCAATATGGTTTTTTCTAGATCCATCCATTCAGTTTATGCTGGAGATGATGTGGGGTAAGGGGAACACTCCTCCATTGCTGGTGGGAGTGCAAACTGGTACAGTCACTTTGTAAATCAGTACGGCAATTTCTCAGAAAAAATAAAGCTTTAGTAATAAAAAGTTTTTGCTTGATGCAACATGAGAACAAAAATGCATTATTAAGTAGATTTGTCTCATTTTAAAAAGAATATAAAGGTCAATTTATAATGTATTACTCATTTTATTCCAACACTGAGTTTAAAACAAACAAAAAATGAGTGAAAAATTGAAAATCAAGGCTGAAATAACATTGTTCTATATATAGACTTGAGAGACAAGTCATTTCTGTCCATGTGGAATAAATTATTTTTTAGGAAACAAACCCTCAAAAACTTAATGAGAAAGTATGCAATTCTGTGTTAATATGTTTCCATTTGTACATCAAGAATATTATACTTGAAATTTTGTTTTTGCCATTACATTCCAATTAGCCAACAAAAAGATTATTTATGTACGTATAAATTTTCAAATTTATCCCAAAGCCATAATTTTGCCTTAAGAGATTAAGGATTATATATGTTAAATTCTTATTTCCAAATTTAAGTCTAAGTGTATTAATTTGTCACATAAGAAAATTAGATTAATTAGTTAATCTGTCATATTAAAGTACTGTAATGACCTTTACAATATTCTTGCTAAAATGACACAAAATCAGTACAGTCTCATAATCCTATTACTACCATGAAAGAATCTTTAGAAGTGCACAGGGCTGTGGTAGAGCTTAGTGGTAGAGTGCTGGCCTGTTACTAGGCTCTGGGTTAAAACTCCAGCACTCCAGCTTTCCGGCACTGAAAAGAAACTTCAGAAGTACTTCAAGTGAAGTTACCTGGTCAGGCGGTGGTGGCTCACGCCTTTAATCCCAGCACTCAGGAGGCAGAGGCAGGTGGATCTCTGAGTTTGAGGCCTACCTGGTCTACAAAAGCTAGTTCTAGGACAGGCTCCAAAGCTACAGAGAAACCCTGTCTCGAAAAACCAAAAAAAAAGTGAAGTTACCTGATAAAGGAGATTCAATGATATAAATAATCCATGCCTAACGTATAGGGTACAAAAAAATTATTATTTTTTGCTGTGAAGTAGCACTGAAATAGGAAAACTACATTTAAGCTTAATCGTAAGTATTCATTACCAGCTGCCTCCCTTTCCCCCATGTGAGACTGTACCTTCAAAACGGGAGCCAAAAGTAAACCCTTTCTCCCTTATGCTTTTTCCAGAAACATGAAAACCAATTTGAACACTAGTATGAGACATTTGTTGGTTTATTGCATTTGGGCATGACAAAGTCCTTCTTAGTTCTCCTTTGGTCATCTACTATTGTCATAGAATTTGTTTTTCCCTGCCATTCCATGCTTGCTATAGTATTTCTTCCTTTTCTTTAGTTCAGATTCTTTTAAGTACCTTCTGCAAGTATTTGCTTCTGGCCATGAACTGCTTTAGATCTCATTTCTCTGTCGAGTTTAAGGGATAACTTTTCTGGGCATTACATCTTGGTTAGCAGTTATTCATATTCAGTTCTGGCAGTTCATTACACAATTTCCCACTTCCAGGGCTTTAGAGAGATCCAATGTTATTTTGAAATGTTGGGCCTTTGTAAATGATATGGATTGTTTTCTTACAACAGCTAATACTTTTTATTTCTTGTAGTTTTTATTTTGTATAGATACCTACACAATAATGAAAATAGGTCCATCTCTGCTCATATCTAGAGTTATATTTTTAGAATTATTTTATGTGTATCAATATTTTGTCTGCATGTAAATATGTGTTCCGTGTGTGTTTGATACCTGCAGAGGTCAGAAAAAGGCATTAGATTCTCTGGAGCTGGAGTTCTAGACAGTTGCAAGATACCTTGTGGGTGCTGGGAATTGAACCATGGTCTTAACTGATCCATCTTTCCAGCCTCAATGATTTGGAATTCTAAGTGTTTCTTGTGTTTGCATATCCACTTTCTCCATCAATTTAGGAAATTGTTATAATTTAATTGAATATATTTTCTATCTATTTTTAAAAGATCTCACCTTATTCTTTCTCCTTGTGGTTCCTGGATTTCATCTCTAGATTATGGCTGGAAGATGTGGAAGCTGTAGCAATGTTCTTTTTTCTTTATTACCTTTAATTAATCATTCCCTTCAGCTTGTCCCTTCTTCTGCGTGGTCTAGTCTATTTGTGATCTTGCCACTGTGTTTGCCTTTTTCATTTGACCCTAAATTAATTTCCTGAATTTATTAATTGGCTTTTATGTTCAATTTTTAAAGTCTTTGATGATTTTTACAAGTAAACTTTTAGATTTTTCATCTGGAATTTTATTCATTTCAGTATATTTGGATTCAGGAAATGAGTAGTTATGATTTTAGGACGGAAATATGTCACATTGTGCATTGTCATGTTTCCTATATTCCATGCAATGATTTGTGCATCTGGTGGTTTGCAAAAATGCTCCTACTTGTACTTGGGTATTTTCTTAGAATGCACCTACACTGTAGTGCTCAGTTCATAGAGAAGAAAACAAATTACTATAAGAGCAATAACACCAAACTAAACAACCAATACAAATGCACTTAAAATTGTCTAAAGCCAAATAGTACAATAAGATTGACCATAAAATAAAAATTATAAAGTTTGTAGTATGCTATAAAGGTAAAATGATATGGGGTAGATATAAAAGATACTTAAGAATATGGCAAGGAAAATAAATAACAGAGGATAATCAAGGGTAAATAAAAGAAGAAAGTGGGGAAAGAGGAAAGAAGCAATAGAAAGGAAAAAAGAAAATTTTCTGTAAGGAAATAAATGTGAATGAGATTTGATAAATACAGTAATAAATATAATAAGAGGAATAAAAGCAAACAACGTAAATACCTAAAAAAGATGAAATAAAAATATTAATAAAAGGATAGCAAAGGCAAAAACAAGGTCACATAAGTGCTAGAAAGAAAAGAAATGAAAAAGAGAAAAAGATTTACCCAATCATAAAAAAATGCATTAAAAGGTAGATAAGGGTAAAACGGGAACTAAAAATAAAACAGAAAATCTTTTCAGAGAAAATATGACCAAGGGATGTCAAGATCATGATGAAGAAATCTAGAGAGACAGCTGAATCAAGTTCACAGAAACTCATGAACTTTAGACCGACAGCTGTAGAGCCTCCATGGGACCCAAGTAGGCCCTCCATATGTGGGCGACAGAGATGACACTTGGACTATCAAAGAGGGCCCTGGAAGTAGAATTAGATGCTATCCCTGGTGCATGAGCTAGCTCACTGGAGTCCACTCCCTATGGTGGGATGCCATGCCCAGCCTTAATGCGGTGGGGAGGGGCTTGGTCCTGTCTCAACTTACTGTGCCAGGCTTTGTTGACTCCCATGAGAGGCTTTACACATTGGGAGGATGGATGGAGGGGTGGACTGGAGGGGAGGTTTGTGGGGTGGCGGAAGGAGGGGTAGTTGGAACGTAAGATAAAGAAAAAAATTATATTAAATTAAAAATAAGATGAAACATAAGACAAAACACTAAAATAAAAATGGGAAACCACAGTAAAACAATGAATAAGGAATTTCTTTGTGGGTCCCTTAAAATATAGTCAGCTAAATAAATTTGGGGAAGGGTAGTTGAACTTATGGGCTTTTATCATTCTTATGACTGATGCTGATGGCTATTCTGCAGAGGACAAGTGTTAAATGTTCACCAGTAGTATAGTTTTCTCTTTTTGAATTTTAAATATGTTTTAAATAAAATAAAATTTCATCACTTTCCCTCCCCTCTTTCCTCCCTCCAGTGACCTCTTTTGATTCCCTCCTATGTCACCCCACTCCCAAGTTTATAGTTTATAGCTGTATTTTAATTATCACTCTCATATATATATATATATATATATATATGAATCTGCTTTTGTTGTTTGGGTTCATACTGTTACAAGGCTAATCACAATTCATTGGAAAACCAATAAACTCATGCCCATGAGAGTATTATTCTCCTCCCAACAGTCATTAGTTACTTGTAGTTCTTTGCCTAAGCGTGGAACCCATTGAAATTTTCTCCATTCCATGTTAATACGCCCAGTGATATTGCCATTGTTCTGGTCTTGTTTAAGTAGCTGTATACAGAAGAGAATCTAACAGTAGATTTCCGAGTATTCTGGCTCTTAGAATATTTCCAAGTCCTCTTCCATGATGCTACATGAGCCACAGATTCAGGAGCTGTGATGTAGATGTATTATTTGGGACTGAGATCCCTACAATCTTTTGATCTCTGCATTATATCCAGTTGTGGTTTTCTGTGATGGGCTTCGTTTGCTGTAAAGAGAGGCTTCTTAGGCAAGGAGTAGCAGCTACACTTCTCTAGGCATAAGGCTAAGACTTAGGATCCTCATACCCAGTAGCCTCTTTATTTCAGTCACTCCTCTTGTTTGTAGACCACAGCTTCAGTGGACCACTTGAAGTTTAGGGGCCATGTAGGTGGTCCTACCACTCTTCGAGGATTCCATGGATTGTGGACTCTGGTAAGACATATGCTCTAGCCATGTGTCTCCTGTGTGTATTGGGAAAGAAAGAAGTAAATAAAGCACTGAGATTGTTATGAGTGGATCTGTTTCCATACTTCCAGATCCAGTAAGCATTAAACATCTGACTAAAAGATGTAGCTTAATGAATATAATCTACATAATCCCTCACAGCCATACCCAGAGGATAATTCCCATGGTGATTCTAAATCTCATAAAGTTGAAAGTCAGTACTAATCATCACACCATGTTTAGCTCTCATCCTGGAGCTCTGGCAGATTGAAATCAGGCTCCCTGGAGTGGTTACACTCCTCACACTTCTTTGCTGAGACAGACATAAGATTCCAGAGAAGGCCTGGAAGGCAATGTTGTAGTCCTTTAGACAGTCTGGTCTTAATGCAGATAAGGGCATTCCAGCGATCTTGTGTATACAGAAGAGGAACATGAAAAAAATTGGGGACTCTGATTCTATGCTGCTTTAAAGTCCTGTTAGCATCTTTTGGATCACATTGTTTAGATGAAATATGATGCTCAAATGGAATATGAGATACACTTTAATTTAGGGGTATGATTGTCTGAGTTCCAAGAAATCACAAAAATCAACCAATCTTAGCAATGGTAGTTTTTAACAGGGAGCCCAAAGAAGGTAGAAATTATGGAAGTTTATGCAACATTGGAATTCAATAGGCATAACTACCTGTTCTGAGTTGTAAAGAGAAAAGGAGAAGAAGGCATCGGTCGGATGTGTAAAGTTATTGATAGGGTGGAAATATGAAAACTATGTGTTCTGCAATATTGTATCAGGTTATAAGTGTTGCTACAAGAGGAAACAGAGGAGAGGCTCAGAGAAAAAAGAAAATGTGCTAATTTTTTTCTCAAGTTCAGTCAGTGCCTTTTAAGAAAAAAATATCTTGTGAAAGTACTGAATCAAGTAGAATTAAGCTAGAAAAGTGAGCCGTGTACACAAGAGAAGTAGTTACATCAAAGCATCATTTATTATGAATGATGTAGATGATACAAAAACAATTTTCCACCTACCCATCTTAGGTTAATTGTCTGGGACCCCTGTAAAACTAGATTAACAAAAGTAAATTGTCTGTTTCAGCATGGAAATTTTGTAAACACATGGGAAATTCCCAGAGAACGAGTAATTCTCAAAGTTGTGGTTTAGGGGAGGGGAAGCTGGTGGATTAGAGGCATAAGCACTGCTGCACAGTTTCACGAATCTGAAACATCAGAGGCATGGCTACAGGGAGATGTAGCTGATGAGGAACCGCAAGGAAACAACTATAGGCAGTATACTTAAAAGCCAGCTGAAATCCAGAAATACTGAACTTCAGATTTGGAAAACAAATAATGAGCCTTCATACAAAGTACTAGATCAATGTGGTAAGGAATTTAAAAACATTCACCCTATGGATATCTTCAGTAGAACTGTAATTTATAAAAAGTGTCAGGAAGCCCCCACAGGCACACACTGTGGCATTCTGCAAGAATACCCTTCATGATGGGAGGTTTGCAGACTGCACAGCAAACAAACACTAGAGATGGGGCCACTGGCCTTTCTCCATTGCTCATTGGTGTCCTGGTGTCATTGGTGTCCTAAAAAAGCCATTTTTAGGAGAGGGCTTAAAGTAACAAATTTTGGAAGACAATAGTGAGCCTTCACACAAAGTACTAGACCAAAGTGGTGAGGAATAAAAAAAAATCCACCCCATAGGCACTTTCAGTAGAGCTGTAATAAAAAAGAGAACTGTCAGATTTGGAAAATAAATAGTGAGTCTTTTTAGAGTGCAGAAAGAAGTCCACGGATTTCTTCATTTTTATTAGTTCTTTGAGAATGGCACACACTATACTTTGTTTTATCTTTTTAAGCATTAGTTCTTCAAAACATTTTTATAATAAGTTTTGATCATATTTACTATTCATCACCTGCCACTGTCCAGATCCACCCCATTCCTTTCTCACCCAATTTTGTGTCTTCTCCAATACACATCTCAAGGTCAAGTGCACTCCCCAGTCTTAGATATGTAGCCTTCCACCGGAGCATGCTTGACTGATCAGTGACTACAACTCTTTGAGAGAACTGACCCTCCCCTTTCCTAGCAACTAACAACTGTCAATAACTCCTTGGCTAGAAATAGAATTCCATGCCCAACTTCCCTCTCCATGCTGAGATTTTTGTCTTCCTTCGGTTTGACAGGTCTTGTGCATGCTGTGAAATGGCTCTGCCGTGTCCCAAAGACACTAGTTCCTTGTAGTCACTCCCCCACCTCTAAGTCTTACAGTTTTTCCATCCTTTTCCTGTACAATGATAGCTACGACTTGGGAGTCAGGCTTGTGTTATATATATTACATTTAAGGCTGAGAACCTGCAGTGTTTTGTTCTCTGTATCTTGGCCAGTTGTGAGTCTCTGCGTTAATCACTGTGCAGTGCAAACAGAAGCTTCTCAGATGATGACTGAGATATACATCAACATATAGGTATAACACAAAATCATTAGAAATTAGTTTAATACTATATTCATTTGGCAGCATAATAGTATTGGGTTGTCTTCTATGGCCCATGAGCTGTCCAGTGTAGGTTCTTGACCTAATAAAGGTGTCAGGTACAGATTTTATCTTGTAGAGCAAGACTTCTATCCAGTAATAAAGTAGATGGAATGAATACTCCCATGATGCTTATGCCACTATGGCACCAGTGGGTATGTCTTGCAAGGCCAGTCATTATTGTAGCTTGCAATTTTAACAGTTACGTTTGGTTGATGATCACTTTTGCCCTCCAGTAGCATGCATAGTGCCCTTCAGCACTATAAAAGTTAGACAGCAGGGGTGAAGTTTCCAGGTCAGTACCACCTTGATCTTTTCATGGTCAATGGATTAAGTATGTGATGTGTTCAGCAATAGGGCCTGATGACCTCAGTCAAAATCTGGGGATTATCCAGGAGCACTGCAATAACCCACAATGGTTTGGAAGTCATTGCAATCTCACTAGCTATCAAATCCAAACAACATAGCCCTGTTCTGGGACTAAGCACTTAGTTAGCTTCTGGTGTCAAGCAGAGGCATTGTTGTTTCATTATAGGTTAGCTCCACTTTAACTCTTTTTAACATATGTGTATAGATGTAGTTCATAAAGAATCTAACAGGTTTGTCCGTGTATTACTCTTTTGAAAAGTCTTCCCTTCCAGTTTCCTTAATTTACTCTGTCTTCCCTTCCCCACAAGAATTTACCGAAGCTCTACATTTTTCTCTGCTCCCCTCCCTGCCTCTCCCCTCCCATTCAACCCTCACCCAAGGTCCCCATGCTCCATATTTACTGAGGAGACCTCTTGAGGGAGGGGACATAGAAAGCACTAGGATACATAGAAAGCACTCCGAGTGCTTTCTATGTCCCCTCCCTCAAGAACCCTTCTGGAACCCCTTAGTATTTTCCTGACCTATGTTAAATATTCAAAATGAAGCAAATTTATCTAAAGACTGAAAGTAACATTTCTCTTTCTGTGCCTAGATAGCCTTGCTCAGAATTATTCAAATTAATCAAAGAGTACAGGTACTTTGATCATGTTCACATCTGCTCCAACTCCTCCAGACTGGCCCTCCTTTCCAACCCACCCAACTTCTTGTATTCTTACAAAATACTTAAGCCTGTCAGGCACAGTTCAGAATGCCCATATATTTTTAAAAGTGTGGCCTTCCACTAGAGCAAAGTTGACTTACTTGGGGTCACAACCTTAAAGAAAATTGATTCTCTCTCTCTCTTTCCCAGAAGCTATAAATTACCAATACCTCCTTAGGGAAGAATGGGACATCATGCTCACCTATCCTTTTCATGACAGGATGTGGTCTGGCTTGATGTAGCACAGATCTTGAGTGTGCTGCCACAACTACTGTGAGTTCACATGTGAATATGCTCTGCCGTACCCAGGAAACACTGTAGTGTGAGCTGCGGGCAGGGCTGCTTTTCGTCCTGCCCAGCTCCCGGCCACCGGCTAGCTTATGCCCCGAAATAACAACACACAAACTGTATTCTTTTAAATACTGCCTGGCCCATTATTTTCAGCCTCTTTCTCACATCTTGACTAACCCATATCTAATAATCTTTGTAACACCATGAGTGGTGTCTTACCGGGGAAGATTCTAGCGTGCGTCCATCTTGGGCTGGAGCTTCATCGCATCTGGCATCTCTCTGAGCAGAGTCACGTCGGTCTGACTAACTTAGGAGATGCGTGGCATCTGACTGAGCCATCTACCTCACTTCCTTCTTCCTGTTCTGTCTACTCCACCCACCTAAGGGCTAGCCAATCAAATGGGCCAGGCAGTTTCTTTATTAGCCAATGGGAGTCCTCCATCATTTCCCCTTTTTCTGTTTAAACAAAAAAGAAAGGCTTTAACTTTAACATAGTAAAATTACATATAACAAAACAGTTATCAAGTAAGAATTACAGTTACAATATTTATATCTACTTTATCTTTTAACATAACTAAGGAAAACTATAACTATCTGTTCTTCAACTCCATCAAAGACTCCAGAAAGATATAATATTACCTAGGTAAATGAGAAGCTACTTCCAAAACTCTAGAAATGACAGAGACATCTCGCTGCCTGGACAGTCACCCAAAGTTCTTTTGTACTGTTGGGGCATCCATCTTCAGCCTACAGGCCTATAGTTTCCAGCAGATGTTTCCATGAAGCAGGAAATTTCAAAGGCAGTTCAGTCAGTATCTGCTGTGTCCTGCAGAATGTCTTGCAGACTCTTTCATGAATCAGGAATCCCAAAGAATCATCTCACCTTTAGGCAAGTTCAGCAGTCCTCTCTCTGCTGGTTCTTTGTGTTCAGTTTATGCAACAGTCCAGGCAAGAGCAGTTTCTTGCCCAAATGGCTGTCAAACTCCGTAAGGATCCTCTTCGATGCCCATCTTCCTCTTGAAGTAGATTGGTGCTGCCAGGAGCTGACATGTCTCATTGTCATGAAAAGCCTTAAGTTATTAAAACATTTAAGTGGAATATTCTGTAGTCTTTGAAAGATATTAGGAATACCTATCTAACTGAAATATATCTCTATATATCTAGAAAATGTAACTAATATGACTATAAGCTTTATTATTATCGATGATTATCCATTAACAACCTATATTTCTTAATTATACATTACATTTTTAAAATGAACTACACAATCACAATACCTTAATCATTATTAGAAATACATATACATATAACAAAATTGACCTTAAATTTAAATCACTAAAGCAAAATCCATATCAATGCAAATTATTCATATATATATCATATCCCCCTTTAAATGTAAAAGAATATTTATAAACAATATTTGGGAATATGGACGTAGTTATTTCTCTCCAAACTGCTTCCTGCTGAATGGGGACGCTGTTAATCAAATCTTTCATGGTGTAACCTGTGTGCCAGGTTCATCTCAGTCAGCAGTTGAGCGAAGTAATTTTTTGAGGGTATTCACAGCAACCTTTCAGGAGGACGTGGTCTATCATACCATATTGGAATAGAAGCAATCCACATGGTCTCATTTTTTGTAAAGATAAAAGAAGAATCTTTCTTTTATTGTTTAAACAGAAAGGGGGGAAATGATGTGGGAGAGTCTTCTGTTTGAGTTGATTTCATTGGCTAATAAAGAAACTGCCTGGCCCATTTGATAGACCGCCCCTTAGGTGGGTGGAGTAGACAGAACAGGAAGAGGAAGTGAGGTAGAAGGGTCAGTCAGATGCTACGCCTCTCCTAAGTTAGTCAGACTGCCTTGCCTCTCCTCAGAGAGAGATGCGATGAAGCTCCAGCCCAAGATGGATGCACGCTAGAATCTACCTGGTAAGGCACCACTTTGTGGTGCTACACAGATTATTAGATATGGGTTAGTCAAGATGTGAGTAAGAGCCTGAAAATAATGGGCCAGGCAGTATTTAAAAGAATACAGTTTCTGTGTAATTATTTTGGGGCATAAGCTAGTCAGGAGGCCGAAAGCAGGGCGGCGGGAATGCAGCCCACAGCTCCTCATTACAGAACACCACTTCCTGGTAGGAATCTGCTATCTCTAGATTCTACACTCCTTCTACAAAGATCCCTGAGCCTTAGCCGGGGAGGTGAGATATAGATATTCCATCTCAGGCTGATCCTGCATCACTCTCGCATCATTTGCACCTGGACCGGTTGTGAAGACTCTGGATTTTTAAATCTCTGAACTCCAATGCCCTCCCCTTCTTTACTAGCTAAGCTAGCAGCCACACTAAGAATCAACTTGAACACACACACATATACACACACTCACATACACACATATTCACACACACACACACACACACACACACACACACACACACAGTGGCCTGGACCCCGATTCATAGACAAGAGTCTTCTTGAGTGGCAAATATGAGACATGCTGCAGAGAAAATATACAGGTGATTATAGGAGGGGCTCTGTAGACTAAAATATTGGAAGAGGAGAATGGAGAGCTGTGGGTGAATACAAACAAGAATGTAGACTAGAAGACTGCAAAGCCAGGACACACGGAGTTGATGACCCTGTCTCCTAAGTCCTTTGCTTACAGCTGTATTTGAATAGAGTTTAGGAGAGTGGCTCATTATCTTGAGGTAGTAAACCTTATCATGCTACTTGTCCTTTCTGAGATTGCCCATATGGGGTGAAGCACCAGAGCCACTAGGAGTTAGGCTTTGTTTGTATAAAGCATCACAAATTACTGGGTTATGCTTCAAGCCATTAGAGTTTAACTTACATAAAGTAAGGATGTTCCTTTTTGCCTTTTTTCTCTACAGTCATGGGCTTTTACTTAATAGCAATTTGAGACCATTAATGAAATTCTGAACCTACAAAAGAATGTGAATTAGAACCAGATAAGGATGTGAAATTTCAGAGCAGCTGAAAGAAAAAGGCCAAGGTTGATGATGAAAAAACACACGAAGAAAGAGAAAAAAATCTCAAGGAATTCTTGAGTTTGAGCTGACCTTTTTAAAGAATATTTACTTGCCATGACATGGCTCAGGGACATGGTGACCCTATTCTGAGGCATTTGAAAGATAGTAAAGCCTTGAGATACTGAACTCAATGACAATTCCATAAAAGAAGTGCTAACAAAAGGATAAGGTCATATCCAGATGATTCTTATTCCTTTTCTTTCGATGGACAGAAATTATGGGTTGCACAAAATGCAAAGTAGATTAGAAAAAAGAAAAGAATGTCATCAAAAACCATTAAAAGAGTCAAAAACAAAAAGTTTGGGGAAGTTCATATTCTAAGAATTCCCAATGACACTTCAATTTTTTGTTCCTTTTGAACTTTCTGAACTCTGGGTACTACTACTCAGGAAATCCTGGATGAAGACATAGAAATTGGACATATTTTGGATAGCCTATAATCTCAAAATCAGAATTGTACTTTACAATGTTAACTATTAAGGCTAATGACAAGATTTTTTTATGAAGATAGTAAAGAAACGAATTCATGTTATCATATTTTTTCTCCTTTTTTCGGTTTTTATTTTTCGAGACAGGGTTTCTCTGTAGCTTTGGAGCCTGTCCTGTAACTAGCTCTTGTAGACCAGGCTGGCCTTCAACTCATGGAGATCCACCCACCTCTGCCACCCGAGTGCTGGGATTAAAGGCATGTGCCACCACCACCCGACCCCAGGTTATCATATTTTTAAGGAATTCAAAAGTTTCACCAAGCTTTCTGCAATGTTGGCTATAGTAAGCCACTTCAGAATACGTGCATGTAGCAGAATTCAAATAGATCCATATTTACCACCCTACACAAAAATCATGTCCAAATGGATCAAAGACTATAACATAAAACCAGATACACTGAACCTGATAGAAAATGGTAAATAGGCTTGAATTTGACACAAGAGACAATGTTCTGAACAGAACCCCAGTAGCACAGACACTAATATGAAAAATTAATAAATGGGACCTCATGAAACTGAAAAGGTTCTGTAAGGGAAAGGACACCATAATTGAACACAAAGAGGCAGCCTACAGTATGGGAAAAGATTTTTTTCCAACTCCACTTCTGATAGAAGACTAATATCCAAAATACATATATTAAAAAACAAGATCTCCTGAGTGAATTGGGGGTATGGGGATCATAGGAGAGGGTAGAGGCAAGAGGAGAAGAGAAGGAAGTGGAGAAAAATGTATAGCTCAATAAAATCAATATATATATATATATATATATATATATAAAGAATTCAAGAAACTCTATATTTAAAAACAAAATAATCTTTTTTAAAAAATGGAGTACAGATCTAAACAGAGATTTCTCAATAGAGGAGTCTCAAATGGCTGAGAAAAATGTTGAATATCCTTAGCCATCTGGGAAATGCAAACCAAAACTAATTTGACATTCTATCTTATACCTGTCAGAATGGCTAAGAATAATAACACAAGTGACAGCTCATTCTGGTGAGGATGTGGAGCAAGGGGATACTCCGTAGGAGTACAAAATTGTAAAGTCACTATGAAATCAATATTGGGTCCCTTAGAAAACTGGGGCTTGATCAATTTTATTCATGAGAGTCAGAAACTAGAAACAACCTAAATGCCCCCAATAGAAGAATGAATAGAGAAAATGTGGTACATTTGCACATGGAGTATAATTCAGTTGAAATTTTAAAATTACATATGGGTTGGAGAGATAAATCAGTGGTTAAGAGCACTGGCTGTTTTTCAGAGGTCCTGAGTTCAATTCCCAGCAACCACATGGTGGCTCACAACCATCTGTAATGAGATCTGGTGCCCCTTTCTGGTCTGCAGGCATACATACAGACAGAACATTATATACATAAGTAAGTAAATAAATATTTTTTAAAATGACAGTGAAATTTGCAGGCAAACAGATGGAACTAAAAAAAAATCATACTGAGTAATGTAACCCAGACCCAGAAAGTTAATATAACAGAAAAATAAAGATAAATATGGTACTTATTCAATTATAGATGGATATTAGTCATTAAGTAAATGATAACCAAGCTAAAATCTATGGACCCAGAGAGGTTAGGTAAACAAGAGGGTCTAGGGGGGACTCAGAGATAACCCTAGGAAGGGCAAATAACCCTGGGAAGGGCAAATAAAATAAATTTTGTTCGTGGACTGGGAGCCGTTGGGGACAAATGTGGGAGAATCAGGAGTAAGGCAATGAGGTGAAGGACGAAAGTGCAGGTAGAAATGGCTAGAACTGTGGACTTTGGGGGGGGGTGTAGAAACCTAGAATGTATGCAGGTGGTCCTAATGAGGACTCTTAGTAATGGTGGATACAGAGTCTCACATGTCCTTTTCTCGTGGCCAGGTGAGACTTCCAGTGGTGGGACTGGGTTGTATTCAATTAAGTTGTTGGCCAAGGAGGTCCCATGGAAATCCTCAAACAACCCAGGTTGTTGCTAACACAATGGGTTTCTCTCTTGAAACTGACAGTGGGGCCCTACTGCTGAGGACAACACCCATACAACTCACTGAACATGGAGAATTGCATCTGGTGCCTACATGGAGGCTTCACCCCTACATTCTAGTGTCTCTGTTGCAGGCAGGTACTCTGAAGGCTACCAAAAGAGAAACATAAAAACCAACTCAGCAAGCCGGGCGGCGGTGGCACACGCCTTTAATCCCAGCACTCGGGAGGCAGAGGCAGGAGGATCTCTGAGTTCGAGGCCAGCCTGGTCTACAAGAGCTAGTTCCAGAACAGGCTCTAGAAACTACAGGGAAACCCTGTCTCGAAAAACAAAAAAAAAAAAAAAACCCAACTCAGCCATAAAATGTTTTACCTTCAGTCTGTCCTACTTGCAAGATATACTAGGACAATGGTGTCACAGAACTTGTGGGAGTAGCCAACCAATGTCTGGTTTGACTTAAGGCCCAATCCACAAGAAGGAATCCATACCTAACACTGCATGAGTGACCAAGAACCAGAGACTAGATACTCCAGAGACCTAAGATAAAAACACAACACTATTGGTCTTTTAAGAAAAGTATCCATAAAATTATTCCCAATTGGCAGGTGGTGCTGCTGCACACCTTTACTTCCAAGACTTGGGAGGCAGAAACAGGCAGGTCTCTGTGAGTTCAAGGCCAGCCTAGTCTACAGAGAGAGTTCTAGGACACGCAGGACTGTTTTATAGAGAAAAATTGTCTTAGAAAACAAAAAAATGACTCCCAATGAAATTCTGTTATATTCATAGATCAGCATTATCCTCCAGTAGCATATGGGAACAGATGCAGTGACACACACCCAGACATTACTCAGAGAGACAGTCTAAATGAGAGATCCATCAAATCCTTCCTCTTAGAGCTCAGGGGATCTGATGGATATTGCAAGAGCAAAATAGGATGGAGGACAAGAAAACAATATAAATCAACTAAGCAAACACTTATAAGCTAAAAGAGACTGAAGCAGCAATCACAGGGCCTACATGGGTCTGCACCTGCTCCTGTGCATATATACTATAGCTATTAGCTTAGTATTTTTATGGGTTTCCTAACTGAGAACAAGTGGGTTCCTAACACTTGTGCCTGCTCTTGGGACTCTTTTCCTCCTGTTGGATTACCATATCCAACTCCAACATGGTAGTTTTTGTTTCATCTTACAATGTTTTATTTTGCTATGTTTGGTTGTTATCTCTTGGAACCCTGTTCTTTTTTAATGAGAGATAGAAAGAGAGGGGATCTGGAGGAGAGGAGAAGTAAGGAGAAGGAACTGGGAGAAGTCTAGAGAAGGAAAACTATAATCAGAATGTACAGTATGAGAAAAGAATCTATTTTCAATAAAAGGGAAAATTTTTTTTAAAAAGTTGCCTGCCAGTTTGAAGTCGTGGTGGTTATTTTTCATGTCAGAGACTTTTGAATTAAGTTGTATTATCAACGAACTCTGTAATCATAAAAATCTGATGTCCCATGAAGTAATTTCTATTACATTATGATCTAGTATTTCCTTCCATATGCTTACTTCCCAGCTGTATTTTTAACTCTAGTATAAGAAGGAAGAGGCAGAACCACAGTCTATCATTTCCCTCATCCCCTCCTTCCTCTTCATATACTAAATTTTTAAATGCATGCATGAAAATCAACAAGCATTAAACACACACAAAAAGAAAATCCACAAGGTGGTATCACCTATCATCTACTAGCCATTAGAATGGCTATTATTCAACCACACTTCTACCGCACACCTCGTCCTGTTCCCCATCACCTCTCCCCAGCCCACCCCTTATCTACTCCTCCCAGCTGGTAAGGGCTCTCATGAGGAGTCAACAAAATATGGCACATTAAGTTGGGGCAGCACTAAGCTCCTCCTCACTGCATTAAGGATGAGTATGGCATCCCAACATAGGGAATGAGCTCCAACAAGGCAGCTCATGTACCAGGGATAGATCTTTGTCCTACTTCCAGGGCCCTCTGATAGTCTAAGCTCTACCACTGTTGCTCACATATGGCCAGCTGGGTCCCATGGAGACTCCAGAGCTGTCACTCTAGAGTTGATGAGTTTCCACAAGCTTGGTTCAGCTGTCTCTGTAGATTTATCCATAATGATCTTGACCTCCCTTGCTCATATATTCTTTCCTCCCTCTCCTCAACTAGATTCCCAGAGCTCATCCTGGTTGGTTGCGGATCTCTGTATCTGGTTCCATTACTTACTGAATAAAGGTTCTATGATGACAGTTGGGGTATTTACCAATCTGATTACAGGGGAAGGACAGTTTGGGCACCCTCTCCACTATTGCTAGGAGCCTTAGCTGGGGTCATCCTTGCAGATTCTTGGAAATTTCCCTAGCCCCAGGTTTCAATGTAAAATGAAATTAAGTAGAATAAATAAAAAAGCAAAACAAAACAAAATAATGACTATTATCACAACTAAAACAGGTAATGAGTGTTGGTATGCACATGGAGAAATGAAACTCTAGTGTACTTTTAGTAGGAATACATACTAATTCAAGCATTCTGCAAAATACAAGAATTTGTCAAAAATATAAAACAACTACCATGACATAACAACCACTTTTATGAGTACAAAACGAAATTTATTCACTCTATGTCCATTGAAGCATACTCATTTAACGACATATGCAATACATGGGCATATTATGCTGAGGAAACTAAGCCAGACACAGAAAGAGAAATGCCATGTATCTTGTAGTCATATCAGAGTGCTACAATAGCCCGGAATGGAATATAATAAAATCTTATTTATTTGCAGATAAACTCACAGTAAGGGTAGCAATCCACAATCCCATGTGCACTGGAAACTTGAAACCGAATCCAGCAGAAAAAAAAGGGCCATGCATGCTTTTCACCAGCACTTTATAGTACCTTAGATCATGCCCAAAATGGGCTGGTATCTGAAAGACTATCGGCTGAAGGAATTACCACACCACCTCCCCTTTTTGTCTAAATAAGTAGGTCCTAAACTTAATATATACAATAAGATCAAATATCAAGTATTGTCCAGGAAAAAGGAGAGGCAAAAACATACATAAAATTAAAATTATAACCAGCATAAACATCATCAAGCAAGAAAAATACGCTAAATGTTCAGTTTATGGTAATTAGAAAATAGTGGAGATTATTTGAATAGTTATCCTAAAGAGTCTAAGTCTTATATTACAAATGTCTTCGCTAAGTCATGAGAGGAAAGTAGTTATGACTATCTAGTCTTCGGCCCCAAAGACTTGAGAAGAGAAATATAACCTAAGTAAGCAGGAAGTGCAATCAAGTGACTCCCAAAAGGTGCAAGAAATGACATGGGTTGGTAGAATTAATGCTGTCAAGATGGCCATCCTACCAAAAGCAACTGGCAGATTCAATGCAAAAATTCCAACAAAATTCTTCACAGAAATTGAAGAAAAAAACATTTTCAATTTCATGTGAAAACACACAAAAATCCAGGAAATCTAAAACAATACTGAATAATAAAAGAAGTGCTGGGGATATCACATCCCATATTTCAAGTTATACTACAAAGCCACAGTAATGAAAATACCATAGTATTGGCATAAAAATAGTCATGTTGAACAATACAATAGAATTGAAGATCTAGATATAATTCCACACATATATGAACACCTAATTTTTGACAAAATCAGAAACAAAACCAAAAACCACACACTAGAGAAAAGACAGCATCTTCAACAAATGGTGATGAACAAGGTGGATAGGTGAATGTAGAAGAGTACAAATAGGTCCACATCTATCACCCTGCTACAAAATTCAACTCCAGATGGATCAAAGACCTCAACACAAGGCTGCATACACTGAACATGATAGCAGAGAAAGTGGGAAGTAGTATTGAACTCATTGGCACAAAAGATATTCTAGACAAAACACTAAGTGCAGGAACTAAGATCAACATTTTAATAAAACAGAACCTTTTGAAACTGAAAAACTTCTACATGACAAAGGACACAATCATTAGAACAAGTGGCAGGTTACAGCATGGGAAACTATTCCAACTACACATCCAACAGGGGATTAATATCTAAAATACATAAAAATAACTTAAAATGAACACCAAGCAAACAGATAATCCAGTTTGAAATCAGAGTATAGAACTAAACAGCAAAATGAAACAGAAATGGCTGGGAAATACTTAAATCAATGTTCAACATCCTTAGTCTGCTCAGAAATGTAAATTAAAACTACACTGAGATATATACTTCCCTGCTCCCATATCCACTCCTCCTCCATCCCAACTGTCCCATTCCCCTAAGTTCTCTCCATCCTCCCCTTCTCACTTCTTTCTCCCCATCTCCCCTTACCCCCATCCCACCCCCACCCCCAAGCTCTCAAGTTTTGCCTGGAAATCTTGTCTACTTCCAATATCCAGGAGGATAACTACCTGGGTTTTTTTTGGGGGGGGGTCACCTTCCTATTTAGCTTCTCTAGGATTATGAATTATAGACTCAATGTCCTTCATTTATGGCTAGTGTCCACTAATGAGTGAGTACATACCACATTCATCTTTTTGGGTCTGGGTTACCTCACTCAGGATAGTGTTCTCTATTTCCATCCATTTGCATGCAAAATTGAAGATGTCATTGTTTTTTACCGCTGAGTAGTACTCTAATGCATATATATTCCACACTTTATCCCTTCTTCCATTGAGGGGCATCTAGGTTGTTTCCAGGTTCTGGCTATTACAAATAATGCTGCTATGAACATAGTTGAACAAATGCTTTTGTAGTATGATAGGGCATCTCTTGGGTATATTCCCAGGAGTGGTATTGCTGGATCCTGAGGGTTAGCAAGAGACCGGACTCTAGGGGGTTCCCAGGTGTCCAAGGAGATGTCCCCAGCTTGTTCCTTGAGCAGCTGAGGAGAGGGCACCTGAACTGGCCCTATACTATAGCCACTCTGATGAATATCTTATATACCACCATAGAACCTTCATCTGACAATGTATGGAGATAGAGACAGAGACCCACATTGGAGCACTGGACTGATCTCCCAAGGTCCAAAAGAGAACATGAGCAAGGAAGTCAGGTCCGCGAGGGGTACGCCCACCCACTGTGACGGTGGAGATGATCTAGTGGGAATTTACCAAGGCCAGCTGGACTGGGTCTGGTCTGATGGAGCATGTGATCAAACCGGACTCTCTGAGCATGGCTTACATGGAGGGCTGACTGAGAAGTCAAGGACAATGGCACTGGGTTTTAATTCTACTCCATGTACTGGCTGTGTGGAAACCTAGTCTGTTTGGATGCTCACCTTTCTAGACCTGGATGGAGGCGGGAGGACCTTGGACTTCCCACAGGGTAGGGAACCCTGACTGCTCTTTGGACTGGAGAAGGAGGGAAAGGGGGAATGGAGGGAGGGGGAGGGAAATGGGAGGAGGTGAAATTTTGTAATAATAATAATAATAATAATTTTTTAAAAAACTACACCGAGATTTCAAATTACCCCATTCAGAATGGCCATGACTATGGCAACTCTTATACATGAAACATGTAATTGAGGTGGCTCACTTACAGTTTCAGAGGTTCTGTCCATTAGCATCATTATGGGGAGTATAGCAGCATGTGGGATGACTTGGTGCTGGGGATGAGAGTCCTACATCTTTCAGGAAACAGGAATTCAACTGAGTGTCACACTAAATGAACCTTAATCAGAAGAGACCTCAAAACCCATGCCCATGGTTACTGACACACTTCTTCTAATAAGGCCTCATATACTATCTACTCCAACAAAGCCACACCTCCTAATAGTGCCACTCCCTATGAGATTATGGGGGCCAATAACATTCAAACCACCACAGCATTGTCTTACTTAGGATTTCTATTGCCATGAAGAGACACAACAGCTCTTATACAGGAAAACATTTTACTGGGGCTGGCTTATAGTTAATTAGTCCACTGTCATCATGGCAGAAAGCATGGCAGCATTCAGGAAGATATGGTGCTAGAGAAGGAGCTGAAATTTCTACATCTAGAGCCAGAGGCAGCAGGAAGAAAGTGACAGTGGGCCTGGATTGAGCATTTTAAACATCAAAGCCTGCCCCCCCCCTCAGTGGCACACTTTCTCCAAGAAGGCCACACCTACTCCAGCAAAGCCACAGCTCCTAATAGTGCCACTCCCTATGAGCTTTTGGGGGCCATTTTCATTTAAACTGCCATATTCCACTCACCAGCCCCTATAGCTGGTACTCATAACACAGTCCAAAACTGCATTCAATCTGACTTCAAAAATTCCTCCTAGTCTTTGAGTCTCAAAAACGTTCACAAGTATAAATAAAGTTCAAAGTCTCATCTGAGATTCATGTAATCTCAACTGTAACCCCCTAATATATCAAAATGAAAAGGAGATCACATATTTCCTACACACAATGGCACAGAATATACATTACCACTCCAAAAGAAAGGAAAGGGAGCATAACAAGAAAATACTGAGCCAAAGCAAGACTGTAAACCAGCTGGGCAAACTCCAAACTCTAAAAATCTATGGCTGATAAAAAGTGCTCTTCGGATCACCAACTCCTTTCAGCTTTGTTGACTAGAACGCACTTCTCTTTCTTGGGCTGCTCCTACCTCCTGTTAGCAGCTCTCTCCTTGGCAGGTATCCCACAATTCTGTCATCTCCAACATCTTAGGGTCTTCCAAAGCAATCCAGGCTTCACCTTCACAGCTCCATGCAATGACCTCTCTAAGCCTCCATTAAGGGCCTCCCCTGACACATGCCTGACCTCAGCAGCTTTCCTTCGTCACTGGGGGAGATTTCCCATAAGCTCTTTTGGATCCTTCACTCTAAAGCCAGAAGCATGTCGCCAAATCGGCCAAGTTCTGCTGTTTGCTGGGGCTGAAACATGGTTCCTTGTTCAGATACCTTTTCCCCAGCTTCTGGTTTGGATTGCTTCCTCACTGCCTAGGCGTGCGTGCCTGTTCCTTGGCTCTTAAAAGAAAAGCCTGATAGTAACTGGAATAAGCAGTGCTAACCTTAGAGCCAACAAAATTAGTCCTCTTCCCCCACCACACATATTTATAAACTGCAAATATCTCCTTAGCAATGGTGGGGGGCCTGTGAACCCCTCTCTTGTCTGTGTTGGAATTTTGACTAGCTTGTCAGGTCATCACAGCTGCTGTGGCTTCATGAGTGCAGACAACGACTTTTTGTCCAGATGACAGCCGTCTCACAGCATGCCTCCTTGCTCTCCTCCCTCCAATTCTTCCCATATTTCCCATTTCCTCTCCTTCTCAAATTCATAGCCTCTTTTCTTATAAGTATGTTATCATAAATACATAAATACAGCTTGCTGAATCCATTTAGTGTTGCTTGTATTATGTCACTAGGGTTGACTACTTGGTATGAGATAACCAATTAGGGGAAGGAGATCATCCCTGAAGAAGATGTATTCTCTTTCTCTCAGCAGTCATTGAATGTCTAAAGCTCTTCATATAGGGTGGTACCCAGAGAGATTTCTCACATCTACATTGCCAAGCTGTATTGTCATTAATAAGGTCTGGTTTAGGCAACCATATTGTAGAGAATACAATACAACCATATTGTATTCCTGGGTATAGCTTCCAGGATGTAGTATATAAAAGGCACGATCTACTGGCTCTTACAATCTTTCTGCCCCTCTTCCTCAATGTTCCCTGAGCCTTAGGTGTAGATGTTGTGGTATAGATTTGAAAACTGGGGCTAGGCACCCCATGGTCTATTGTTTGCTGCATTTTGACGATTTGTGGCTTTTTACAATGGTTTTCAACTGCTTTTAAAAAAAACTTCTTTGATGAAGAATGAGAAAATTTCTTTTCTGGTTTTAAGGGACTGTCACTTTCCCTTTAAATATCTGCCATGCTGTCTCTGGTACAATAAACCATCCCTGTTTATGCTGTCTCATTTTAATACCTCATCATATCAGTCATGACCATAAATCTCTCTCTATTAATAAAGATGTTATGGATGGATAATTTCATGATGGTTGCTTCTTTTATATTTACCATTCGTTTTAGTGTACAATATCAAAAACAAATTATATACTTCTAAGATAATAATGAAGAAAATATATTGGCTAAGTTTTGGCATCCCCCCAAAAAAGTAATAAGCAGTTAAAAAAAGAATAAAAATAACTGAGTATGGAAGTGTGATGTGGGATTCCTCTCTGTATGCTATGAATATGTTTTATTACCATTGGTTAATAAATAAACTGCTTTGGCCAATAGCCAGACAGAAAATAACTAGGTAGGAAATCCAAGTAAAGATAAAGAAGAAAAGAAAGTGGAGTCTGAGGGACTCAACCAGCCATAGGAGAAGCAAAATGTGAGGTAACAAGCCATGAGTCTCACAGTAAAATATAGAAGAATGTTAAAGGGTTAATTTAGGTTGTAAGAACTAGGTTAAATCAGCCAATAGGCCAAATAGTATATAATTAATATTAAGCCTCTGAGTAGTTATTTTCAAAACAGCTGCAGAACCAGGCAGGATGAAAAACCTCCAGTTACACTTCCCTCATACTTTCCTTTTCTGAATCTTAACCCAAATTCCCAAATGTTTTCTTTCTAATATTCTGGGCTTTTTTCTAGCTATCTCAACTAAACGTAAATGTTTGCATTATCAATCAAGTGGCTCCTTTCTGATGATGTGATTTTTCCTTCTCCTACATGCTCCTGATATCTGCCATGAGGTTGCTACTAGACTTATGCTAAACCCATGCTCACAGACAGGTCCTCAAATCTCCAGTACTGTGACATAATAAGCTTCTCCCCTTTAAGGTACCTCTGATATTTTGTTGGGGAAAAATAAAGTAAAAGCTTTTCAAGAAAAAATAGAAAATAGTGTTAATGATAAAGTGGATAAATTAGAAGAACTGTATATTTCTAGGAAATGTGTAGAATGGTCCAACTACTGCTGCTGCTGCTGCTTCTGATAATAATAATAATAATAACAATAACAATAATAATAATAATAATACTCTGAGCACTTGTCAAGAAGAAACAGGGAAGTTAGCTCAAGATCATCCCTGGGAATATAGTAAGCCTAATGTCAGTCTTGCTACATAAGAAACTGTCTGTTAAAAATGTAGAATACCCAGAAGAATTACCAGGGGTTTCAAATAAGTCTTCTTTTACCTATGCACACCAATAGTGGAGGACAAAATAAAAACTGATTGATTATTAATATTCAAAACAGCATTATTCAAAATAGCAAAGCTGAATTAATTAGTCATGCTTTTATTATTTGAATGAAGGTTTGGGCACTAATATATTGCCATCCACAGAGAATAATTCTTCTTATTGGGCTAGTCAATACATAGTTTGAACAGGGCATATGTATTCCAAAAACAAACAATCTTTCATGAATAAATCCCACAAATTAAGTCCATAAAACCAAGCAACATATTCCTTGGCATAAATCACCACATGGCCAGATGCACTATTAAGAAATTCCATCATTATATTTGCAAGCATGCCTGAATTTACCCAAATCGCTAATCAATAACTATATACTCTACACTCCCTTTCTCCTAAAAACAATTTTTGTTTAGACATTCCTTCTTTCTTCCTTCTACCCATGACAACAACCTTCTGATTCCAAAAATGTCCTTTAGTGAATAGTTTTCTACCTTTCTCAGGAAACATAAAGAGTTAAAAAAAATATGTCAGTGGTGTTAGCCTCTGTGATAGTTTTCATTGTCAACTTGACTGACATTACAATTACTAAGAATTTGGAGCGGCTTACCTCTGCTTGTGTCTTTGAGATCACTTGCACAAAAGACCAATTAAGATGAAAAGATACACCCTGAATGTGGGAGGCACCATCATCTTACGGGCTGGAGGTTCTAGAAAATAAAAAATAGGAAAAGATCAAAATTAGCAAATGGCATGTATACCCCATTTCTCTGTACCTCCAACCCTGAATTGAACTACTCTTCTGTCATTCTCTTCCTGCCATAACAGGCTGAACATTCTGAAAGCATAAGCCAAAATAAATCCTTCTTTTCTATATTTTTTCTGTTGAATATTTCAGTCACAAGGATGAACAGTAATTAATTCCATTTCTCAGTGTCATTGCTATCATATTTATATAAATTAAAATCTAACCAGGACATTCACTGAGATTAGAAATAATTTTATTGCCCATAAATGAGTATATAATTAAAGAAAATGGTATATTCATCCAATAAAATATTTCTCTGCAAAAATATGCAAAAAACAAAGAAAAAGATCCATGATGTTGGACACAATGAAGATTTTCATATGAATGGGTAAGAAAACAGACAACACAAAGCAAAATAGGGAAGTATGGTAGCATCAAATGAAAGTGCTTTGTCAGATCAACTGGATAGTGGAACCCCAACTGAAGAAGATGTCTCTATTTGATTGTCCTTTAGGCAAATCTTTGAGGCATTTTCTTGATTAATGATTGGTATGGGAGGGCCTAGGCCACTGGCAGCAGTACCACCACTGGAGACATGGTCCAAGGTTCTATAAGAAAGCAAGTTTAGTGAGTCATTGGAAGAAAATAAGTCAGTAAGCAGTGTTCCTCTGCTCCTCAGTGATCTGTTTCAGTTCCTGCCTCCAGATTCCTGCCCTGCTGTATTCCTGCCCTAGGTCCCTCAGATTACAGACTATAAAATGTAACAAACCTTTTCCTGTGGAGGGAAGTTTCCATCCTGCCTGGTCCCACAGCCATTCAGTCCCCCAAAAACACACAGACGTTTATATTAATTATAAACTATTTGACCTATTAGCTTAATCTTATTAATTAGCTCTTACATCTTAAATTAACCCATAATTCTTATCTATGTTTAGCAATGTGGCTTGGTACCTTTTCTCAGTGAGACAGTCTCATCTTTCTTCCTCTGCATCTGGCTGGTGACTGACTCCATCTTTTCCTGTTCCCAGAATTCTCTTAGTCTGATGGCCTTTCCTACACTTCCTGCCTGGCTACTTGCCAGTCATTATTTTATTAAACTAATATGAGCTATAAATCTTTGCAGTGTACAAGAGCGTCATTCCACAGCATTTCCCATTTTTATTTTCAAAACAAGAACTCTGAATCTAATATTTTTATTTAGCATTTTTTCCTGACCATTATCCATAAAAACTGGTAACCAACACTCTAAATAAAGACAAATATCCATAATCCATTGGGGGGAGTGGTTGTAGTTTCCTAGGCTACTTCCTGCTGGTTGTGGGTGCTGATAATTGTATAGGAACCCCCCCAAAAAATCTGGGATCATGGTCAAGTCCTGACTGGAGTATTCTGTGAGGCTGGATCATCTCAGCCAGCAATCTTGAAGTTGTTCTGGATGTATAACTCAGAGGGAACTGGAACATTTTCCTCCCCAAGTTGACTCTGGTCAGTATTCTATAGCAGCAAAAGAAACCAAACTAGGATTTTCACTTATGTTACTAATTTAGACAAACAGCCTCCCAGCAGAGTTTAGTTCTGCTTAGCTAGCTTCTCAAAAGTGTCCTCTGGCTCATACCTTGCCCTGGAAATACTTAGTCATAAGCTTTTAACTTGGGTTCAGATTTTAGATCTAGACACAATATAGTGAGTGAAATTCCCCCTAAGACAAAGCAATTGGTTTACCTCAGTATTAACCCTGGAATATATACATCATGGAAGGGAGATAGTCCATTCTTCCATAGAATAAAAAGTGAGAAAGCCTCCATATAAACATGGCTCATGTCATCTTTGGTGTTTATCAGCTTTTCGCTTTTTAATTCTATTTTTCTCTTTTCAATGTTAATGATCTCTATTGTTATTTTTCTTGTCTTTACTTTTATGCTTAAGTTAATTTTTCTCACACTTTTCCAGTTTTTCTTCCTGGAAGACTAGAGATATATCTTCCAGTTTTAACATAACCTTTTAGTTGCTATGCTTTCCTTCTACGATTGTTTTAGCTATACCCTTCATATTTATATATGCAATTCAAAATACATTCTGATGATGGTTCTCTGTTGTTGGATATTGATATATGTTGGTACTCTGTGCTGATTTTTTTTCTAAACTCAATTACTAAATAAAGGGTTATGGTATAGAGATATTTTGAATTTTCCATAAAATCATGCTATCAAACAAAAATATTGTTAGTTTATCCTAGTGCCATAAATTTAACTTTATGGAACTGGTGAGGACTACAAATAAAAAGTCCAGCAGTGAATATAAATGCTGGTAGCAGGCATCCCACTATGTGGCCAGTCACAAAAAGGAACCTTCAAATAATTTACCACTAAGTAAGATGCTTTTACTACATTTTCTGGGTAAAAACTTCAAATTAAGAATATTTCATTCTATTTCTGGTTGCCTAGAGATTTTAATTAGTTGCTAATTTCTGCATCTATCAAGATGACCATGTGTTTATTCCTCATTTTTTCCAATTCATGGTGAAGAACATTCAATTAGCTTTTAAAATGTAAAATCAATTTTATTCTTCTAGATTCTCATAAGTTAACATGCTGTACCATACTTCTTATATACTAGCAGTATTAATTTAATGTTCTGCTGAATATAACCATTCCAATGAACAAGTAAGTCTTCCATAATTTTCAATTCTGATATTGTTCCTATATGATTTAATGCTGAAGCTTTTTCTAGCTTTAAAGAAAAACAGGAGTTGTAACGTGTACTTTCTCTCTAGACTGTAAAAGAGTTTGTTCAATACCAAAGCAATCAATGTTTTACACATTATGTTGCAAGAGTTTGCCAGCAAAACCGTCTGTGCCTCAGATTTCCTCTGGAAATGTTTTAATAATGAAATAATGAATAAATAAATGAAACCTTGCTTTCAAATTTCTAATATGTATACATTTCAGTTGTTTTAACTTATTTTAATGGCAATACTCTTATAAAACATGATTTAGACCATATTTCCCACAATGCAGTAACATTGAATAACTTCATAAAGTTCTTCAATTTGTAAGTCATTGTACAAAAAAACCTCATTATAATGATAAGTAACCTATCACATCTTTAAAATCATTTGGAGTTTATATGTAATTAAGTACATAAAGAGAAAATAAAGCATACAATTTTGTTGTTTCTTTAGCTACCAGTGGCAAAACCATGATATACTACTTCACAAGAGAATTCATCATAGATGACATTAGTGAACATAAGTGAATGTATAGCAAATAAATAGATGATAGTGCTACAAATGAACTAGATGTGATGGGAAGATGGAAAAACGGTGACAGTAAAGAGACTTGGCCTGCACGTGGCTACACTATAAACCATATTGGAAGTATCTGATGAGCTTTAATTGGACTATTTGTTTTCTCATTGATTTTTGAGCTCCTTATACATTTTTCTTATTGGTTTCTTATCATATTTATGGTCCATAAACATGTCACTCGGTTCTATAGATTACCTCTTTACTCTGTTCATTATTCCCTTGGCTGTGCAAAGCTATAGAGTTTTTTATATGATTTACCTGCTTTAGCTTCTGTTGCTCAAGTCTCTGTCACACTTCCCAAAACATATAATCATTAAGGCCACCATTCTGGAGCTTTCTCCCTGTGCTTTTCTCTGCTACTTTATAATTTCAGGTAATACATTTAATGTTTAATTCATTTTCAATTTACTTTTGTGTACAGTATTAAGTATGAGTCCAATTTCATTTCTCTGCATGTAGGTATCCAATGTTCCCAAAATTATTTTTTTGAAGATTCTTTAAGTTATTCATGTCAAAAATAAATTGCCTGTAATGTTAAAATTTATGCTTGCTGGTGTCATTTCTGTTTTTATGGAGATATAATATTATCATACATTTATGGCAGAACAGTATACTTTGATATATATGTACCATGTATAATAAAAAGAAGATAATAAGCATTTCCATTTTTCTAATAGTAATAAATTTTGTGTTCAGAAATGTATGATCCTTTCTAGTCATTTTGAAATACAATATAAATTGTTTTAAACCTACTGTACAATGTGAAAAAGAGAAATAAATCCTTCTCTTATTGAAATTAGCTCTATGTTCTATGCTCCTTGCCTTTATGCATCAATGAAATTAGTATTTTCAATTGCAGTAAATCAGTGGGAAGGTACAGCGTTTGTCTCTCTATGTTTGGCATACACTGCTTGACATATTGATCTCCAGTTCCTAAAGATTATGTTGCTGAAAATGTCAGGATTTCATTGTTTTAATAGCAAAATGCTATTACATTGTATACAATATCTCTTTCTTTATCCATGCATTCAATAATGGGCATCTACATTCATTCCATACTGTAGCTATTACAAATGGTGGTACGATAAGTACAGAATTACTAATACCTTTTATAATGAGCTTGTTTCCATTGGAACTATATCCAGTAGTAGAATTTCTGCATCAAATGGTTGCTCAACTAACCCTTCATGCTTGAAAAATCTCCACAATGTCTTACAGAACTACTGGCTATCCTAATAGACATTCCCATCAAAAATGTGTGAATTTCCTTCATTACCTTCTTGCCAAAACTTGGCATTTTTGTGATTTGATATTATGGTTCTGATTGTATTTCCTGATGATTACTGAATTGAGTATTTTTCTTATATTAATCCATATTTATGCTTTCTTTAAAGTAGTATGTTTTAGGACATTTTAAAAACTGAATAGATACAATTCTATTTGTCTACTAATTTTACCTGTGCCTTTAAGTCTTATCTTTTTTTCTCATTTTTTTATTAAAAATTTCCATCTCCTCCCCTCCTCCTCCCCCTTCCCTCCCCTCCCTTCCACCAATACCCCCACTCCCTCCCTCTCCAAGCCAAAGAGCCATCAGGGTTCCCTTCACTATGTTAAGTCCAAGGTCCTCCCAACTCCCCCTAAGTCCAGGAAGGTGAGCAACCAAACTGACAAGGCTCACAGTAAGCCAGTCCATGCTGTAGAGTTCAAGCTCATCGCCATTGTCCTTGGTTTCTCAGTCCTCCTCCACCGTCAGCCACATTCAGAGAGTCCGGTTTGATCCCCTGTTCCATCAGTCCCATTCCAACTGGACTTGGTGGTCTCTCCCGTTAGATCTGTCCCACAGTCTCAATGGGTAAATGCACCCCTCACGGTCCTGACTTCCTTGCTCATGATCTCCCTCCTTTTGCTCCTCATCAGGACCTTGGGAGCTCAGTCCGGTGCTCCTATGTGGGGCTCTGTCATTTTCTCCATCCAATGCCAGGTGAAGGTTCTATGGTGATATGCAAGATATTCATGAGTATGGCAATAGGATCTGGACATTTCTGGCACCCTCTCCTCAGCTGCCCAAGGAACTAGCTGGGGGCGTCTTCCTGGACACCTGGGAACCCCTCTAGAGTCAAGTCTCTGCCAACCCTAGAATGGCTCCCTTAAGATATATAAGTCCTTGTTCCCATATCAACCCTTCCTATATCCCAACCATCCTATTCCCCCAAGCTCTTCCCATCTTCCACTTCACACTTTTCTCTCCTCATCTCCCATCCCCCATCCCACCCCACCCCCAAGTTCCCATTTTTTTTGTCCGGCAATCTTGTCTACTTCCAATATCCAGGAGGATAACTATATGTTTTTCTTTGGATTCACCTTATTTAGCTTCTCTAGGATTTTTTACGAATTATAGGCTCGATGTCTTTTATTTATGGCTAGAAACCAATTATGAGTGAGTACATCCCATGTTCATCTTTTTGGGCCTGGGTTACCTCACTCAGGATGGTGTTTTCTATTTCCATCCATTTGCATGCAAAATTCAAGATGCCATTGTTTTTTTACCGCCGAGTAGTACTCTAATATGTATATATTCCACATTTTCTTCATCCATTCTTCCACTGAAGGGCATCTAGGTTGTTTCCAGGTTCTGGCTATTACAAATAATGCTGCTATAAACATAGTTGAACAAATGCTTTTGTAATATGATTGGGCATCTCTTGGGTAAATTCCCAAGAGTGGGATTGCTGGGTCCTGGGGTAGGTTGATCCCAAATTTCCTGAGAAACCGCCACACTGCTTTCCAAAGCGGTTGCACAAGTTTGCATTCCCACCAGCAATGGATGAGTGTACCCCTTACTCCACATCCTCTCCACATCATCTCTCATTGGTGTTTTTGATTTTAGCCAATCTTGTAGTGTGGAGCTGCGGGCTGCGTTCCTGCCGCCTGGCTCCTGGCCACCCAGCTAGCTTATGCCCCAAAATAACATCACACAAATTGTATTCTTTTAAACACTGCCTGGCCCATTATTTTCAGCCTCTTACTCACATCTTCTCTAACTCATATCTAATAATCTGTGTAGCACCACAAAGTGGTGTCTTACCAGGAAAGATTCTAGCATACGTCCATCTTGGGCTGGAGCTTCGTTGCATCTCTCTCCCTGAGGAGAGGCACGGTGGTCTAACTTAGGAGAGGCATGGCATCTGACTGAGCCATCTACCCCACTTCCTTCTTCCTGTTCTGTCTACTCCACCCACCTAAGGGCTGGCCAAGGCAGTTTCTTTATTAAAACAGAAGACTCTCCCACATCACAATCTGACAGGTGTAAGATGGTATCTCAACGTTGCTTTGATTTGCATTTCCCTGATTGCTAAGGAGGTTGAGCATGATCTTAAGTGTCTTTTGGCCATTCGAACTTCTGTTGAGAATTCTCTGTTCAGTTCAGTGCCCCATTTTTTAATTGGGTTAATTAGCATTTTAAAGTCTAGTCTCTTGAGTTCCTTATATATTTTGGAGATCAGACCTTTGTCTGTTGCGGGGTTGGTGAAGATCTTTTCCCAGTCAGTAGGCTGCCTTTTTGTCTTAGTGACAGTGTCCTTTGCTTTACAGAAGCTGCTAAGTTTCAGGAGGTCCCATTTATCCAATGATGTCCTTAATGTCTGTGCTGCTGGGGTTATATGTAGGAAGCAGTCTCCTGTGCCCATATGTTGGTATGTACTCACTCAGTGGATTCTAGACATATATGAAGGTCAGTGAGCCTATAATTCCTGATCCTAGAGAAGCTAAATAAGGTGAACACAAAGGAAAACATAGTTGTCCTCCTGGATATTGGAAGTAGACTAGATTGCCAGGCAAAAAATTGGGATCTTGGGGGTGGGGGTGGGGTGGCGGTAAGGGGTAATGGGGAGATGTGGAGAGAAAGGTGAGGAGGGGAGGATGGGGAGACACTGGGGGAATGGAATGGTTGTGATGGAGGAAGGGTGGATAGGGGTGCAGGGAAGAAGATATCTTAATTAAGGGAGCCATTTTAGGGTTAGCAAGAGACTTCACTCTAGAGATGCTCTCAGGTATTCATGGAGATGTCCCCAGCTAGTTCCTTGGGCAGCTGAGGAGAGGGAGCCTGAAATGGCCCTTTCCTATAGCCATATTGATGAATATCTTGCATATCACCATAGAAGCTTCATCTGGCGATGGATGGAGATAGAGACAGAGACCCACATTGGAGTGCAGAGACCCACACTGGAGTGCAGGACTTGAGCTCCCAAGGCCCAAACAAAAGCATTGTCTTTGACTACATTCTGAAGTGCTTTCTTTATATGCCTTTTGATAGTTCAAACTGCACTGTGACTGTTAGAGACCCTGGGGACTTTTGAAATTGGAATAAATGCATTTTACTCCATGATATGGCCAGGACACTATGTAGCCAGGGAGTGTAATGTGGTTGTTTTAATGAGAATGGCACCCATAGGTTTTGAATACTTGTTTCACAGTTGGTAGAACTATCTGTGAAGTAGTAGGAGATATGGCTGTGTTGGAGGTAGTCACTGGAGTGGGCTCCAAATTTTCAAAAGACTTGTGCCTTTCTCACTGTCCTTCTCAAAGCTTATGGATCAAGACCTGAGCTCTCAGCGGTTTCATCATTCCTATGCCATGAACCCAAACCCTCTGAAGTTGTAAGCCAATTTAATGCTCTTTTATAAGCTGCCTTGGTCACGGTGTTTTAATCACAGCAATAGAAAAGTAGCTAGGAGTGTGTATCAAATTTTTTTCCATTCATTTGTTGATTGGCAGTTAGGTCAAAAAAAGAATCCTTATCACAATGAGACAAAAAGAATCCTAAAATATTATTAATAGTACTGAGCTTTCACAAAGCAGCTTTAAAGATAAATCTAAAACTTTTAAAGTCAAATTTTCTCAGGAAATATTGGCAGATTTAAAATATAAAAAATAAACCTTAAAAACGTTTATTTACACTTCATCTCTGGCCTTAAAATCATCTGTTCAATCCATGTTTTCTATCTGTCTTTCTATCCACACATCCATATAATCACACACACACACACACACACACACACACACACCTGTAAAAAGTGACTTCTATACTTTACTGTGGCCCACTAGTATGTTATGGTATGTTAGGTATAAAAATATGCTGGGATATTAGTCTCCAGACTTTGGGAGGACAAGTAATATCTAGGGCTCAACTTCGAAACATACTAAGCATCTGCCTTTGTTTAGTCTGGCAAGCAATATAAATAGTCATTTTATATAACTCATATGTTAAAGTGATTCAGAAACATTCTAAGGAATAACCTGTGAAAGTTGGTCTGGATTTCCTTTCAAGAGTCCATGGAAAAAAAGAAAATTATTTTCTCAAGAATAACACAGGGTAATCAAATGAACAGTTAAATTAGGCCAGAACATTTTTACACTTGAGAAGTATTTAATGCATAGCACACTCATCCACATTTCTAAACTGTATGGCTGTATAACTTAAGGCATGGCTTAGAAGTTGTCAGTTATTCCTTCTATTCTTACAGTTGGAATTTTCTCTGAATTCTGGTCTTTGACTTGCCGTATTTGAAAGTGAACTTTATATATTTGAGCAAAAATTTCTGTCTGTAAATGACAGTCTCCTTTGGTGATGTCAAAATATAATCTTTCAAGTAATAAACAAGCAAAAATAAATCAAGTGAATTTTCTTCCTGTAATATTGTAGGAGGGCTTTGAGTGATATGATCAAAACATTTCATTTTAATGATATCTGAGGTCTTAATGATAGTCATGTAATACATGCAATTAAAGCTACAAGCTAGGTAACCAAAGAAAATTGTTTCCAGTTTTCATAAATATAGTCAGTGTGCCTAAATTCCTTATTGGCTCAGGATTTGGCGATTTGTTGTCCTAGAGGTGTTTGTGTCCTAATTAGGGGAGTGAACTTTTACACTTCCACAACATGGATCACTACAAAATAAAGCAAAATAAAATCAATTTTGGAGTTGTAGCTTATATATTACTACTAGTTATAAAATTCTCATCTACTTTCCATACAGGTATTCATCTAGTTACTAATTTCACTCAGTGCTTGTGCTGGCTGGTTTATGTCAACTTGACACAAATTACTTGAGAAGAGGGAACCACAAGAAAAAATTCCATCATTGGCTTGCAGGCTAGTCTGTGGTAGTTTTTCTTGACTGACTGTGTGGGCCAATAACATGGTAGATTAAGAACTACCACTGGCCTTGTTGTCCCAGGTACTATAAGAAAGCAGGCTGAGCAAGCCATGAGGATCAAACCAGTACAGAGCACTCTTCCACAGTCTCTACATAAGTTCCTGTCTTGAGTTCATGCCCTGACTTCCCTGGATGATAAGTTATAAGCTGTAAGGTAACATATAACCTTTCCTTCCCAAATTGCCTTTTGTCAGTGCTCACATTATTCTTATTTTGAAGACGAAAACAATTGGTTCAAAGCCCTCCCTTGGTATTATTGTCTTGTAGAGCTTGAAATGGGCTCAGACCTGACGCAAGCCAGCATCTTTAAATTAAGGGGGAGCAGGGGCAGTAGTACAAATCCCTGCAGAAAAGCAGTGATTTTATAAGATCATTACAAAAATATTGAGAGGGTTTTAGTGCAAGGAACATTTTCATGACTACTCCAGTGTTCTTGTCGCATGCATCAATCAGCAAAGCCAACATTCATACTGGTGATCCTAACTAGGTCTGGACGAGCTTCCAAAACTTTGTAGTGAAATCTGTTTCCCCTTTGTCCACATAACTTACCTGGGTTGATACTAACATTCTGAAGCTATAAAACCTAATCAAGTTATTTTCATATGTTACTCATGTTCCCTATTCAACACAGAATTAGACCATTTTGAACTAAATTTAAGTTAAATAATGGTTAATTCAAATGCTTTTGCATAGTAGGAGTTTTATACACCACACTTATCTACTTGTCATTCTCTGGGCATGTATTAATTTATCAAGAATCTTCCCTTTAATATTGGCCTAATCCATAGTACAAAGCACAATGGGACAACTGCTGCCTAAAGGCTGAAAACAATTACTTCTGCTAATGCAGACCAAGATTGCATTAGCTCTTCTCTCTAAGTATATACGTCACTTCTGATTCATTTTGAGATCACGCTCTACTCAACCCTCAGGTTGTTTTCACCCCATGAACTGTTGTTAAATTCGCATGTTCCCAATTTTGTGTGTATATGATTGGATTATTTTTTAGCAGAATTCAGAAAGTGAACTTGGAGGTCAATTTTGAAGAAGGAAAAGGAATGTTTTGATGGGTTTTCACACTGGATTCTAAAATTCGAAGGAAAGGTAAAAAATAATGCAGTAAATACTGTGGGAGATTTAATAACAATTTCCCAGGAGAGGTGAAAAACACGAGACAACAGTCAAAGAAAATCAAGAAAAAATAAGATTTATGTTTCTTTAGATAATGAACTAAGCCTCCTAATAGCATTTATTACAATATGTCTTTAAAAGCAATAATTTCTCTTGGGATGAAGAACATCACATATACTTTGTGAACTTCATAAAGTTATAACAAAAATAAGATCTGCAAATCATCACAAGATCTTCTTCCAAAGAAGCAGTCTAACTATTACAATTGGACATTTACATGTGGGTCCAATAACAAAATATAGTCAGTAAAAATAAACATAGAATGTAGAAGGTTACTAATATATTAATGAAGAGATATTTGATAGACCTACTGTCTCTGAACTAGAATGTGTGAATGTTGTGGCTACATAACATTGTATGCTAAAACACATCAAGAGATATTTCTTGAAAAAGATTACTGGAAGAAGCAATATTTATTGTGTGACTTTTCCTGGAGATACATAAGCAAAAACATCTACATACTCTACATATGGAACATGTGACACACCACATTAATGACTTTACTGTAACATGGTGGATCTGTGAGTTTACTTGGGTTTGTTACAAAAACATGGATGACGGAAAGGTGGTTGCAACACCAAAACACCCAGGCCAGCCTGAGTGACAACTCACAAAGATAGCACTTTTGTACTAATTCCCTGCAAAAATTTATAGATAGCTTAACAGGTGGGAAAGTCTCCTCATGGCTGATGAATACATTTCAAATTTATTGCAGCACCTCTATACCTTGGTTCAATCTGTTGAAAACAAAGGATTCTAGCCTATGAACAGGGAATGATATTACTCTTATTAATGCTAGCAAAAGTAAATATAGTAGCTGTTAATATACAATTAATTAGCTGTTTGAAATTTCATAAATTACCTGATAAATGTTTATATTTTTCTGTTAAATTCTTGAACAACAGACAGTTGTCACAAGTTTCAAATAATTTTTCACTCATTTATTTATATACTCAATATGGTAAGCAGCTAAAAGTATGAAAGCAAAATTTAGGGTTTAAGAGTTCAGATGAGATGGGTTCATAAATAAGGGATTTAAACATGTTAAATTCTATAATGCAGTATTGCAAAAATTTTTTTAAAAAATCCACCTTGGGAACATGTAACCCATGTGTGGTTGCAGGGTAGGGGAGTAAAATCAGAAAGCTGTCTTTAAAAATGTACTATATATATTATGAATACAGTATCCTTTCTGCATGTATGCCTGCAGTCCAGAAGAGGGCGCCAGATCTCATTAAACCATGTGGTTGCTGGAAATTGAACTCAGAACCTTTGGAAGAACAGTCAGTGCTCTTAATCGCTGAGGCATCCCAATCTATAGATTCAATGCAATCCCCATCAAAATCCCAACAAAATTCTTCACAAACCTTGAGAGAACAATAATCAACTTTATATGGAAAAACAAAAAACCCAGGATAGCCAAAACAATCTTATACAATAAAGGAACTTCTGGAGGCATTACCATCCCTGACTTCAAACTCTATTACAGAGCTACAGTATTGAAAACAGCTTGGTACTGGCATAAAAACAGAGAAGTCGACCAATGGAATCAAATAGAGGACCCGGATATTAACCCACAAAACTGAACACCTGATTTTCGGCAAAGGAGCTAAAATTATACAATGGAAGAAAGAGGGCATATTCAACAAATGGTGCTGGCATAACTGGATGTCAACCTGTAGAAGAATGAAAGTAGATCCATATCTATCACCATGCACAAAACTCAAGTGCAAATGGATTAAAGACCTCAATATAAATCTGACCACACTGAACCTGATAGAAGAGAAAGTGGGAAGTAGTCTGCAACACATGGGCACAGGAGAGCACTTCCTACATATAACCCCAGTTAGCACAGACAATAAGAGCAACAATGAATAAGTGGGACCTCCTGAAACTGAGAAGTTTCTGTAATGCAAAGGACACTGTAATTAAGACAAAAAGGCAACCTACTGACTGGGAGAAGATCTTCACCAACCCCGCATCAGACAAAGGTCTGATCTCCAAAATATATAAAGAACTCAAGAAACTAGACGTGAAAACTAATTAATCCAATTAAAAAATGGGGTACTGAACTGAACAGAGAATTCTCAACAGAAGTTCAAATGGCCAAAAGACACTTAAGGTCATGCTCAACCTCCTTAGTGATCAGGGAAATGCAAATCAAAACAACTTTGAGATACCATCTTACACCTGTCAGAATGGCTAAAATCAAAACACCAATGATAGCTTATGCTGGAGAGGTTGTGGAGTAAGGGGAACACTCATTCATTGTTGGTGGCAATGCAAACTTGTGCAACCACTTTGGAAAGCAGTGTGGGGGTTTCTCAGGAGACTGGGAGTCAACCTACCTCAGGATCCAGCAATTCCACTCTTGGGAATATACCCAAGAGATGCCCAATCCTACTACAAAAGCATTTGTTCAATATGTTTATAGCAGCACTATTTGTAATAGCCAGAACGTGGAAACAACCTAGGTTCCCCTCAATAGAAGAATGGATAAAGAAGGTGTGGCACATATACACGTTAGAGTTCTACTCAGTGGTAAAAAACAATGACATCTTGAATTTTGCATGCAAATGGATGGAAATAGAAAACACTTTACTGAGTGAGGTAACCTAGACCAAAGAAGAGGAATATGGTATGTACTCATAAGTGGATTGTAGCCATAAATTAAGGACATAGAGCCTATAATTTGTGATCCTAGAGAAGCTAAATAAGAAGGTGAACCCAAAGAAAAACATACTGTTATCCTGGATATTGGAAATTTACAAAATTGCCGGGCAGGGGTTGGGAGCACAGGGGTGGGGTGAGGTGGGGATAAGGGGTGATGGGGGAGAGACAGGAGAAAGGATGGGGAGAGTTTGAGGGAATGGGAGGGTTGGGATGGAGGAGGGGTGGATATGGGAGCAGGGAAGTATATCTTAGTTACGGGAGCCATGTTAGGGTTGCCAAGAGACTTGACTCTAGAGGGGTTCCCAGGTGTCCGAGGAGATGTCCCCAGCTTGTTCCTTGGGCAGAAGAAGAAAGGGTGCCTGAACTGGCCTTGTCCTATAGCCACACTGATGATTATCTTGCATACTACCATAGAACCTTCATCAGGTGATGGATGGAGATAGAGACAGAGACTCACATTGGAGCACTGGACTGAGCTCCCAAGGTCCTGATGAGGAACAGAAGGAGGGAGAACATGAGCAAGGAAGTCAGGACCGCGAGGGTTGTGTTCACCCACTGAGACGGTGGGACAGATCTAGTGGGAGTTCACCAAGTCCAGTTGGAATGGGACTGATGGAGCATTTGATCAAACCAGACTCTTTGAATGTGGCTGATGGTGGAGGCTGACTGAGAAGCCAAGGACAATGGCGATGGGCTTTGATCCTACTTCATGGAAAGGCTCTGTGTGAGCCTTGTCAGTCTAGATGCTCACCTTCCTGGACCTGGGGGGAGTTGGGAGGACCTTGGACTTCCCATAGTGTAGGGAACCCTGACTGCTCTTTGGCCTGGAAGGGGAGGGAGTGGGGGTGTGGGTGGAGAGGGGAGGAAAGTGGGAGGAGGGGAGGAGATGGAAATATTTTAATAAAAAAATAAATAAATAATAAATATTAATTTTAAAAAAAGAAAAAGAAAACACTTTACTGAGTGAGATAACCCAGACCCAAAAAGAGGAATATATGGTATGTACTCACTCATAAGTGGATTCTAGCCATAAACAAAAGACATTGAGCCTATAGTTTGTGATCCTAGAGAAGCTAAATAAGGTGAACCTGAAGAAATACATATAGTTATCCTCCAAAGTAGACAAGATTGCCAGGCAAAAGTTGGGAGAAGGGGGTGGGGTGGGTAGGGGGGAAGGGGTGATGGGGAGACATAAGGGAGAAGGAGAACTGAGGAGATCTTGGGGGAATGGGATAATTGAGATGGATGAAAGGTGGGTATGGGAGCAGGGAAGAAGATATCTTAACTAGAAGCCATTTTAGGGTTGGCTAGAGTCTTGTCTCTAAGAGGGGTTCCCATGTGTCCAAGGGGATTTCCCCAACCAGGTCCGTGGGCAGCAGAGGAGAGGGTGCCTGAAATGCCCTTCTCCCATAGACACACTGATGAATATCTTGCATATTACCATAGAAACTTCATCTGGCGAAGGATGGAGATAGAGACCCACATTGGAGCACTGGACTGAGCTTACAAAGCTGAGATGAAGAGCAGAAGGAGGAAGAACATGAGCAAGGAAGTCAGGACCGTGAGGGGTGCGTCTACCCACGGAGATAGATGGTGGGACTGATCTAATGGGAGTTCACCAAGGCCAGCTGGACTGTGTCTGAACAAGTATGTGATCAAACTGGATTCTCTGAATGTGGCTGACAATGAGGGCGGACTGAGAAGCCAATGATAATGACACTGGATTTTGATACTGGATTTTGATTCTACTGCATGTACTGGCTTTTTGGGAGCCTACTCTGGATGCACACCTTCATAGGATGGAAGGAGGGGAGCCTTGGACTTCCCACAAGGCAGGGCACCCTGACTTCTCTTAGGACTGGAGAGCGAGGGGGAAGAGGAGTGGGGGGAGTGGGAGGGAAATGGGAGGATGGGAGGAGGTGGAAATTTTAAATAATTTTTTAAATGTACTATATAAGTGAAATTTCCAAAAATAAGTAGAATCTTGTCATGGGAGAAGAGGTAAAGATAGAGTGATCTGGGAACTGAGGATATTTTACAAAATAAAATGATGGTACAAAATCATGAAGTTTTGTGAAAGAATGTTATGTGATATTTTTGAAATTAGTGAGATGAGGATGAAAAATTGAACAAGGTAATGTAGGGTATTTGAGCAAATGCTAAGGAATTTGAACATTAACCTGCTGCTGGGCACTGGACACAAACCCACTAGACCTCTGTCACTCAGGAGCAGGCCATACCAAACCATAACCAGCAAGGGATCTGCCTGTCTGCAGAACTTCACCCCTCCATGCATTTTGTCACCCAGGACCCTTTCGCATGCCCACATTATCATAGCTTCTGACTGACCCTATTCCTGGGATATGTCCCAACCTCAACGAACATCTGCCATCCAGGAGCAGACCACACCACTCAGATCTGGTGAGTGACTCACCTGCCAGATGAACTGCACTCCTCCCTGAATTTTGTTCCCTAGGACTCTTTCTGCAGCCCATGTCATTCCAGCTAATCATCAGCCCCATTGCTGTGTTATGTCCCCAACCCCAAAAGACATCTGTCACTCAAGGGTAGGCCACACCACTCAGAACTGGTGAGTGACCAGCTTACCAACAGAACTGCCTTATTCCTTAGATTCTGTGTCCCAAGATACTTCCCACAGTCCAGACATCATCATTCCAGCTCACCACAGGTCCTGCTGCTGGGTCCTGCCCCCAACTACAGTAGACTTCCACCACTCAGGCCATGCCACATCAATCAGAACAACAGAAACCTCCTGATGCACCAAAGGCCAAGTTAACCACCAGAAGGCCAACTACCAACTCAAACAGTGATTCCCAACTAGACCAGAGACTACACCAGCTGCCAGAAATCTAGATCACAAAGATTAAAAAACAAAGGAAATAGAAACCAAGGAACAAAACATCCATCTAACAAAGACAAGCTCAAAAACCAAGGACTAGAACTAATCATCCTAAAACCCGGATGCCTAAACACTCATGTAAAAATGCAATCAACAAGAAACCAGGCAAAACACCATCAGAGCTCGGCTATTGCATGACAGCAATACCTGAACATTCCAACGCAGCCAAAGCACAAGAAAAAAAAAACAAAAAACTTATGAAAACAATAGAGATCATTAAAGATAAAATGAAAAACTACCTCAAAGAAATCAAGGAAAAGAGCCAGGTGGTGGTAGCATATGCCTTTAATCCCAGCACTTGGAAGGGAGAGATAGGCGGATAGAGGCCAGACTGATCTATAGAGCCAGTGCCAGGACAGGCTCCAAAGCTACCCCAAGATACCATGTCTCTGAAAAAAAAGAAAGGAAGGAAGAAAGGAAGGGAGGAAGGAAGGAAGGAAGGAAGGAACTGAGGCAAAGAACCAAAAACTAGAGAAATTCAACAAATCCATTAAAGAATGCCAGGAAAACAGGGAAAATTTGCATAAGCAATAGAAATTACAGATGCAAGCATGACAAAATAATGCAAGAGATGGAAAAGAGAATCTCAAGCATTGACAATACAACAGAAAAATAGATGCATCAATGAAAAAGTTAAATCAAAAAAACCTCTTAACACGAAACATCCAGAAAATCTGGGACACCATGAAAAGACCACACCTAAGAATAATAGATTCGAATAGAAGAAAGAATTTCAGCACAAAACTCAGATAATATATTTAACAAAATCATAACCTAATCTAAAGGAGGACATGCCTGTAAAGGTACAAAAAGCTTACAGAACACCAAATAGATTTGATAAGAAAAGAAGGTCCATGTATTCCATAATAATAAAAACACTAAAAGTACAGAACAAAGAGAGAATATTAAAAGCTGCAAAAAAAACAAAAAAACAAAGAAGATATAAAGACAGACCTTTAGAATTATACCCAACTTCTCACTGGAGACACTAGAAGCCAGAAAGGCCTGAACAGATGTCTTATAGACTCTAAGAGACCACAGCTGCCAGCACAGACTACTATAACCAATAAAACTTTCAATCACCATATGTTGCAAGGAGCGTGCTAGTTAGCTCCTGCTGCTCAGCCCTGAAATAATCACATAAAACTATATTAATTAAATCACTGCTTGGCCTATTAGCTCTAGCTTCTTATTGGCTAACACTTACATATTAATTTAACTCATCTCCACTAACCTGTGTATCACAAGGTGGCTGTGGATTACCTGGTAAAGTTCCTAGTGTCTGTCTCCAGCAGGGCTACATGACTTCTCTGACTCTGCCCTCTTTCTCCCATCATTCAGTTTAGTTTTCCCTGCCTAGCTCTGTTCTACTCTATCAGGCCAAGCCAGTTTCTTTATTCATTAACCAATAAAAGCAACACATATACAGAAGGACCTTCCACACCATTTCCCCTTTTCTGTTTAAACACAAAGGCTTTAACTTTAACATAGTAAAATTACATATCTTTTATCATAACTAAGGAAAACTATAATTTCAACTCCATCAAAGACTCCAGAAGGATATATTACCTAAGTAAACAGGACGTACATTATAAGCAACTTCCAAAACTCTAAAATTGACAGAGATATCTCACTGGCTAGACAGTCACTCAAAGTTCTGCTGTACCATTGAGACATCCATCTTCAGCCTACAGGCCCACAGTATCCTGCAAACTTTTCCATGAAGCAGGAAATTTCAAAGATAGTTCCATCTATATTGGCAGTTTGTCAGTCCCTTTCCTGAAGAATGTGTAGCAGACTTTCATGTAGCAGGAACCCTGAAGGACAATATCACATTTAGGTAAGTTCAGCAGTCATTTCTCTGTAGGTCCTGCATGTCCAGATCATCAAGTAGTCCAGGCAAGAGCAGTTTCTTGCCCAAATGGCTAACCAACTCCATAAGCAGCATCTTCTGAAATAAGAAGGGTCACTTGTTGGTTCCCAGCCACCTGGCTAGCTTAGACTGAAAATAACCACGCAGAAATTATATCAATTAAATCACTGATTGGCATTAGCTCTAGCTTCTTATTGGCTAACTCTTATATCTAATTTAACCCATTTCTATTAATCTGCATATCACCATGAGGTCGTGGCCTACCAGCAAAGTTTCAGCATGTCTATCTCCAGTGCCAGCTCCATGGCATCTCCCCTGACTCTGCCCTTCTTCCTCCCAGCATTCAGTTTAGTTTTCCCCACCTACCTAAGTTCTGCCCTATCAACAGGCTGAGGAAGTTTCTTTATTCATTAACCAATAAAAACACACAGACAAGTACCTCCCACACCACTCTTCAATGGCCATCTTCCTCTTACAGTAGCTTGGTGATGCCAGGAGCAGATGTGTCTCACTGTCATGGAAAGTCCTAAATTCTTAAACATGTTAAATGCCATATTTTGAAGGTCACTCAATAATTTGAAGAATACCTAACTAATATATATATATATATATACACACACACACACACACATACATGTATATATGTATATATATATATACATCTATTAGATCTAACTAACATGACTACAAGCTTGACTATTAAAGATGGTTATCTATTAACCTATATTTCTTAATTACACATTACATTCTTTAAATGAGCTGCACAAACAATACCTTAATCAAGAGCATAAATATAACAAAATTGACCTTAAGTTTGTATCAATAAATCAAACCCATATCAATGCAAATCTCTATAAAATATCCCACTTTAAATGTAAACAAACATTTACAAACAATATTTGGGAATATGGGTATAATTCTGTCCAAACTTCTTCTTGCTGTTTATTGGGTGAAGTAATTTTTTGAGGGTGTTCACAGAAACCTTTCAGGGGCTCTTGGTCCATCAAACTGCACTATTCTGGAAAGATTCCACAGGTTCTCATCCTCTGTGGAAACAAAAGAACCTCTTTTCCAAAGCAACATATACTGAGACCCAAATTTGGAAGTCATGATACCTTTAGAACATATATGCTGGTTTAGTTCAGCAGCCCATACAATGAAATGTCTTTGTACTTAGCGCTTTCACAGTCAAAAAATTCAAAGAAAACAATATACATAATCCAACTCTAAATTTTCCATCTTTATGTGGCTTATTATTTTTTACAGTATTACTCTGACTCTAAAGACTTTGTTTTATTTTTTTTAAACTACATTTTATAATTCTCTGTACTCCTTTTCTTCTCTCTCCCAAGCCTACATATATTTATCCAACACTGTGACCCATTTAGAGGTCTTTTCCATCTGAATTTGTCTTTATTACATATCTGTAATTCTTTACTGGACCAGGATGGCTTCTTAAAATGCTAAGTGCTTCTTAAAAACTTAAGCTGCATCATTACTATGGTATATACGTTACTTCCTGTTTGCTTTGCACAGTCCAATATGGTGGAAGTTAGTTCACCACCTCAGCAAGCCACGCACACTGCCCCAGTTTTAGGAAGCAGGTCTATGTTGCCATTAAGCAAGTTGTAGTTCTTTGCTCACAAATCTCATTTAAATGTTCCATAGTCAGAAAGAGTCAGAGTTAGAGCTGGCAGCATGGCCCAGAAAGTTGGCATTTTAAAATGGTTCAGCTTTTTTTCTTTTGCTACTGCTGAATCAGGAAAACCTCTCTTAAAGGAGCTGTGGCAAGCCACCAGCTGAAAAATAAGTGCAGCTAAACATTGGAGGGTTTTTGTGTCTAGAATTTCTTTTCACACTCAGGTTTTGAGTGGATTTTAGTTGGCCACATTGGCCATAGATGGAGAAAATAACTTATTTCATGACAAAGTCAAATTTAAGTAATATCAATAGACAAATCTAGCCCTATAGAAGGTACTAGAAGAAAAACTACAATCCAAGGAAGTTAACTACACCTACAAAAACACAGACAATAGATATCCTCACATCAGCAAAATCCAAAGAAGACAAGCATGCATACACACACACACACACACACACACACACCCTACCACCACAAAGAACAACACAATAAAAAGGTCAGTGATCATTAATATATCTTAATATCAATGGACTCAATTCAGCAATAAAAAGACACAGGCAAACCGACTGGATATAAAAACAGAATCCATCCTTCTGTTGCATACAAGAAATGCACCTCAGCATCAAAGATAAATACTACCTCACAGTAAAGGGATGAAAAAAGATTTTCCAATAAAGTGGGCCTAACAAGCAAGCTGGTGTAGGTATCCTAATATCTAACAAAATAGACTTTAAACCAAAATTAACCAAGAGATTAAGGAAATTTCATACCCACTAAAGGAAAACATCCACAGGATGGCATCTCAATTTGGAGCATCTGTGCCCAAAATGCAAGAGCACCCACATTTGTAAAAGAATTATTAAAACTTAAACCACACATTGAACTGCACACATTAATGGTGAGAGACTTCAATATTCCACTGTCACCAATGGGAAGGTCATACAGACAGAAACTAAATAAAGAAATAATGGAACTAACAGGTCCATTTGAATCATAAGTCTAACAGATAAAGACAGAACATTTCACTGAAAAATAAGAGAATATCCCTTTTTCTAAGCACCTCACAAAACCTTCAAAACTAACCATGTACTAAGTCACAAAGCAAGTATCAACAGATACAAGAAAATTGAAATAACCCCCTGTATCCTATCAGATCACCAAGGATTAAAGATGGATTTCAACAACATAAATAACAAAAAGCCCTACAAATGCACAGAAACTGACCAACTATCAACTGAATTAGCTCTAGCCTCTTACTGGCTAACTCTCACATTTCATTAACCCATTTTTCTGATCTATTTTAGCCATGTGGCTCAGTACATTTTTCAGTGAGGCAGATCACATCCTGCTGCTTCGGTGATCTGGGCAGGAGTGGGAGGAATCAACTTCCTTCTTCCCAGAGTTCTGTTCTCATTGTATCATTTCTATTTCCTGTCTGGTTTTCCCACCTTTACCTCCTGCCTGGCCAATCAGCGTTTATTTAAAACATGATTGCCAGAATACAGACAATTCTCCCGCACCAGACTGGGACTCCAACCCAGCCAGCCACAAACACTGCTACCTACAATTTGTCCTGCCTACAAGATTACTGGGGTAAAGATGGCACAGAAATTGTAGGAGTAACCAACTAATGACTAGACCAGTTGAAAACCCATACCCTGAGAGGGAGGTCACTGCTGAGGGCCTGGACCCAGAGAAGGGATACCCCCAGAGACTTAAGATACAGCCAAACAAATGGAAAAAAATCCAATGAAATGATTCCTAATGATATTTTGCTGAACTCATAGACCAGTGCCTACCCCAATTGTTATGAGAGGCTTCAACACTTCAACAAGCAACTGATAGAAACAGATGCAGAGACTGACAGCCAAACTTTTTTCAGAGCTCTGGGAATCCTGTGAAAAAGGAACAGAAAGGATTATAGGAGTCCTTGGGATCAAGGGCGCCATAATAAAAACCCACAGAACTAACTAACCTGTCCTCACAGCAGCTCTCAGAGACTGAACTGACAACCAGGGAACCTGAGCACGACTGACCTAATCTCTCTGCATAAATGTTAGTCTTGTAACTTGGTCTTCATGTGAAACTCCTAACAGTGAGAGCAAGGGATGTCTGTGTTGCCTGCTTTTTTAGACCAATCCCTTTTTGTACTTGTTGATATTGTATGTCAACCTGAAACACTCTAGGGTCATCAGAGAGGAAGGAGCCTCAGTTAAAGAAATGCCTCCATGAGATCCTGCTGTAAGGTATTTTCTCAGTGATCATTGGAGGAGGGCCCAGCCCACAGTGGGAGGTACAATTCCTGAGCTGGTGGTTCTGGGTTCTATAAAAAATTCAGGCTTGCTGGTTGGTGGTGGCAAACGTCTTTAATCCCAGCACTTGGGTAGTAGAGACAAATGGGTATCTGTGAGTTCAAGACCAACCTGGTCTACAGAGTGAGTTCCAGGACAGGCTCCAAAGCTACAGAGAAACTGTCTTGAAAAACCAAAAAGGAAAAAATAATAAATTAGGCTGAGCAAGTCAGGGGAATCAAGCCAGTAAGCAGCTCCCCTCCAGGGCCTCTGCATCAGCTCCTGCTTCAAGATTTCAGCCCTTCTTGAGTTCCCATTCTGAATTCCTCCAATGATGGACTATGGTCTGGAAGTATAAGACAATAAGACAGAAAAAGCCTTTCCTCCCTAACTTGCTTTTTGGTCATGGTGTTTTTTCGAAGTTTGGAAACCCTAAGACACTCCTACTGAATTGCCTCATCCAGCATTATAGAAGAGAAGGTGCCTAGTTTCACAGCAACTTGATATACCATGGCTGACTGATATTCATGGGATGCCCTTCTGTATCTGAAGAGAAACAGTGAAGGTGTGGATGGGGGTGGGAGGCAGGGTCTGGGAAGAGATGAGATATGGGAAGCTTTGGTTGATATGGGGGAAAAATTTAAAAGATTGTTGACAAAACTATTCAAATTTATTCTATCTTTTCCACTTACTAGATAATTTATTCAGGGTTAATCACTTTGTTAATTATTTTCTCATATTTTAACCTAACAAAAGGGAATAATTATAACACCTCGCTTATTGTTTCATTATGGGAACTAAAATGCTACACATTGAGCTCTTAACAAAGAATCTCAGGCAGTATTTGCTAGGGATACATTATCTATTTGCATAATAGATATTGTGATGATTGGAGATTTATATTGTTATCTTCAGTAGCAATTGAATAAGCCAAACACAAAGCCTAGAGACTTTAATAACAGCATTGGGAGCAGAAATGGAAAGCATAAATATTGAGGAAAATTAACAATCAACATTTAGTGGCCAGTTTCTTATAGAATGTTTGATGGAAAGAATAGGCATGAGTAATGTCAAGTGTTTTTACTCCAGTGACTGAGGGTCTGATGGTGGAATGTCCTATGTCAATTCATGAAAAACACTGACTCAAAGAATAAATGTGTTGTCTGCAGTCACTTAGAGCAATTTAAGAAAAATACAGTTATTTCTGCATCATCTCACCAAGAAGGCTGATGCACCCACCATAATTAAACTGCCTGGAGACTGCTAAGATTAATGACAAGGACTGGAGGCACTTGGTATCTATCCTGAACAGCTTTGTATGATTGCAAAGAGGTTCACAACCTTGATATTTCAGAAGAAGCAAACATGGAAAGAAGTAAGAGCTGACAAATCCCCCCTAGATTTCCAGGGTTTTACCCCAGGGAAATGAAACATCATCCCCCTGAAGCCTACATGGTGCTATAAGAGCAAGAGTAGGGGACAATCCCAATACTTTTCCTCAAAGGAATAGGAGGGAAATGGAGTATGAGCCAAGAGTCTTTGCAGCCAATATTAAAGAAGTTGATGGCAATCAGCAAAAATACAACTCTCTAAGAATAACTGAGCTATATATCCCTGAGAATTACCCCTACTTGAGCAAGGGATTAAAGGTGTATCTTCCTAAACACACAAATACAACCTACTCAGTCTTTATAATGTTACTTCTACATATTTCTCAGTGCTGAACATTTGGCATTGGATAACCAGTAGGTGTATTCTTCCCAGGGAAATACTATTTCTTTATATGGAAACAATTACTGAACAAAGAGTGGATCCAGGGGAGAGGGTAGGTGGTAGAACCTAGGAGGAGTGAAGGGAGGGGAAACTGACCAGGATGTATTATAAAAGAGAAGAATCTTTTTAATAAAAGGGAAAAAAGAAGTCATACATTTGAAAGAAAGTAAGGAGTGGCATATGGGAGCGTTTGAAGGAAGGAAAGGAGTAGAAAAAATGATGTGGTTAAATTATAACCACAAAATACTGTTTAGAAGGTCTTTAAAAAGCAGATCTCATTGAAGTAGAGTATTTGCCTAGAAGGTGAAAGACTCTAAGTCCAATCCCCAGAAATATAAATAAAAAGGTATACGTATATATGTAGCTTAATCCAACCTTCCAACACTTCAATGCATCACACTAGAGAAAAAAATGGCAAGAGGAAAAAACATGACTGCAGTATTGAAAGACTGTAAAATCCAGAGAGTTGTCATGAGAGGAAGATAAGAAAATCGAGTAGACAATACCTGATCGTTTTAGCAGCAGCTTGTCCTAGAGACAAACAGGTGAAAGTCTTTCATGGGCTGTTGTATATCTATAGAAGAGAAACTAGGCATTCAGCCTAGAAACTTCTCCAGAAAAAAAAAGAAATAAATGATGTTTGCATTCAGCTTCACATCACTTCAGTCACTTCAGTACTCTACATTACATCCCCACCAAGGAAAAAATGAAATAGAGCTAAAACACTGTTTTAGATTGAAAAAAAAGTTGAGGGGGGTGATTCTCACCTCTAGACATACTTTTTAAAATGCTCTAGGGAAGTCTTCAAATTTAAATGCAATGTTACAAACACAAAAGCATATGAAAATGTAGAACTTACTGATAATAGTAAATATGTACACAAATGGAGACTATTCTGATTCTGCATGTAGTATACATATCATGTCAAATTGTCCTATGAACATAATAGAAAAATGTTTAATAGCTACAAATACATGAATTGTTAATGTAGTTCATAATACACAATAATGTGAACTATGGGTATCAATAACTTAATGTGCACGCAAGTCCAACCCAGATCAAATCTCAGCATGGACATGGGAGTTGGACATGAAATCTACCTCCCCCTATCCATGGTGCTCTTGGCAATTATTAGCTGTTGAGAGAGGGAGACGTTCTTTACTCTGAGCATAAAACCTGGTCAGTCAGTTATCCTGTAGTATAAGATCACATAGCCAAGAATATCTGGGCAACACAAACTGTTCAAGATGGGTTAAAAGAAAAAAAGGACACAAAGTTGAATGGGTAGGGGAGAGTAGTGGACCTGGAAAGATTTTGGCATCTGAGTATAACCAAAACATACTGTATGAAACTCAAGAGGTTTCAAAGGTGATGAATGTTACATATGTGGCCTAGAAACCATTCTTGTCATATTTTGGTGAAGAACGTGGCTGCTTTTTGCCCATGTCCAAAAAAATCTGCTGGAAGCTAAACTGAAGGGTTTTTGGATTAGTTGCCTTGGTAGAGAAATTTAAAAACAATGTAGTATTGACTCCGTCATGTAGTTATTGATGTTCAGTCTTATGAAGATCTATAAGGAAAGGGAGCAAGCTGAGCAATGAAAACATTTTTTTAAAAAAAAATTACAGCTCAAGGAAAAGGGGCACAAGAAAATGGAATGGAGCCAAATCCTGTGTTGAAGAAGATAAACAGATGAGAGAAAAGCCTGATGTTAAAGGGAATGAAGGGAATGTTGACCTCAGGGAAAGATCCTATTGTTGGGGATCTCCCCTGGAGCATCCCTCTCCAGAGCCCACCAAGCAGTGACTCCACCTCAAGAGGGTATTTAAGGTCTGGCCCACAGAATTCCCCTTGTGGTCGGTCCCCTTTGTGGTTTCTCCTCTTCCCCTGGGATCACCCGGGAAGGTTTTGCTCAGTTTAAACCTGGATTTGTTAATTTGGCCTGATCTCATCTATTGCATCAGTGGAGAAACCCAATACTGGGGGTATGAAAACTTTTCACCTACTCAGCTAAGATTCCAATTTGTGAAAAGGAATTAAAGAAAAGCTTAGGGCCAGGTGTGGTGGTGCATACCTTTAATCCCAGGGCTCCAGAGGTAGAGTCTGGCAAATCTGATTTTGAATCCAGCCTGTTCTACAGTTCAAGTTTCAGGACAGACAGACAAGCTTAGGCAATGAAGGAAACCACTGAGACAAGAAAGCTGGTGACGATGTAGTAGACCAAGGGGACCATATTCCAGCCCCAGCAAGCAGAGGAATTTGGCACTTCGGCCATGTGGTTCTGGCTATAGAGTCAAGGTGTGAACAAAGGGGTTATGGAATCTCCCTCATGAACTCAGGAAAGCTGACAAGGCCACACGTGTGTCAGGGGTGTCCCTGTATGGAGGCCTAGAGAAGCTGTGAAGGCAAAACCTGGATTGCCTTGGAGAACCCAAAATGTTGGAGATGCCAGAGCCACAGGACAGTGGCCAAGGAGAGCTGCTAACAGCTCATGGAAGCAGCCCATGAGAAAGAAATGTGGTGTGGTCAAAAAAAGCTGAAGATAACTGGAGAACTGAAGAGTGCTTTAACATCAGTCATGGAGATGCAGAGTATGCAGTTTGTCCAGCTGGTTTTCAGTCTTGCTTTAATCCAGTATTTTCTCACTGTGCTCCCGTTTGGAATGGTAATGTATATCTTGTGCCATTATATGTTGGAAGTATGTGATCTGCTTTTCATTTTGATTTTATATGTGATTACAGTTAAGAGATTGCATGAATCTAAGCAGAGACTTAGAATGACTTTTACACAGTTCTGAGACATACAGACTATGGAGACTTTTGAAGCTGGACTTAAGGCATTTCTGCATTATAATATGGCTATAAGCCAATGGGGGCCAGGGAGTAGACTGTGGTGGTTTGAAAGAAAATGGCCCCCATAGATCCATAGGAAGTGGCACTATTAGGAGGTATGACACTGATTTAGAAGGTATGGCCTTGACAAAGGAAGTGTGCTACTGAGTAGCAGGCTTTGAGGTCTCAGATGTTCAAGCCAAGCTGTGTTGCATTCACTTCCTGCTGCCTGCCTATCCAGATGTGGAACTCTCAACTCCTCTGTAGTGTGGAGCTGCAGGCAGCTTCCCGCCGCCCTGCTCTCGGCCACCGGCTAGCTTAAAACCCAAAATAACATCACACAAATTGTATTCTTTTAAACACTGCCTAGCCCATTATTTTCAGCCTCTTACTCACATCTTGATTAAACCATATCTAATAATCTGTGTAGCACCACAAAGTGGTGCCTTACCAGGTAGATTCTAGCGTACGTCCATCTTGGGCTGGAGCTTCATCGCATCTGGCATCTCTGTCTGAGGAGAGGCACGGCAGTCTGCCTAACTTAGGAGAGGTGTGGCATCTTACTGATCCTTCTACCTCACTTCCTCTTCCTGTTCTGTCTACTCCACCCACCTAAGGGGCGGTCTATCAAATGGGCCAGGCAGTTTCTTTATTAGCCAAAGAAATCAACTCAAACAGAAGACTCTCCCACATCATTTCCCCTTTTTCTGTTTAAACAATAAAAGAAAGGCTTTAACTTTAACATAGTAAAATTACATATAACAAAATAGTTATCAAGTAAGAATTAGTTACAATACTTATATCCATTTTATCTTTATCATAACAAGGGAAAACTTTAACTATCTATCCATTCTTCAACTCCATCAAAGACTCCAGAAGGATATAATATTACCTAAGTAAATAAGAAGTAAGCAACTTACAAAACTCTAGAAATGACAGAGACATCTCGGTGCCTGGACAGTCACCCAAAGTTCCTCTGTACCGTTGGGGCATCCATCTCCGGCCTTCAGGCCCATAGTTTCCAGCAGACATTTCCATAAAGCAAGAAATTTCAAAGACAGTTCAGTCACTTTCTGCTGTGTCCTGCAGAATGTCTTGCAGACTCTTTCATGAATAAGGAATCCCGAAAGATCATCTCACTTTTAGGCAAGTTCAGCAGTCCTCTCTCTGAGGGTTCTCTATGTCCAGTTTATGCAATAGTCCAGGCAAGAGCAGTTTCTTGCCCAAATGGCTATCAAACTCAATAAGGATCCTCTTCGATGCCCATCATCTTCTTGAAGTAGACTGGTGCTGCCAGGAGCAGACATGTCTCATTGTCATGAACAGTCCTAAATTATTAAAACATCTAAAATGCGATATTCTGTAGTCTTTGAAAGATATGAAGAATGCCTATGTAACTTAAAATATCTCTATATAGCTAGAAAATCTAACTAACATAACTACAGGTTTTAATATTATTGATAACTACCCATTAACAACCTATATACATTACATTTTTAAATGAACTACACAATCACAATACATTAATCAGTATCAGAAATACACATACATATAACAAAATTTACCTTAAATTTAAATCACTAAAGCAAAATCCATATCAATGCAAATTATTCATATCTATATCATATCCCCCTTTAAATGTAAAAGAACACTTATAAACAATATTTGGGAATATGGGCGCAGTTATTTCTCTCCAAACTGCTTCATGCTGAATGGGGGCGCTGTTAATCAGATTTTTCATGGTGTAACCTGTGTGCCAGGTTCATCTCAGTCATCAGTTGGGTGAAGTAATTTTCTGAAGGTGTTCACAGCAACCTTTCAGGAGGGCGTGGTCTATCATACCATATTGGGATAGAAGCAATCCATAGGGTCTCATTTTCTGTAAAAATAAAATAATCTCTTTTCCAAAGTATCATATCCTTAGATCCAAATTCTGAAGTCAAGGTATTTTCAAGATATCTTTCTTGGATTAGTTCAGCAGCATTTATAAACAAATATTCTTTAGCAGCTGTTGCTCCTTCCTCAGCATTCAAACAATTCAAAGAGAGCATAATAGTATACAGCATCAAGATTCTTTGTGTATTTTCCATTTTTGTACGGCTTTATTTTAACCTCTATTTTGTTTATTTTTACTTTTATTTTTTTTGACAAGTTCTCTGTATATCTTTGACCTGGAATAACTCTGCAGACCAGGCTGTCCTTGAACTCTCAGAGATCCACTTGCCTTTGCTTCCCAAGTGCTGGGATTAAAGGCGTATGCTACCACACCTTGAACTCACAGAGATCTGTCTGTCTCTGCCTTCCAAGCATTGGGATTAAAGGTGTGTCCTGCCATACCTTGAAGTCATCGAGGTCAATCTACCTCTGCCTCCCAAGTGTTGGGATTAAAGGTGTGTACCACCACAACAAACTACTTCTTTTTCTTTCTTTCTTTCTTTCTTTCTTTCTTTCTCTTTTTTTAACTGTAAGAACTTTAACTTTTAGCCTGCATGTATTTTTAACACATAGTAAACCATTTAGACATTTTCTTCGACTTTGAATCTCTCTTTACTGTATCTCTCTCTTTTTCTGACCACATGAGCCTTTAAATTATTGAGCAATATGGGTAGGATTCAAGTCGTGGCTTTGCCAGCTAGATCCATCCCATTCCTTAGCTTTCCAGCCTCATGGCAGAAGTACTTGCTAGAGCCATTTTTATTACCACAACTCTGTGGCGTTTCAAGGTCCCTGCCAGCAAGCAAGCTGCAACAGTGTTATACAACAATCAAAAGCTCCATAGTCAGGACCGCCTGCTTGAAAGAGTCGGAGTTTGCCCTGGCAGGACGGCCCAGAAAGCCGGCATTTTAAAACAGCACAACTTTTTTCTTGCTACAGCTAAAAACCGAAAAACATGCATTCAGCTTTTCATCAACACCTTTTAAGTGTTTCGTGGCAGTACCTCTTAAAAGAGCTGCAGGTTTTTGCAGCTAAAGCTGATTCAGGAAGCCTCTCTTAGATGAGAGCGCTTGCTCTAGCAAGCAAAGCCAAACCCGAGAAATTGCTGCTACCGAGAAAACATGCTTTACTCTATTCTTTCCCAAGCTTTCTCAAGCTTTCTGTGGATTCAGTTATCCACGTTGGGCACCATTCTGTAGTGTGGAGCTGCAGGCAGCTTCCCGCCGCCCTGCTCTCGGCCACCGGCTAGCTTAAAACCCAAAATAACATCACACAAATTGTATTCTTTTAAACACTGCCTAGCCCATTATTTTCAGCCTCTTACTCACATCTTGATTAAACCATATCTAATAATCTGTGTAGCACCACAAAGTGGTGCCTTACCAGGTAGATTCTAGCGTACGTCCATCTTGGGCTGGAGCTTCATCGCATCTGGCATCTCTGTCTGAGGAGAGGCACGGCAGTCTGCCTAACTTAGGAGAGGTGTGGCATCTTACTGATCCTTCTACCTCACTTCCTCTTCCTGTTCTGTCTACTCCACCCACCTAAGGGGCGGTCTATCAAATGGGCCAGGCAGTTTCTTTATTAGCCAAAGAAATCAACTCAAACAGAAGACTCTCCCACATCACTCCTCCCTCAGCACCATGTCTGCCTGAATGCTGCCATGCTTCCTGGTATAAGGGACTAAACCACTGAAACTGTAAGCCAGCCCCAATTAACGGTTTTCCTTTATAAGAGTTGCCATGGTATCGGTATCTCTTCACAGCAATAAAATCCGAAGGAGAAAGTACATTTAAAATTAAAATGACCTCATCTCTCTAATTGATCTGATTTTACACTGAAATTTACATGATAGAAGGAAAGTCACAAATAAAGAGTCAAAATATTTCCTTATTCTCACTGTGCCCTTAGGCAGATATCCTCTGACCAACTACAGACCATCCCTGCCAGAAAACCAGGTAGGCCACCAGCCAGCAAAGCTTCCCCACTCTGCTTCCTCAGGCAGACAGCTCCTGTCCAACCACAGGCCATGCCAGTCAAAAGATCAAGTAGCCTGCCGACCTGTGGACCTTCCCCACTCTCTAGCTTTAACACTCCCAATTCCTCTGTTGTTCCTCTCATCCTTGTCACTGTGTCTCAGCCCCCAACTCTGGCAGATACCCCTGACTAAACAAGACTACTCCTGCCAAGTGACCAGGTAGTCTTCTCACCTTCAGACTTCCTCTACTCTCTTGTTGCCCCCTCTCTAACACTATCCCCAATCCTCCTCTCCTCCTAATAGCCTTATCCCAGTACCCAACTCTGGTGGAGACTCCCTGCTGGAGGAGAGACCACAATAGCTGTCAGAATTCCAGGTCAGCTGCCTGCCCACAAACCTCCAATCTCTCAGTGCCCTACTAACAATTTCCCCAATCCTCCCTCTCCTCTTCATTGCTGTGTACCAAACTCCAACTCTGGCAGTCTCTCTGCTGGAACAAATAAAACATTAAAAGATGCAAGGGGAAACAGCTAAGTAACATAAAGACATATAAACGTATAAAACAATTAGAATTACATCTTACTTATCAACGGAGACTTTAAAAGTCACAGTGTGTTGACAGATGTCCTGCAGACTCTAAGAGTTCATGGATGCCAATCCAGATTGCTATACCCAGAAAGCCTTCCAATCACAATAGATGGAAAAAGGAAGATATTCCATGATAAAGTCAAATTTAAACAATGCCTATCTTCAAATACAGCCCTACAGAAGATACTAGAAGGAAAACTCAAGCCCTAGGAGGTTAACTAAATAGGCATAAAAACACAGGCAGTAAATAATCTCATACCAGCAAAACCAAAAGAAAGGAAACACACTCATTCATACATACATACTAACAACAACAATAACAATAACAAGGTATCAAAAATTACCAATCATTAGTAATTAATATCTCCCAATTTCAATGGATGTAATTCCCCCTTCCCCAAAAGATACAGACTAACAGAATAGATGTGAAAACAAGACTCATTCTTGTGTGCACACAAGAAATATGCCTCTACATTAAAGATAAACATTACCTCAGTGTAAAGGGTCAGAAAAAGATTTTCCAAGCATATTAAGGAAAAAGTTTCTGTAGCCATTCTAATATCTTACAAAATATATTTTAAACTAAAACTAATCAAAAGAGACGGGGAAGGATACTTCATACTCATCAAAAAAATTACCAAGATGACATTTCAATTCTTAACCATCTATACCCTGAAAAAAAAAAAGGACACCCACATTACTAAAGCTTAAATCACACACTGACCTTCACAAATTGATAGTGGGAGACTTCAATACCCAACTCTCACCAAAGAATAGGTCATCCTGACAAAAGCTAAATAGGAAATTCTGGAGCTAAAAACATTATAAACCAAATGAACCAAACAGATATCTATAGAACATTTCAACCAAACACATTAGAGTCCACCTTCTTAATACCTCATGGAATTTTCTCCAAAAATGACCATATACTTGATCACAAAGCAAGTCTCAACAGATACAAGAAATTTGAAGGATTGTGCCTTCCACGACCCTTTGCCATGCCAATGCAATCTCACCTTGTCCCCGGCCCTGTTGATGCTAAACCCCCACCCCCAATTCCAGCAGACTTCTGCCACTGAGACACTAACCACATCAGCCAGAACAGGTGATCTGTCTATGAGAAAAACTGCACCCCTTTATGAACTGTGCCCCTGGCTATCCTTCCCCAAGCCCATATTTTCCCAGTGACCATCTCCCAACCCCAGAAGACTTCTGTCAAGCAGATTCTAGCCACACAAACCAAAAAGGGTAAGTGACGGGCATGCCAGCAGAACTGTACCCCTCCCTGGATCCTATCCCCTGTGACCCTTCCACAGGTCAGTACCATCGCAGTTATTCCCTGGCCTTGTTGCATCTGGGTTCCTATCCCCAAACCAAGCAGACTTATGCCACTGAGGTACAGACCACACCAGCCACAACTTTCCTCACCATTTAACAAGATACCCTTTCCCAGAACCCCAACAGATTCCAAAGGCCCAGTCACAGTCCATACAAGTTGGAACGACAGACTCCATAGGCCCACATATAGTCCAAACTAGGTGAAAGAATAGCCCCAGTAGCTCTACCAAAGGTTATGCTGGTCCTAGGTGGCCCAGAAGGAGACTCAGGCTTTACTTGACACCAGGCCTGATATTAAGACCCAAGAACACATCAAAGAAGACGTCAAAGTATCACTGTTTGCAGAAGACGTGATAGTAAATAAAAGCAACAACAAAAAAAAAATCTACCAGGGTCCTCCTACAGCTGATAAACACCTTTAGCACAGTGGCTAGATCCAAGACTAACTCAAAAAGATCAGTAATCCTCTTATATATGAATGATAAAAAGAGTTGAGAAAGAAATCAGAGAAACATCACCCTTTACAATAGCCACAAACAATATAAAATATCTTGGGCTAATTCTAGCCAAGCAAATGAAAGACTTGTGTGACAAGAACTTCAAGACTTTGAAGAAATAAACTGAAGAACAAATCAGAAAATGGAAAGATCTCCTATGCTCATGGATTGGTAGGATCAACATAATAAAAATGGTCATCTTATCAAAAGCAGTCTACAGATTCAACACAATTCCCATCAAAATCCCAACACAATTCTTTATAGAACGTGAAAGAATACTCAACTTCATATGGAAAATCAAAACTCAGTCTAGCTAAAATGACACTGTACAATAAAAAAACTGCTGGGGGTGTCACCACCCCGATCTCAAGCTCTACTACAGAGCTACAGTAATAAACAGGTATTGTATTTGCGTGAAAACAAGAAACATGATCAATGGAATCGAAACGAAGACCCAGACATAAATCCATGTATCTATAGACACTTGATTTTTGACATAGAAGCCAAAACTATACAATGGGGAAAAAAGAAAGCATCTTCAACAAATGATGCTGGAATAACTGGATGGCAGCACGTAGAAGAACAAATATAGATCCATATCTATCACCCTGCACAATGACATTAGGAAATCTGAAGGCAAATGGATGCAATTAGAAAAATTCATCCTGAGTGAGGCAACCCAGACCAAGAAAGACAAACACAGTATGTAATCACTTATAAGTGGATATTAACAGTAAAGTATAATAATGTTAACAATCCACAGACCCAGAGGCTAGATAACAAGGAAGGCCCATGGGGGGATGTATGGATATCCCTGGTACAGGGAAACAGAAAAGATTTCCTGGACAGACCAGGGACATATTGATTTGGGAACTTGAGGAAGCCTGTTGGGGGTAGGTGAAGGGGGAGAATACTGAGATAGATAATTGGAAAGGGGGGCTCTTTGGGATCAGGAGCTGATGCAAGGGAAACCCCCATAAATAAGTTATCCTGTCTACCTTTTTGCCTCTGTGTTTTTTTACTTTTCTTACTTCTGTATATCCTACTCTTCCTCTTACATCATGGATATCTGGGGGACTGGATGATGACATCCTCCCCTCCTTGTTCTCTTCCTCTTTTTTTCTTCCTCAGATTTCTCCTTCTATTCATCCTCTCTGCCTGCCAGCTCCATCTATCCTTCCTCCTGCCTCGTTATTGGCCATTCAGCTCTTTATGAGACCATCAGGTGTTTTAGATGGGCAAAGAACTACAACTTCACAGAGTTAAATAAATGCAAAATAAAAGAATGTGACACATCTTTGCATCATTAAAGAAATGTCCCACAGCATAAACAAATTCCCAACATGAATGGGAATGACCTAAGTCTTCTACATATATGTAACAATTGTTTAGCTTGGTCTATTTGTGGTACTCCTGTTAATGGGAGCAGGGACTGTACCTTATGCTCTGGCTGGCTCTTGGGAACCTATACCGCACACTGGATTGCCTTGTCCAGCTTAATATAAGGCAAGGTTCTTAGTCCTCCTACATCTTTATATGCCATGCTATGTTGATGCCCATGGGAGGCCTGCCCCATTCTGAACAGACATAGAGAAGGAATGGATTGGAGGGGCTATAGAGGAGAAAGGGAGAGAGGGAATAGAAGAGGAGAGAAGGGAAATGGTAGTCAGGATGTAAAATAAATAAAAAAAAAAATTTGAAATAACCCCTTCCATCCTATCATACCACCACAAATTAAAGCTGAATGTCAACAACAGAAAGGCTACAAACCCACTGAACCTGATCAACTCTCTACTGAATGACTACTAGAGCAAGACAGAAATAAGAAAGAAATTGAAGATTTCCTAGATTTCAATAAAAATGAATGCACAACATAACCAAACTTATCAGACACAACAAAAGCCTTGATAAGGGGAAAGTTTATAGCTCTGAGTGCCTACATTTAAAAAAAAATGGAGTGATCTGAAACTAGCAACTTAACAGAACACCTGAAATCTCCAGAACAAAAAGAAGCCAGCACACCCAAGATGAGTAGATGACAGCAAATTAACCTGAGGGATTAAGTTAATAAAATAGAAACAGAACAATACAAAAAATTAACAAAGATTTGGTTCTTTGAAAAAATTCAAGAAGATAAACCAACCCTTATCCAGACCAAAAAAAAAAAATTCCCAAAATAAAAAAAATCAAAACCAAAAAGGGAGACATAACAACTGGCCAAAGAAATCCAAAGAATCGTTGGGTCATGGTTTAAAAACATGTACTCACTGGCAGCGAGTGGGTATGGAAACATGAGTGATCAGGCAGTGGGATGGAGTGCGAGACAGCACTGAAAGAGACAACTGGAAAGGAGGTCATTTTAGGGTCAGGTAGGAACCTGGTTTAAGGGGAACTCCCAGGAATCTACCAGGCTGTCCCCAGCTAAGTCTCCTAGCAAAAAAAAAAAAAAAATAGTATCCTGAACTGGCCACTTCCCCGTGACCAGGCAAAACTCCCAGTGAAGGGATTGAGACAACAATCTAGGCACACAACCTTCAACCCAGTCTGCCTGGCCTATTCTGGAGTAAGGGTGACACAGATTGTGGGAGTGGACGTCCAATGACTAGTCCAGTCTGAGACCCATGTCATGAGAAGGAGGAAGGACTGTATGAGCCAGAGGGGTCAAGGATGCCGAAATCTCGGCCCCCATCGGCGCTCTATGTGCTAGACCTCAGTTCGAGAGCTTCAGGAAAGATGCTGGAGGTTGAGAACTCAGACGCAGTGACAGACTGACACACAGAACTCCCAACGCTGGTTCAGAAAGCCCCTCTTTATTAACACCATGTAGACTTAAATACACTGCAGTTAATAGTCAACAGGTGATCCTCTGATCCTCTAACTAGGCACAGCTTCTAGTAATTTATATTAGAAGGTTCTAGGGGGGGAAAGCAACTGAAGGCCAGGACTCAATAATCCCAACATCTCCCCCCTAAATTTTTTATAAAACAGAAGACCCTCCTGTCTTAGATCTCAGAAGAGTAAACCCTTACCCATCTTTGGGAGGCCCCTTCCCTGTCTTAGGTGGGCCCTCTTCTGTAGAAGTTGCCTGTCTACGGAGGAATCTTCATTGTTGGTCTGCATCTACTATCCCAGGATGTATTTGGATCCCCTTTAAAAGGGTACTGCTTCTGCCTAATATAAGTCCCATGGTACCCGGTGGTAAGGGCCCACATACTCCTGTAGGGAGTGCTTGCACTCCCATTTGTGGAGTTAAGACTGCTCTCACAGAGGCACAGAGGTCAAATCCTGAGCTCCCTGGTGTGGTTCTGACAAGGTCTGCAATGCAAAATGATTTCTCTGTGGAAGGAATTGGGCATGGCCTCTGCCAGGGTACCGTTCCTGTGGTCCCACAGTCATTGCTCCATACACTGAGGTTTTGGGGCCCTGGAGCAGGGCCCTCTGCCAGTTTCCTTGCTGTTGATTAATGGTACGTGGTAGAGGTTTCCCATCTATATCGATTCTAGAAAAACAATCCTTAGCCCAATGTGCTCCCCTTCTGCATTTAGGGCACAAGCCAGGTTTCCTCCTTCCCTTCATTATCAGTTGTGAGCATTCCTTTCAAAAATGATCAGGAGTTCCGCAATTAAAACAATTACGGCCTCCAGCCCTCTCTCCCAGTCCTCTTATGTTTCTCCGAGGTTGAACAGCTGCTGCTATAACCTGGCCTTGAATGAAATTCCCATCTATATCTCTGCATATCCTGATATATTCATTTAAACTCTTTGTTTTGTGAGGGCGTAATGCTTCCTTACAATATCTATTGGAATTTTCAAATACAAGTTGTTTTATCATAGGCATGTCTGTTTCATCTCCAAACAATCTACCCACTACTTGTAACAGTCTATCTACATAATCTTGAAATGGTTCAGATGGTCCTTGTAAAACTTGACAATTGATCTCCAGCTGCTTTGTTAGGTAGGGCCTTCCAAGCTTTAGTGACAGCTGCAGCTATTTGGGCAAATACTCCTGAATCAAAGAATTTGTTGCTGCAAATCAGCATAAATCCAAGCCCCAGTTAACATATCTAACTTACGTTGAGTTTGACCCGCTAGAGCATTTAATTGGGCCGTTTTCTTACAATTTTCCTGATATTCCCCTCACCATAGTAGATAATCTCCCCCAGATAAGGCAGCACGACATAATTGCTGTCAATCACCTGGTGTTAAATTCATAGCAGAGAAAGATTCCACCATGGCCAACGTGAAGGGTGCTTGAGCCCCATATACAGCTACAGCTTCCTTTAATTGTTTTATTTCTTTAAATTTTACTGCAAAATGTTGGCAAATTATTTGCTCTGGGTTGTTGGTGTCTGGCACCTCCATCACCAGTGCAACCATGTGTATAGGACAAAAACAAACTCCCTTGTTTTATTCAGTGTCAGAGCCCCTACTCAAATAAGACCACCAACCTTCATTATTATAAGCCAGTGGGGCCGAGGGAGTTGGATGTGAGTCTTTTATTACTCTACGTTTTCTCGGCTTTTTAAAGAGATTTTTTAATTCTTTATGTATAATTTCTTCTTCTTCTGATGAATCCTCCTCACTTTCTTCCACTAACTCTAAACCATCAAACTCTTCCCTATCATCCGACTCTATTCTGAACCAAGAAAAGATATCTCCCATCTTTACTCCTCAATATTTCTCCTTCGGCCAGGAACGATGTTGTCTGCTTACCTCTCTCGGCAGGGCTTCCAAGGGTGACCTCTCAGCGTTCCCTTTCCTGAAATCTCTGTGGAGACCTCCAAATGCTGAAATCTCTGCACTGGTCTGTGCTCTATGTGCTAGACCTCAGTTCGAGAGCTTCAGGAAAGATGCTGGAGGTTGAGAACTCAGACGCAGTGACAGACTGACACACAGAACTCCCAACGCTGGTTCAGAAAGCCCCTCTTTATTAACACCATGTAGACTTAAATACACTGCAGTTAATGGTCAACAGGTGATCCTCTGATCCTCTAACTAGGCACAGCTTCTAGTAATTTATATTAGAAGGTTCTAGGAGGGAAAAGCAACTGAAGGCCAGGACTCATTAATCCCAACACAAGGACACTACAAGAAAACCCACAGAATCAAATAAAGTGGGTTCATAGAAGCTCACGGAGACAAACTGACAATCAGGGAGCCTGCATTGGAATGACTTGGGCCCTATGCATATGTCTGATAGTTGTATAGCTTGGTCTTCTTGTGGAACTCCTAACAGTGGGAGCAGGAGCTGTATCTGACACATTTGCTAGCTTTAGGGATGTCATACTGGGTTGCCTTGCCCAGCCTTAAAGTACAGCAAGGTGCTCAGTCTTACTACAATTTGATACGCCGTGTTTTCCTGATACCCATGGGAGGCATGCCCTTTTCTGAATAGAAAAGGGGAGGAATGGATGGGGGAGGCACAAGGGAGGAGTGAGGTAAAACTGCAATCAGGATGTAAAATTATAAATAAATAAATGTTTAAGAAACCTGTACTTCACAAAATTGGAAAATCTAAAAGAAATTAATACTTTTCTCGCTAGATACCACTTACCAATGTTAAATCAACATTAGATAAACAATATAGACCTATAATCCCCTAAGGAAATAGAAGTAGTCATTAAAACTCTCCCAACCAGGGCAAGCTCAGGACCAGATGGTTTTAACACATTATTCTACAAGACTTTCAAAGAAGAGGTAACACCAATACTCCTCAAATTATTCCACAAAGGAGAAACAGAAGAAACATGGCCAAATTCATTTTATGGGGCTGCAGTCACCCAAACCACAAAAAGATTTGACAAAGAAAGAGAATTACAAACTAATTTCCTTTATAAATATAGATGTAAAATTCTCAAAAAATACTTGCAAACCTAATCCAAAAACACACCAAAATCATCATCCACTATGATCATGCAGTCTTTATTCCAGAGATTCAGAGATGGTTTAGTATATCAATTAATATAATCTACCATATAAAAAGTCTGAAATAAAAGAAAGCACATGATCATCTCATTAGATGCTGAAAAAGTCTTTGATAAAATCCAGCGCATTTTTATGAGAAAAGTCCTAGACAGATTATGGATAAAGGGGACCTAAACATAATAAAGGCAATTTGTAGTAAGTTTGTAGCCAATATCAAATTAAATGGAGAGAAATTCAAATCAATTCTAGTGAAATCATGAACAATATAAGACTGCCCACTCTCTCCATATCTACTCAATAAAGTACGTGGCTGAGAAATACTTAAAAGTTCAACATCCTTAGCTATCAAAGAAATACAAATCAAAACTACTTTGAGATTCCATCTTATACCTGTCAGAATGGCTAAGATCAAAACCACAATTGACAGTTCATGCTGGCAAGGATGTATCTAGAGCAAGAGAAACACTTCTCCATTGCTGGTGGGAGTGCAAACTTCTACAGTCCCTATAGCAGTTTCTCAGAAAATTGGAGATTGATTTATCTCAAGACTCAGCTATACCACTCTTGGGCATATACCCAATGGATGCTCCGTCCTACAAGGACACTTGCTCAACTATATTCATAGCAGCTTTTTAAACAATATCCATAAACTGTTAATAATCTAGATGTTCCTCAACCAAAGAGTGAATACATAAAAGTGGTACACTTATACAATGGAGTGTTACTCAGCTGAAAAAAAAAGACATCATCAAATTTATAGAAAATGGATGGAACTAGAAAAAGAACCATCCTGAGGGAGGCAACCCAGACCCAGAAAGACAAACATGATATGTATTCACTTCTAAGTTGATGTTAACTGCAAAAGGATAATCATGCTATAATCCACAGACCCAGAGAGTCTAATTAACAAGGAGGGCTCTGGTGGAAGATGCATGGATCTCCCTGGGAAGGGGAAACAGAGTAGAATTTGCAGGTGTACTGGGGGTGCATGAGGATGGAAACAGAAGGGATCAGTTGGAGTTGGGAGGGCAGAGGGAAGGAATACTGGGAGAGATTATAGGAATAGGGTGGATTTTAGGGAGTGATGTGAAAACCTACTACAGTACAAACTCCATGGAATCTAGAGGGTAACCCTACAAGGACTCCTAGAAATGGAGGATATGGAGTCTCAACTGGCCATCTCTTGTAGCCAGGCAAGACTTTCAGTGATGAGACTGCGACACCTACCCATCCACAAAACTATCAACCTAGATTTCCTGGGGCAATGGTGGCTCAGAGTTTGTGGGAGTGACTAAAGAATGGCTGATGTCGCTTGAGTCTCAAGCCATAAGTCCATGGCTGACAGCACCTGGTGGGGCACAAACCAAAAGCTCAATGGCTCAGAAGCCTAGGGTATAACCAAATATGAATAACCAAACAAAAAGTCAATTAAATTCCTAATGACTTTCTCCTATATTTATATGGATTGGTGCCTAGCCAATCATCATCAGACGCTTCCTCCGTCAGCGAATGGGAACAGATGCAAAGACCCACAGTCAAACATTGGGTGGAACTCATAGGGACTCACAGAATCTGAGGTGGCAATCAGGGAGCCTGTATGGGTCTGAGCTTGGTCCTCTGCGTATATATTATGTTTGTTAGCTTGGTACTTTTGTGAAACACCTAACAGTGAGAGTACAGGTATCTCTGACTCTTGCCTGAGCTTAGCATCCTTTTCCTCCTACTGGGTTGCCTCATCCATCTCTGATATGAGGGTTTGTAACCAGTCGTATTTTGTATCTTCTTATGCCATGATAACCCTGGGAGGCCTGCTCTTTTCTGAAGGAAAATGGAGGAGCAGTGGATAGTGAGGAGCCTGGAGAAATGAAAGAATTGAAGAGAAAGAATTCTTATGAGAGAAGAATAAATAAAAACAGAATTATTTCTATCTTAAAAGAATCAAAAATTTTAATGAACCCTAATGTGATGATAATGAGAAAATGTCAATACTTTTATCCAGTTAAAGTTAAAAGATAAACTGAAAGACTGTTTTAACTATAAGAAATTTTATATAAAGTTCATAGAATCCACGTGAAGAAATAATATATAAAAGAAAAATGATTCAGAGAGCTCTATCAAAAAAAATCAATGACACACAAAAGAACACAGTAAGAGAAGAGGAGGGAATAAAGAACTACAAAGCATACAGGAACCTAGCAGTGAACAAGATGCCAATACATTCCTCTTTATAAATAATTACTTCAAGTGCATACTGTTTGACTTCTTCTATCAAAAAACATACAATTGATAAATGAAAATTTAAATAAGATCTAACTACATAATATTCAAGCAAGACTGAGTTCACTCTTGACATAAAGTAAGGATATGAATTATATATTCCATGTAAATGGTAACCAAAGATGTGTGACAATACTTACATCAGACAAAATAGTTTTTAAGGGGGAAAAGAACATTAAATAAATAAAGAGAACATTACTTATGCAAAGGATCAATCCATAAGCATAATTTATAAATATGTGTATAAAGTTAAATTACATATATAGAAATTATTAAAAGGCTGCTGGTGGTGGTGCATGCCTTTAATTCCAGCACTTGGAACTCTGTGAGTTTGATGTCAGCATGGTCTACAAGCAATTTCCAGGACAGCTAGGGTTGTTACAGAAAGAAACTCTGTCTCAAAAAAGAAAGAGGAGGACTATATACTTGAGTCATAGGACTTGATGAAATCAACCTACTACTGACATGGAAGCTTCATATTTATTGCCTATCTTTCATACTGTTAGAATATGTTATTCATGCCGGGCAGTGGTGGTGCATGCCTTTAATCCCAGCACTCAGGAGAAAGAGGCAGGCAGATCTCTGTGAGTTTGAGGCCGGCCTGGTCTACAAGAGCTAGTTCAAGGGCAAGCTCCAAAACTACAGAGAAACCCTGTCTCGAAAAACCAAAAAAAAAAAAAAAAAAAAAAACCACAGAATATGTTATTCATGCTACAAGGGGAGAAAAGTAATCAACTGTCTTGCCTAGCCATGGACACTGTGAGCTTTAATGACTAACTTGGCAAGATATGCCCACTCATGCGATAGTGGCACCCTTACTTGGTGGGAGTAAGCAACTACTTTTTAGTTGGATTTAAAGCCCACTCCACAAAACAAAACTCATGATGATTGTTTTGGTATTGTCAACTGGGTCAACAATCTGTGCTGTGTAGGTCCTAGGCCCTATTAGTAATAGAAGAACCTATTATTAATATTCACTAAAAGGAAGCAGAATTAAACTATCCCCAAATCTTTATACCCATAAGTTAGTGCATCTCTCAACCCTCATGAAAGAAGTTTCTTTCCACAGTTAATGAGGTTCATAAGTGATCAAAGTATGGAGAATAAGAAGCTATAGAGTGGTTATTCATAAATGAGATATCTAGATCAAACCCACCCCAAGACTCGGGAATTATTGTGAAAGAGAGAGGCGAGAAGACTAAGAAAAAATGCAGTTGAAGGCTGCTGCAGAATGGTGTGCTTGGAGCAGGTCAGGGCCACTGCATGTATGAACTGACAATGATTGTGACTGGCTACATAAGACTAAATCAGTGAAAACCCATCCCTAGTTGAGGAGTTACTAGCAATCGATCTGATCATTGCTGGGGGAGAGTAAGTTGTTTTCTTTGGACGCAGCCCCAGTTATGCTGCCTATGTTTTAGTGTATAACCCTACACTTGTGTGCATACTGGCTATTCATAAGTGGACTCAGTGGATTGATAAATGGTGTATGAAGTTGTAACAGAAAAGTGCTGTAGACATACTAAAGGAATGGGAGGATAGATTTGACCAAAACACATCATTTCTCAAACAATAATGTATTAGTTACTTTTCTGTTGCTGTGATAAAACACCATGATGAAAATAACTTACAGAAGACATATTTCATTTTGACTTACAGTTCCAGAAGAATAAGGATGTGTCACATTGGGAAGACATGGGAGTAAGCAGGGGACACAATGGTAGGAGTAGGAAGCACAGAGATCACATAACCAACCACAATCACTAAGAAGAGACAGTGAACTGTAATTAGGGAAAGGTTATATACTCTCAAAGCCCACTATCAGTGACATACTTCCTCCAATAAGGCTACTCCTTTTAAACCTCCAGTAGTGGTATTTCATTTGCATTTTAATAAATAAAGCTTCCCCGAAGTTCAGAGAGTAAAACAGCCACACTGATCAGCCTTACAGACCAGACAGTGGTGACACATACCTTTAATCTCAGTAACCACACTAGCTGGCCATAGAAACCGGGTGGTAGTGGTGCACGCCTTTAATTTTAGCACTAGAGACAGCTCTTAGACACAATCTCATCATGAAATTCCTGGAGGCAGGATCACCATCTCAGACTGATGTCGAGGTAAGATGGGGAATAGGGGGAGTTTAACCAATGGGTTGTCTCAAGGCTTCTATAGATAAAAAGGATTTATAATATGTTATTAGCCATAAACTGTTATGGAACAGTTGATGACATAAAAGAGAGAAATCATACATCATGATCAAGAAATAGTTCTATGTCAGATATCAGCTTTGTTGAACATATTAAAATCAATGTGACATAATTTAACAGAACAAAGTACTGATATCATAACAACATTTTAATAAATTGCAATAGCACTTTCAGAGAAAGAGAAACAATGCTAAAATCCTTATGGAATCAGAAATATCCTAGACTATCACTATCTTTAAAAATGATAATCTATATGTATTTGCATTATATTTCCTTATTTTAAAATATACCACAAAATTACAGTAATTGGTATAGTATGGCACTAACTTTAAGACATATCTATTAATGGAAAACTTTTTTTTGGGTTTTCAAGACAGGGTTTCTCTGTAGTTTTGGAGCCTGTCCTGGAACTAGCTCTTGTAGACCAGGCTAGCCTCGAAGTCACAGAGATCAAACTACCTCTGCCTCCTGAGTGCTGGGATTAAAGGCATGCACCACCACCACAGGGCTTCAATGGAAAACTTTGACTTTGTATCAGAAATACATACTCAGAGATATACACAAGTGCAGATACACATACTCAGATATATATGTATGTGTATATGTGTATGTGTGTTCTTCAGTAATAATATCAATTACATAATAATCCATGTTAAGAAGAATAAAACTGAACACCTATATCTCACCTGTTATTAAAAATATAAAACATAAAAAGATGAATATAAACACAAACTGTAAGATAAATTTTAAAAGGTGAACAGTGATAAATCTCGAAATAATTTAATATAGATGAATAATCCTTTTATCTGTTTCTCAAAAGAAGACATGCAAATGTTTAACAAGTGTATAAGAAATGTTCAACCTCTCAGCAATGGTCAGGTAAACATGAGCAATAGCATTTCACCAAAATTATAATACCTACTTTAAATAATGTGGAGTCAGCGACCTCAGCAGTACCAGAACCAGGCCAGCAACCACTAAGGGAGAAGAACCGAACCCAGGATATCAGTGAGAGCAGGCCAGAGCCAGCGACCTCCTCCAGAGCAGGCCCAGCCAGTGACCTCTATAGAAGCAGGCCTGAGCCAACCACCTCTGCTGTGGGAACAGGCCCTAACCAACAACCTCTGCAAGAGTTGCAGGCCTGAGCCAGCAACCTCTATGGGGATAGGCCCAAGCAAGTGATCTCCATGGGAGCCAATCCGACTGACCTCTGGGTTTGCAGAGTGACCTCAGGGAGCACCGAGCGATCTCTGGAAGCGCTAAGCAACCTCCAGGAATGCTAAGATTATATTTAGAGCTCAGAAGATCCTAATAGCATCTCTTGGTGTTACAAGTGTCTTGTGATTAAGGCAAATACGAAAACTAAAACAACTCAATTCTGGCAAAATAAGTAGCCTGACACTTAATGAATCACTCTATGGGTCACACTTATAGCTAAAAAACAGAAACCTACTGAGGTTCTTGATGAGGGTGAGGGAAATGCAGAATGGGTAGCAGAAGGCAGGTAAAAATACCAGCTAAGGCTACATGAACAGTTATAGAAGAGAGGATTATAACTGCCATGTGTTTTACTCTTACTGTCCTAAAAAATGTGTGTGTGTGTGTGTGTGTGTGTGTGTGTGTGTGTGTGTGTGTGTGTGTGTGTGTGTGTGTGTGTGAAGGTCTTATTTATGTTGTGAAGAAATGTGGTTCTTTAGAAGTATACATTTCCTGGGACAAAAGGAGAAGGAATATATTTTAGCACTCAATCCTTTCTTAACAGTACTGGAGCAGCCGGGCAGTGGTGGTGCCTTTTTGTTTAAGATTTATTTAGTTGATAAACCTTTTCCCAACCCTTTACAATACAAATTTAAAAAAAAGATTTATTTATTTATTTATTATGTGTACAGTATTGTCAGTATTCTGTCTGCATGTATGCCTGCAGGCCAGAAGAGGGCACCAGATCTCTGGTTGCTTGGAAGTGAACTCAGGACCTTTGGAAGAGCAGGCAGTATTAACTGCTGAGCCATTTCTCCAGCCTTTAATCCCAGCACTCAGGAGGCAGAGGCAGGCGGATCTCTGTGAGTTCAAGACCAGCCTGATCTACAAGAGCTCGTTCCATGACAGACACCAAAGCTATACAGAGAAACTCTGTCTCGAAAAACCAAAAAAAAAAATCCAGACTGTGATTTAGAATCTCCTAGGAGACAGACAGCGATTCATCTGTGAGAGCATTTCCAGACAGCCTGCAGTCTTGCACAGAACAAATAGAAGAAGAGGTATAGAGATCTACCATTCATTCCTCTCTGTTACCTAATTGTGGACATGCCTCTATCTCCATCTATTTCCCAGTAAGATGGATGGTACCCAAACCTATTCTTCCTAAGTTCCTTCTGTTGTGTATTTTATCACAGTGATAGAAGGTACAGGGTCTCGGGTTAAATTCTGCATAGCCAGTGATATATCAAATAAACTCTCCAGGAATAAAAAGTATGTATTTTATAAAATATTTATATCCATAAACAGTACCGAAATCTAGAATAGTGCTGAAAAGATTCCATGCATTCACTAAATATTAATTGACTTGTGGCCTGAATATATCAACTATTGATAATAAGTATAATGAAATATTTCACTTAACATAACTCAAAGGGATGAATTATATTAGTTATCCCATATCTACCACACTTTAATAAACATTTACTACTTTCTTTTTTTCTTTTTCTTTTGAGACAGGGTTTCTCTATGTAGCCTTAGCTTTCCTGATACTTGCTTTGTAGACCAGGCTAGTCTTGAACTTAGAGATCTGACTGCCTCTGCCTACCCACTGGGGAGGCATGTGCCACCAGGCCTAGCTCATTTACTACTTTCTATGTACCTGTTTAAGTAATGGATATAAAAAGATTGATGGATCATAGTTTCTGCCCTTGAAGACTTCCATTCTAATAATGAGAATGAACGCAAATAACTTTCTATACACAACACTGTGAAAAAAAGAGCTGCAATAGAAAACAATTATGCTGAGTTAAGGGATGGAGGTGGTTATGAAAGAAATAACATCTAAGCTAGTTCATTAAGAAGTAGAAAATTTTTCAAGAGAAAACACAGAATGCTTGAAAATACTTGTTCAGTATAAGTATCTTCTGGCTGTACTTTTCCTGAATGAGAACTAAGTTGTTTAAGAAATTATCTGCTGATTGCATGATATCAAAATATGGTAAACAGAAGCACTTTAGATTCATGAATGTAAAAAGTTTATTTCAACATTTGACATGTATCACAAAGTAAAGATATTTGCCACCAAGCCGGAAGCCTTGAGTTAATCCTAGAACCTAGATCATGAAATAAAAAGAAACTATCCTCTGTCTTTCATCAACCTTTAGCCATGGTGTGTATGTATATGCACGCATGTGCGTAGGTGTGTGTGTTTGTGTGTGTGTGTGTGTGTGTGTGTATGTATGTGTGTGTGTAAACACTAAATCAATAAATAAACGTAAAAATGGCTTACTTCAAGAGGGACTGTTGAGTGTAAAGAAGAAACGGAATCTTGAAAGTGAGATTTTCACTGAAATCTTTTCACTGAAAAATAAAGAAATTTAGGAATAGAGGATGGCAACAATTTTGACTACATACAACATTGATGTTGATTTTCCCTGCTTATTGACAGACATGAGTAATCTCTTCTTATATCCTACACAGTACATAAATGTCATATCCTGTGCACAAAAGTGGATTTGGCACAGGATCATTATAGTAAGATAAGTAATGAAAATTGATTCTCTTCAAATGAAAGAAGGAAATGTGACAACTCCTTGAATTGGATAACACATAATACCTTTCATTCTGTGACACTAAGTACTGTTGATTATCTAGTAATAATAGAGAATGACATAGCATCCATCAACTGTGAAATAAGTATAGTACTTATTGATTTGTCTGCACAAAATACCATATTAGTTTCTGAAATTTTAACACAGAATAAGAAATTATTTTTGTGATTTAGATCAAAATATAATTGGGTAAATGAGACATCTACTTGTGAGAAATTACCAGTAATAATGTTGAAAACATGGAAGTGATAGTTTCATGATTACTCAGATAAAAGAGGCATGCATCCTTCACCCTTAATTACATGATTTTTCAGAGAGTCGTAAACAAACACTAAACTCTGACTGTAGAAATAAACAAATGTAGTAATAAGATATCTTTTATTAGTTTCCTGAGAATTTCATATGTAATTTCTTCATATTCAGTCTCCCACTCCCAATGCTTCCAAGATCTCACCCCTCTTGTTTTTCTACCCAGCTTTGTGTCCTTTTTTCCTTTTTAAAATCAAGGCAAATTTGTGCTGCCAAAATATTCTTGGATATGTGGCCTTCCACTAGAGTGTGGTCTACTTATCAGGAGGATACTTTCAGAGAAAACTGTCCTTTCCTTTCCCAGCAGCTAAGATTTAAGATTAACCAGTAAAAGATAGAATTTTCTGCCAAATGTCCTACTCCATGCCGGGATATTTTCTGGGTTAGACTTGTACAAATCTTGTGCTTGGTGTCATAAGTTCTATGAGTTCACTATTTGCTACTGCCCTGCTGTGTCCAGAAGACACTATTTTCTTGCAGTCATTCATTGCTGTTGTATTTTAAATTCTTTCTGCTCCATCTTCTACAAAGATCGCTAAGTCTTTAGAAGAAGAGGTATGACAGATATATTACATCTAAGGCAGGACATTCCGGAGTCTCTTATTCTCCTCACCTAGGTCATTTGTGGGTCCCTATCTTAATCACCTCCTACTACAAATGGAAGGTTTTTTCTGATGAACATTGACAGCTGTCTTAATATATGAATATAGGGTTGGTTTAATACTATTTCCACTCAGCAACATAATAGATTAGGTTTTCTCCTAGGGCTCATAACAGGTCTAGCCATAAGTTCAGGGCTTATTAATAATGGTGCTAGGTATGGTTTTCATCTTCTGAATTAGGGTGTAAATACAATCAGAAAGCAGTTGGTTACTTGGTTCATGATATTTGTACCACTACTGTACCACTAGACATACATTGCCAGGTCAGCTGCTATCAGTAATCACAGGACTCACAGCTGGGTATGAGCTGACTACTCTTCTCCAACACTATGAAGGTTAAATAGTAGGAGTGAAGTTTCCAGGTCAATCCCAGATTAATTTCTTTGTTGGGGTTCTGCAGATTTCTTAGCACAAACTCTGAAATAGATGTGGTTTTATGGCTAACTGGAGGAAACTACAGGCACATGATAAGGCCTAGAAAGAATGGAGCTAAACAAAGCCTTGAAGGTAGGAAGTACAAAGGGAAGAACTCAGACAAGAGGGTCAAAGATAGTATTCGATCAAGCTCTTCTTGTGGTGTTATTATTTCTTTTTTATTATTGTTTTTATTTTATTTTATTTTATTACTTTAAAAAATACCAGTCCAAATTCCCACTTTCTACTAGCTGACTAAACAATAGACAAACAGTTGTGGGGAAAATAAAAATTAATTTTTGAAGTGAACCTAGTGTCTTGCTTCTGTCTATTTCCAGGTCACTGTGATACCCACAGCTGCTGCACTGGCCACAGCAAGTGGCGCCTAACAGACGGCCTGACAGAAACTCATCTAGTCTGTTCAGAAGCAAAGTAACTGGTTTGGACAAGGGAGTGTGTAAGTTTGGGGAACACACTTGTAACCAGTAAGTATGTGAGAGCACGGGAAATTCTGAAAATGTTCAGGAAGGTTATGCATCCTCACTTAATTCTAAGTTGAAGTTGAGAGGGGTTAAAATTAATCAGGACAATTTAGATCAATACTTAGATACTACTATTGAATATAATCTATGGTTTCCAGAAGAGTGAACATTCGACCCCGAGGATTGGCAGAATATGGAAAAATTGTAAAACAATTCCTGTAAAATTCTTTATAGTATTCAAGCGTTGTTGCTATTGCCTTTGGAGCCCTTGGAAGGCATATCTAAGTTCTCCTCCAGGAACCAGGAAACTGCTGGGAAATTTAAATTCCTTGTTCTCCCTCAGCACCCCAAAATAAAGTATTTAGTTCAGATGAAAGCAACCAATATTAAAAGGAAAAAATATTACTTTCAATGTGCACAGAATTGCCTAAACAAAGGCATTCTAAGAAAAGGGTTAAAACAGACTTCACAGGAGCACCTGGAGATTACAAACTAACTTACAACAAGCTTGTAAACTTTCGTGTCTGGACACACAGAGCATGCACAAATCCCTTGGAGCCTCTTTGTCCTAGGCCCTATCTTCTTCATCAGACAATTCAGGAGCCTTGCCACCTGCCACTACAGCAGCAAACAGGCCTCCATCAGGCTATCTGGCTGGTAGATCCATAGATTTTTTTTTTTAAATCTTTCTCCTTAAAAAAACTTTCAGGCTTTGCAATAACTTTGGATACAAAGGATGGACATGTTGTTGGATGATGATACAAACTTGAAAGCTTTAAAGGAAAATTTAATTTCCTGACTCTCTTAAATAAGAAAATATCAAAGCTGAGGCTCGATTACCTGCCAGTCATAAATTGGTTAAGAAAGTCAACGGAGACGTCCAAAAAGCTAATATATAAATGAATAAAAAACAATTACATGTTATGATCTTAAGACAAACTCAGGGTCTTCAACCAATAGACAAAAACTAAGTGAATCAGCCGGGCGGTGGTGGCGCACGCCTTTAATCCCAGCACTCAGGAGGCAGAGGCAGGTGGATCTCTGTGAGTTCGAGACCAGCCTGGTCTACAAGAGCTAGTTCCAGGACAGGCTCCAATGCCACAGAGAAACCCTGTCTCGAAAAACCAAAAAAAAAAAAAAAAAAAAAAAAAAAACTAAGTGAATCGTGTACAACAAGTGATAGAAGGACAGATAGTAAAGAGATTTTGCTGCCACCTTATTTCTTTGATTGACTTATGAAAATGCCAGTTCTGACTATGTCTCTGTTTCAAATGCAAAAATCCGGACTCCCCCTTTCCTGTACCTAACAGACTGAAATTGGTGTTAGTTCTAAAGCAAACCCCAAAATGGCATTCCTGGTGATAATGTCCTAAACAGAAGGAGGCTGATCAGGTAAACAGAAGGATTGTTTTTGTGTAAACAGAAGCTTAAACTCCTCAGGAATCTTGAGAGGTAGGTGGGATTTTTTTTTAACCAGGAAAATCACCAGATTTCTTATCTTTCCCCAATGGCCAACTATCTTGTGCAAGGAGATCTGTTTCGTAATCTCAGGCTTTTCTGGCCCACCACTCTCCTGTCCCCTTAAAACTAACAAGGTTCATCCTGCTGTCACCATTCTTTGCCCCCTGAGAGAGACAGCCTGGCGGTTTCATTCACCAAATCAATTTATCTTTCTATCCACAGAGTAGTCCAGTTTGGCAGTTTCACTGCTCCCTTGCTTTCAATAGGTAAACTTACAATTAGGTTTCAGTGAAAAAGTAAACTCAAAACACTCCCATGCTGTTCTTATAAAAAATGATTTTTACTATTACTTTACGCCCTAATGATAAAAAAGACTTGCTTTTATAATGACTGCTCTCAATAATCAAGCACTCATGTCTCATGGTACTTAAAAAAACAGTATATAAAAAGATTAAATGGACATAATAATGCAAAGATTTTTAATAAAACTATTTATATAGAAAAATTAAAATGGATGGCTATTTCTAGATGAAAAAGAGAGATAAAAGGTTCATGTAAGTTGTAGTAAGGATTAAAATGAGTGGATGGTTCCAGACAGAAAGGAAAGCTGTGGCAAGGATGGCTGGATGTTTTCAGAATGGAAAGGAAAAATAGAAGGTTCCTACAAAAATAGAAGATTCCTACAAGTTGTGAGAGTGTTAGTAAGTGATTTAGGGTATGTGAAAGGAGACGTAACAATAAGATGATATTAATATTTCAAAGTTCAAAGTTTAAAATATTTGTTAACACTCTACTTAATAATGTTCTCGCAAGTTATTAATTGACTCTAAATTGGCTGCAGTTACAAGCACTGATTAGTAACCCTCTTTCACAAACAATTAAAATGTTCAAAGACACTGGCTCCAAAGAATTAAATCTCATTTGTTTCTTTTAAATTTGTTCACGTTTATGTTGATAACTTTTCAGGCTTTATTTTTGTTATGACTCAAAAACACGAGTCTGCTCAAGCCATTCAAAGACACATATTAGCTGCTTTCTATACGAGCAGGGATTTGATACATTTTCAAAAAAATGATCCTGTTAATGCATCTACAACTTTTACCTTTTTTTGTCAACTTTCAAAAATCCATGTCTCTCGTGACATTCCCTATAGTCCCTGAGGAGAAGTCATAATTAAATGATCTCATTTGTTCCCAAGTAATCAATTACATAAACAAAAAAGGAAATAAAGAATTAAACTTCTCAAGAGTAAGTTGCCAAAGAAACTTATACTTTAGATTTTAAAAACTGTTTCCCTCCAATTTACTCTAACTACAGAAAAACATCACAAGAACCAAGACATTTTATCCAAACTCATGATTTTCTGCAAAATCATATATAAGGACATAACCAAGATCCCGGTCCAGGTCCCTTTATAACATGCAACCTAGACTCTGCATGTGTGCTTTCTGCTATAGGCCTTTTCTGGATTCTAGGCAAATTGGCAAAGCCATACTGTGAACCGATAGCAGAGAACCACAGTCTGACTGCCTCTGCATCCAAAGAAAATGGAGAAGACTGATTGCCAAGATAAAGCTGCTTGCGCCACTGTGACGCTACAAAATCAGAAGGCCGGAGGTGTTGAAGTTCATATGGCCTGCAGTTCTTCTCAGGCATAAACTCTGGCCGGATGTGGCCAAAGGACACACAGGAAAAAAAAACTACAGGCACAAGATAAATTCTAAGAGGAATGTCCTCTGGAGCAAACAAGGCCCAGAGGGCAGGGAAGCATAAAAAGAAGAACTCAGGCAAGAGGGTCAAAGGCACTGCTTGATCAAGCTCTGTTTGAGGTGTTAGCTCTAGTAGCTGCTAAACAGCAGTGGGGAAAAATAAAAATTGTTCATTCCTGAAGTGAACTCAGAGTCTTGTGTCTCTAACATTATCCTTCTCTCTTGGTCTCTGTGACACCCGAGGCTGTTCACCATAGCATGTCTCCATGTTCTATGACTCAAATATATGGTTTCTTTACCAATCAGGCCTTAACTTTCAAGTTCTGAAGGGTAACTAAGCACTGGAAATAGCCTTCAATGTTTGAGAGTCTTTGGAACCTCACTGGCCAACAACTGTGAAAGAAAATAACCCATTCTTGGGACCGGGCTTTTAATTTGTTGTTCTGTGGTGTCTGGGGGGACAATGTTGTCCCATTATAGAATAACTCCATTATTCTACTCTTTTGATACAAGTATATGTGTGTATAGATATATCTTAGGAAGACTCTATAGTAGTGGGTTTCTATATTAGTGTTATTAATCCCATCCAGTTCCCTTCTTCTACACTGCTATCCCTTCCCCCAACTACAATTTACCCTTTCCTGTTCCGTAATTCCTGTTTTACCTTTAGACTTGCTCATTCTATCCCTCCTACCTTAGTAACACTCCATGGGTATTCCAAATAAATTGCACACGTCTAAAGAGACAGAATGGTTCATGTCCTGTGGAGAGAGGCAGAGCTGAAGAGGCAAGGGCAGTGAAGAGTTGGCGAAGGTGGGTGGCCTGCTCGCCACCTGAAGCCATGGTGACATCTGGGCCTTAGCTGCTGCCAAGGGCCATGTCGGGGTATGTGGCCAGGCCCCATGCACAATCTGTGCTGATGTCCTTGGCTCCTGATACCACCAAAGGCAATGAGGATAGGATTGCACAGACGTGGCCCTATCCCTTACTGGCTGCCGCACTAAGGGAGAACTGGCCCTGCCCCTCATGGGCAGAACAGAACTGACCCAGCTGGATGGGGTGTGGGCAAATTTGCCTTGGTGACATGAGAGTGGGAAAACTGGTCCTGCTCCTCTTCTCTGCCATGTGGTGGCATGGGTGAGAGAAAGATGCCCTCCCTCCCTCACCCCTCACTAGGAGAGCTGACCCAGCCCCTCACCACATCAACTACAGTCCTGGCTGGACTGGGCCCTACACCTTGCCTGGGCAGCACAATAGAGCTGACCCTGTTGACGGGGTGCTGGTGAGCGAACCCTGAGAACTTGGACCTGCCTCTCATCTGCTATACAGTGGCAGGAGCCAGAGAGATATGCCCTCCCACTACCCACGTCACTAACTATGGCAGGTGGGAAAACTGGTCCTGAAGTCATGAAAAGAAGAAAGCTAGTCCTGCCCCTCCCAGGCTGCAGTACTCATGAGAGCAGGCCCTGTATCTTGCTTAGGCAGCACAGTAAAGCTAACCCTGCTGGAGAGTCATGGGTGAGTCTAGGGTGTGAGCATAGGAGAGCTGGTCCCACTACTCACCTGTCATGCAGCGGTGTGGGCTAAAGAGAGATGACTCCTCCCTCTTTGCTCCTCATCCCTCCCCAACAGCAGGCAGGAGAGCTGGCCCTGGGGTCACAAGAGTGAAAGAGTGGGCCCGACTTCTCACCAGCTGCAGTACTCTGGAGAGTGGCTCTTGTACCTCACCTGGGCAACACAGAGCTGGCCCTGGTACTGTAGGTGTGGGTAAGCAGGCATGAGAGCAGGAGAACCAGCCCTGGCCCTTGTTGCTCACTGCATAGGTTGAGCTAGTCAGAGAAATGCTGGAGAGCTTGCCTTGCTGTTGAGGATGAGCGAGACCTGGGAACTGAACAACCCAGCTACCCTGCAGAACCAGAACCAGGACCAGTCTTAACATCCACCTTACCTAGGATCTGGTGGAGCATGTGAAGGGACAGGTCCTGTAGAGCCAACCCTGCAGAATCTCCACAACACAAGGCAACAACAGGATATCCGAGAGGAGTCCCAGGGAGGGCCCAGTATAGATAGGGGAGCAGAAGCCAGAGGCTTCGAACAGGACCAATAACTCACTGCAATAACCAAGTAAGGATACAGGGACTAAAGGGGTTTCTGCACGACTCGCTGTGTCACACTGCAGCTTCCACGACAAGATTTTTCTTCTTTTTCCTTTTCTTTTAAATTGTATGTTGTTTTATCTTTCAGGGGAGGCTGTAAGGACAGAGGGCAGATGTGAAGGGATGAGGAGAAGAGTGGGACCAAGACGCATAAGGTGAAATTCACAAAGAATGAAGAAAAAGTTAAATTTGAAAAAAAGAGAGAGAGAAAAGTTTGGGAAAGGGGAAGAAAAAGAAAGAAAGACTAAGAGAAAACATGTGACATGAAAGCAGAAGGAGGGCGGGTGAGACAGGAAGGGGACCAACAGGAGGAGGACCATCAGGGAAGGGAAATGTGGGAGGAGGATCAACAAAAACAAATTATCCCTGAAACTCTGATAATGAAATCCATTATGCCATATATTAATTTTTAAAAACAATTTTTAAAAATGACCTTATCCATAACCTATGTTCATTGATCTTAACAATTTCTTCCACAGAACCTAATAAATTAGCACAGTCTCATGCACCATTTTTAGAAGGCACCAACTTAAATAAATAAGATGCATATTAAGAACTTGTTTGAACGAATGACTCAATATTTATAATGAGCTCTGATTTCTTTGAGTCTATTATCAAAGCCCAGAAAATTTTGATTTTTCATAATACTTATATCTCTGCACATAGTCAATTTCAGGTAACCATGGCAACTCTTGCAAGCTTGAGTAGGAAGTGGGGTGCCTTCAATGTCTGTGAAAGAACTTCTGTTTAGATTTAAGCAAGATATAAAAACCAGAAATCAGAAAACAGGGTCAGTTGTGACACTGACATTTTGGTCCACTCACTTATAGCAGGAAAACTAGAGTATGAAAGAAAATGGAAAGATACACTGAAATAAAATGTTTGTAATGTATTTTGCCATGGAAACTGAAATTTTAATATATTATTATTACTTAACATTCAGAAAATAATAGAGAAATTTCTCATTAGAAAAAAATTCCCTTTACCTAATGTTTATCACCATTCATAATAAAAGCATTGTTGCTAATCCATTAATGAGATGGTATATTTTGCCTGTCAGACTGGCAGACATTTTTCAACTGATAATATTTCTTATTAGTTAAAATAAAATAAATATGTACAGGAAGTATGCAAATTTAATCTGAGATTCATGGTTTTCCAGCCAAATAATTTTATTTTATTTCAGAATAGCTTTTTTTAAAATAGGGTCTTCTTCCACAAACTGGACTGGCCTAGCATGTACTATATAACCTGTATCATAGAGTACTTTTTAATTTTAGAGTTTAATATACAAATGAATGCATTTCGTTATCCATTTACACACGTGTCACTATACTGTTTTCTTCTCCTATCCCCTCCATCACAACCATCCCTCATGTATCTGTCTCCTGTGACTAGTTAATGTCTCCTCTCCTACGTAAATGTCACATGTATTCCCTTATCCTAGCTTTTTGAAACTCCTTTAAAAATATCCTCCCTCCTTCTCATGATCGATTTTCTACTTTCATGACATACATATACTATACAAATGTACATACATAGTATATACACTTTTAAATGCAGAGTACTCATATGAGAGAAAACATGTATAATCTGACTCTCTGTGTCTGAATTATTTAACATAATTTCAATTCCCAACACAATTTTCATTTTCCCATGAATACATTGATATAAAAAATTCATTGTATATATGTATGACATTTTCTTCTTTCAAAGAGCAAATAATTTTACAGATACTTTCACACAGGCAATTGTTCATCATAGAACAATTTCGATGACTTTTGCAAACTGTTATTTGCATACACAGACAAAATATGGTTTAAATTGACAGACAAGTATAATCTAAACATGAATGATAGTTCATACTTATTTATTTTAACAAGATGAAAGCAAAAAAATAAGACTGAACACCATTCATTTGTCTAATGTACACCTACGCTGATTTCATCTCCTAACTATGGACAAAAGATGAATGAACATGGGTGTGCAAGTACCTGTCACAGGGTATGGAATTCTTTGACTATATGCCAAGCAATGATAAAGCTTGGTCATATAGTTGTTTTATTTCTAGTTTCTTGAAACACCTTCAGACTGATTTCCAAAGTGTCTGCAGAGGTTTGAACTCCCACCATAAGTGAATAATGGCTCACCTTACCCCACATCCATGCCAGAATTTGTTGTCATGTGTATTATTTTTGTAAAAAAAAATCTTTATGTATTATTTATACAGTGTTCTGCCTACGTGCAGAAGAGGGCACCAGGGATCATTATGGATGGTTGTGAGCCACCATATGGCTGCTAGGAATTGAAGTCAGGACCTTTGAAATAGTAGCCAGTGCTCTTAACCTCTGAGCCATCTCTCCAGCCCATCATCTGTAGTCTTGATGTTGACCAATCTGACTGGAGGGAGATGGAATCTCAAAATGGTTTTAATTTTGTTGAATGTCCATTAAGTGATATATGAACAATGGGAATGTGGTACATAGACACAATGGGATCTTATTAAGCTGTAAGAAAAACAAAATTAATGAATTTCACTGGTAAATGTTATCAAGTAAGGCAATACAGAACCAGAACGTCAAATGTCATATATTCTCTCTCATATGTGCAATGTGGTGCCAAATTTTCATATATTTTGAAAAAATTATAATGTATGTAAATATTGGGAAGCAAGAAACAAAACATGTTAAGGGAAACAAAAGGCCTATGGATAAAGTAATACATATTGGTTATAAAGCACAGATGGAGGGAATATTGGGGTTGGCAAATTTTAATGAGGCAGCAAAGAAAATGGAGGATAAAAGGAAGCGTGCAAGAAATGTTAATCAAAACTAAAGTGTGTGAAGTAATTGCATTAGTGTGCTTACTTTATAAGTTAGTGAATGTCATAATTTAAACAAGTATTTGAACCAAGGCACTGTGCATGCGAGGTTATTGCTGATCTAAGAAATAACGGGATATTAAAGGAAAATCCCAGTGATACATGTAAGATATCTTTCTAGAAGTTGTCAATCAGGAAGGCAGAAAAGTTTCCGAATTACAGCCACTGCCTTAGGTTATCCAAGAAAACTGGAAGGTAAGACCCTCATGCTGAAGGCATCACACACCATAATTAAAATGTACAAAGAAAACATACTGGAACTGAGCTGGAAGCTTCCTTGCAGGCTATCTTTCATAATGCTGGAAGTTGCTGTGTAAGAAGTTAAAGGGGAAAAATCAGCAGTGGTCTTTCCCAGCTTTTTTGACTTTGTGAACTAAAATACCACCTTTGCTAGGTGTGCTGGCAAGTCTTATGGCAACGACACGCAAACTAGATTTATCTGAAAAGAAAAGACCTTAGCTGAAAAAAAAATGAATCCATAATAATCCAGCTGTACAGGGCCGGAAAAGTGACTCCATGGTTGAAAGAACTTACTGCACTTACAGAGGACCTAGGTTTGGTTTCCAGCACTTACATGGTAGCTCACAACTGTCTGTAACTCCAGTTCCAATTGATCTTATGCCCTCTATTAGCCTCTGTGGGCACATGGTGCACATACATACATGTGAGCAAAATATCCATACATATAAAAAATAAAATAAAGACAAATCTTTGTTGGGCAGTGGTGGCACACACCTTTTATCCCAGCATTTGGGATGCAGAGGCAGGTTGACTTCTGTGAGTCTGAGGCGAGTCTGGTCTACAGATCAAGTTCCAGGACAGCCAGGATTATATAGAGAAACCCTGTCTGTAAAACCAGAAAAAAAGAAAGAAATGAGGGAGGGAGGAAAGGAGGGAGGGAGGGAGGGAGGGAGGGAGGAATAAGGAAGGAAGGAAGGAAGGAAGGAAGGAAGGAAGGAAGGAAGGAAGGAAGGAAGGAAGGAAGGAAGGAAGGATCTGGTTGTAAGGCTGTTTTTATTTTCTTACTTAGCATGGGGGGGGGCAACCCATTGAGCCATTGGTGGTGATACCACCCCTGAGCTGGTGTTTCTGGGTTCTATAAGAGAGCAGGTTGAGAAAGCCATGGGAAGCAAGTCAATAAGCAACACTACTCCATGACCTCTGAGTCAGCTCCAGCCTCCAGGTTTCTGTCCTGCTTAAGTTCCTGTCTTGACTGCCTTAAGGGATGAACAGCAATGTAGAAGTATAAGTCAAATGAACCCTTTCCTCCCCAACTTGCTTTTTGGTCACGGTGCTTCATCGAAGCAACAGAAACTGTAGCTAAGACACTAGGCCAACTGTGCTTATTGTACAATAATGACATAACTGTTATGGAGTAGTCAACTGATTTCTGATTAAATCTGAGGCCTGTTTACCAGAAGGGAGTGCATACCTGGCATTGTGAACATTGTCAAAGATCCTTAGCTGCAGAGGTCACAGACACCAATGGTGAATCTACTATTTTCATTTTGCTAAATGGACATATTGTCAAATTGCTCCTAAATATATATGTTTATAATCATAGATTAGAGATGCTTTTAGCTTTGATCATAAAAATTTTTGCAGTGAATCATGGTTAAGGAAAAAGCTCAGGACTGGCCAAGGGACTGCTAAGTGCTCAGTCTCAGATGGGACAGCCATGTCTCGCTTTCTAAGGTTCAAAGACCATCTCAGGCAAAGAGGGAGCAATGGAAAAGAGGCTGTAAAGCACAGTCTAGTAATCATAACAAAGCCATGGCACTCGTGAACTTTATCAAGGTCAGGGCATGAGAGCTACACTTATCTCTGGTTACAAGAATAATTATTTAGACTTTTCTCGCCCCATCCCCCCTCCCCCATCCCACCCCACCCCTGTGTTCCCATTTTTTGTCCGGCAATCTTGTCTACTTCCAGTATCCAGGAGGATAACTATATGTTTTTCTTTGGGTTCACCTTCTTATATAGCTTCTCTAGGATTTTTACGAATTATAGGCTCGATGTCCTTTATTTATGGCTAGAACCCAATTATGAGTGAGTACATCCCATGTTCATCTTTTTGGGCCTGGGTTACCTCACTCAGGATGGTGTTTTCTATTTCCCTCCATTTGCATGCAAAATTCAAGATGTCATTGTTTTTTACCGCTGAGTAGTATTCTAGCATGTATATATTCCACACTTTCTTCAACCATTCTTCCACTGAAGGGCATCTAGGTTGTTTCCAGGTTCTGGCTATTACAAATAATGCTGCTATAAACATAGTTGAACAGATGCTTTTGTAATATGATTGGGCATCTCTTGGGTAAATTCCCAAGAGTGGGATTGCTGGGTCCTTGGGTAGGTGGATCCCAAATTTCCTGAGAAACCTCCACACTGCATTCCAAAGTGGTTGCACAAGTTTGCATTCCCACCAGCAATGGATGAGTATACCCCTTACTCCACATCCTCTCCAGCAAAGGCTATCATTGGTGTTTTTGATTTTAGCCATTCTGACAGGTGTAAGATGGTATCTTAACGTTGTTTTGATTTGCATTTCCCTGATTGCTAAGGAGGTTGAGCATGCCCTTAAGTGTCTTTTGGCCATTTGAACTTCTTCTGTTGAGAATTCTCTGTTCAGTTCAGTGCCCCATTTTTTAATTGGGTTCATTAGCATTTTAAAGTCTAGTCTCTTGAGTTCCTTATATATTTTGGAGATCAGACCTTTGTCTGTTGTGGGGTTGGTGAAGATCTTTTCCCAGTCAGTAGGCTGCCTTTTTGTCTTAGTGACAGTGTCCTTTGCTTTACAGAAGCTGCTTAGCTTCAGGAGGTCCCATTTATTCAATGTTGCCCTTAATGTCTGTGCTGCTGGGGCTATATGTAGGAAGCGGTCTCCTGTGCCCAAATGTTGTAGAGTACTTCCCACTTTCTCCTCTAACAGGTTCAGTGTGTTCAGATTGATATTGAGGTCTTTAATCCATTTGGACTTGAGTTTTGTGCATGGTGATAGACACGGATCTACTTTCATTCTTCTACAGGTTGACATCCAGTTATGCCAGCACCAAGTGGAGGATGGGAAGAGCCTGGGGGAATAGGATGGTTGGGATATAGGAAGGGTGGATATGGGAACAAGGAATTATATATCTTACTTAAGGGAGCCATTCTAGGGTTGGCAGAGGCTTGACTCTAGAGGGGTTCCCAGGTGTCCAGGAAGACGCCCCCAGCTAGGTCCTTGGGCAGCTGAGGAGAGGGTGCCAGAAATGGCCAGATCCTATTGCCATACTCATGAATATCTTGCATATCACCATAGAACCTTCATCTGGCATTGGATGGAGAAAATGACAGAGCCCCACATAGGAGCACCGGACTGAGCTCCCAAGGTCCCGATGAGGAGCAAAAGGAGGGAGATCATGAGCAAGGAAGTCAGGACCATGAGGAGTGCGTTTACCCATTGAGACGGTGGGACATATCTAACGGGAGACCACCAAGTCCAGTTGGAATGGAACTAATGGAACTGATGGAACAGGGGACCAAACCGGGCTCTCTGAATGTGGCTGACGGTGGAGGAGGACTGAGAAACCAAGGACAACGGCAATGAATGTGAACTCTACAGCATGGACGGGCTCACTGTGAGCCTTAACCTTCACCTGGCGATGGATGGAGATAGAGACAGAGCCCCACATTGGAGCACCGGACTGAGCTCCCAAAGTTCTGATGAGGAGCGGATGGAGAGAGATCATGAGAAAGTCAGAACCATGAGGGACGCGTTCACCCACTGAGACGGCAGGACAGAACTAATGGGAGACCACCAAGTCCACTTGGAATGGGACTGATGGAACATGCGACCAAATCGGACTCTCTGAGGGTGGCTGATGGTGGAGGCTGACCGAGGAGCCAAGGACAATGGCGATGGGCTTGGTCTCTACGACATGGACGGGCTCTGTGTGAGCCTTGTCAGTTCGGTTGCTCACCTTCCTGGACCTGGGGGGATTTGGGAGGACCTTGGTCTCAACATAGTGTAGAGAACCCTGATGGCTGTTTGGCCTCAAGAGGGAGGGTGTGGGGGTGTGGGTGGAGGGGAGGGGAGGGAAGGGAGAGGAGGAGGGAAGGAGATGGCAATTTTTAATAAAAAATAAATAAACTGGAAAAAAAGAATAATTATTTAGAATATAGTTATAAATTATAATATGTTGATTTAGGAAAGTAGTTGTTTCTTCACTAGGGTCAATAAATTTACCTTAATTATAATTAGGTAGTTGTTTCTTAACCCAAGATAAAGAAGCACTAATGCACCGTTGGGGCTACATTTTCAGACCAGTCATTATAAACATGCAAAGGACCCAAATACCTGATGCTGGGTAGTATTTTGTATACATGACAGGGAAGCTGCGGCCATTAAATCTCAATAATTGTGGTTGCCTAATCAAGACTTGCACAGTGATAACTCCAGTTAAGACGCCAAAGTGATAGAAGTTTCACACGGTCCTACCACCCAGATCTGTGATCTTGATCTTCCTAATGCTACAGTCCTCTAATCCAATTCTTCCTGTTGTGAAGAACCCCAACTGTAAAATTATTTTCATTGCTACTTTATAACTATAATTTTGCTACTGTTATTAATCATAATTTAAAAGACTGATATTCAGGATATTTGATACGCAACCCCTTTGAAAGGGTTTTTCAACCTCCCAAAGGGGTCAAAACCCACAGGTTAAGAAACACTGATGATGAACTATAGAAATGATCCCTAAAAACACTTTCAATAATGTAGCAAGATATAAAATTAACTCAAAAAAATCAGTAGCCCTCTTTTTATACAGATGATAAATGGGTTGAGAAAGAAATCAGAGAAACATCACAATTCACAAGAGCTGCAAATAGCGTGAAATACCTTGGAGTGACTCTAACCAAACAAGTGAAAGACCTGTATGACAAGATCTTTGAATCTTTGAAGAACGAAATTGAAGAAGACACCTGAAAATGGAAAGATCTCCCATGCTCTTGGGTAGGTAGAATTAATATAGTAAAAATGGCAATCTGCAAATTCAATTACAGAATCCGAGCAAAATTCTTCACAGACCTCAAAAGAACAGTGCTCAACTTCATATAGAAGGGCAAAAAAAACAGGATAGCCAAAAAAATTCTGTACAGTAAAGTAACTTTTAGAGGCATCACAATCCCTGACTTCAAACTCTACTACAGAGCTACAGTACTGAAAACAGTCTGGTATTGGTATAAAACAGACAGGAGGACCAATGAAGCTGAATCAAAAACCCCAGATATCAATACATACACCTACAAACACCTGATTTTTTACAAAGAAGCAAAAAATATAAAATGGAAAAAAGAAAGCATATTTAACAAATGGTGCTGGCATAACTGGATATCAACATGTAGAAGAATGAAAATAGACTCATATCTATCATCATGCACAAAGCTCAGGTGCAAATGGATCAAAGACGTCAACATAAAGCCAACCACACTCAACCTCAAAAAAGAGAAAGTGAGAAGTATACTTGAATGCATTGGTACAGACCGCTTCCTAAATATAACCCCAGTAGCAGAGATACTGATAGAAAAAATTAATAAATGGGACCTCCTGAAACTGAGAAGCTTCTGTAAGGCAAAGGACATGGTCAACAAGACAAAACGCAGTCTACAGAATGGGAAAAGATTTTCACCAACCCCACATCAGTCAGAGGGCTTATCTCCAAAATATACAAAGAAATCAAGGAAATGGTCCTCAAAAGAACAAATAATCCAGTAAAAAAAATGGGGTACAGATCTAAACAGAGAACTCTCAACAGAGGAATCTAAAATGGCTGAAAGACACTTAAGGAAATGTTTAATATCTTTAGTCATCAGAGAAATGCAAATCAAAAAAACTCTGAGATTTCATCTTACAACTGTAAGAATGGGCAAGATCAAAAACTCTGATGACAAAAAAAATTAAAAAAAAACTCTGATGACAACTTATTCTGGAGAGGATTTGGGGTAAAGGGAACACTCCTGCATTGCTGGTGAAAACTGGTACAATCCTGTTAGATATCAGTATCACAATTTCTCAGAAAATTAGGAAACAACCTTCCTCAAGATCCATCAATACCACTTTTAGGTATATACTCAAAGGATGCTCAATCGTACCATGAGGACATGTGCTCAACTATGTTCACAGCAACATTGTTTGTCATAGCCAGAACCTGGAAACAACCTAAATGCCCCTCGACCGAAGAATGGATAAGGAAAATGGGTACATTTACACAATGGAGTACTACACAGCAGAAAAAAATAATGACATCTTGAAATTTGCAGGCAAATGAATGGATCTAGAAAACATTATAATGAGTAAGGTAACTCAGACCCAGAAAGACAAACATCAAATGCACTTACTTTTAGACTTTTAGACATAAATCAAATAAAACTAGCCTACAAATCACAATCCAGAGAACCAAGACTATAATGAGGACCCTAAGAGAGACATACATGGATCTAATGTACATGGGAAGTAGACAAAGACAAGATCTGAACTTTCAGTTTGAACTCCAATATCTGGCTCTGGGTTTTAATTATGCTAACTCTGGCACACAATGTTAGGAGTAAGAATTCTTTAAAAAAAGCCATTTGCCTGTGGCTTTGGTACCACTGGCATAGGCCAGAACTACATACATCTGGAGTCACCACCCTACCATCTAGGATTTCCTTTCTTCTCTGTTGGTGAACTTTCCTTGAATCCTCTTCTTGGGCTGCTGCCAAACTAGGTATCCAATCAGGATTTTATTGATCTACAGAGCAGAAATAAGCCTCAAATCTTCTTCATCATCAGTGGAAGATTTGGTGAGAAAATTGGGAATTTTTAAGGGATGAATTAGTTTAAAGGATACTTTTTCCCACATTAAAAAAATGGAAAACAAAATTACTATAAATTAAGTCAGGTCTCTGCATGATTATGTAATACATGATTTAAAAATGGAAAAACTAAATGAAGGGATAATCAACTTGAACAGGAATGATGTACAATTATCATTTTAATAACCATTGTTGTCATTTTGATAATTCTTAGTTCATCTCTTAAAAAAGTTACTTCATTTGACTACCAAGATACAGGCCTTAGAAAAACTTAAAACAGATCACAGAGATATTCAAGACAGAGGAATTTAATTGGGACCCAATTTCAACATTACATTATAAGGTTGAAAGGAATAGCCTAAGGTTTTCAAACATCCAACCTTAATATATCCAGTTACCTTACAGGAATTGCCAAATTCTTGAGGCACTGTAAGAGCTGAAAGGAATCCTGTGCCAATGTTACATTTAAGGAGATTCAAGGAAGCAATAGTCTCATATGGTAAGCATTTATGTTTTGTGAAACAAATGTTAAACTTGTGGTCAGTTTATTATAGAATTATCCCTAAAAACTGGATAGACTTGGTTAAAGCTATTTTAGAGCCTGGTCCACAATTACAATGGAGTAGCTGGTTCAGAGAAGAGGCTAAGACTAGTGAACAACAGAGTTAAAATAAAGGTAAGAAAATCTCCCAAGATCAACTTATTGGATAAGGAGATTATGCTATTGTAGAAAGGTAATCCCTATATGATGAATCCCTATATGATGGCCACATCCTGGCTTTAAGCCATGCAGCAGCTTTGAATGCCTGGGACAGAACTGGAGAAATAAGAAAGAAGATTGGATCATTTATTAAAGTCATACAGGGCCCAAAAGAAACCTTTGCAGATTTCTTACAAAGATTGACTTCAGCAGTAAATATAATGTAATAATACCAAATTCAGAAGGTAGATAAATAATAATTAAATCTCTGGCTGTTGAAAATGCTAATTATCAATGCAAAAAAATAATCAGGCCTTAAAAGGCAAGCCCAGCACCCATGGAGGAATGGTTCCAAGATACAATCAATATTGAAACTCATGATCATGATGATGCTCAGATACGAGAGGAGATTCCAAAGGTTTGAGGGAAAAACGAAATGTCAAATGTCATAATTTTAAAACTAAAGTCACCTTAAAATGGATTGTGAACAGGGCATTCCTTGAAAACAAAAAAGGTTTTTTCTAAGCATAATCCAAACACAATGCCCCTTTCTTCTGGATTGTGCAGAAGGTAAGGCAAGAGCAAGCTTTGGGCTAATAAGGAGATCAACAAGAGGCAATCGTGGTTATCCTTTGCCATTAGTAAACTACAGGGGCCTCTCACAGGGCCCTATGCCAAATCTGATTCTATCATGTCCTGCCATCATAGGGGAAACTCCTTCCCAGAGCAACTAGAGAACCTAATGACTATTGTAAGAAACCATACTACTTTGGATAATGAAAGAGCTATAAACGATACAATAAAAAATCAGGAGAAACCATAAAGCAAGTATTTTTGGCACACATCTATAAATTAACAGAGACAAAAAAATGATAATATAAATAAATGGCATTGTCATTGAAGTTCTGGTAGACACAGGTGTGGCTGTAACAGTAATTTCACCAGAATCTTGGCATTAAAATTGGACTTTTCAGGAGATAACTGCTAAGCTTTTATAGACTGTTACTTTATCTTGGGCAAAACAGAGCCTGAGATGAGTCAAAAGTATAGGAACAAAAGTACAGAGAGGAATTTTAAAACCATGTTTTAATATGTTGTGAACATAGCAATGAATTTGTGAGGAAGTAATTTGTTATAGCAATGGAATACTCAGATTAACATTTCCCCCACTCTTAGAAACAAATCATAAATTAACATGTTTTGGGGGAAAATATTAGAAGATATTATAAATAACATTCATTAACCATATACATAGTACAAGAACAGGGCACAACAGATGATGATCTTACAAAGGCACCAACAGCCCTACCTTTAAAATGGTTGACAGACAAACCTTTATCAGTTGCTCAGTGGCCTTTAACAGAGAAGCTCCAGGCTTCAGAACAGCTGGTACAAAGCAACTAGATGCTCAGCATATTGAAGAATCAAACAGCCTTTGGAATTCTCCTGTATTTGTTGTTAAAAAGAAATCTAGAAAATGAAGAATGGTAACAGATCTAAGAGCTGTTAATATGATGATTCAGGGAATGGGAATCTCTACAGTCTGGCATTGCTTTGCCTTCTCTATTACCTAAAGGATTGTCTCTTATAGTCATTGATTTAAAAGATTGTTCCTTCACTATACCTTTACAAGAAAGAGAGAAAAATTGCCTTCACCGTGACTCTTTAACAGTTTTTCTTAAAGTATAAATATTATCTCAAAATTTATAAGATTTATATGTTTGTTAAACTTTTTGTCATAATATTAACAGTCATATAGAGTACTAATTAATTCTAGAGAAAGGTTTTGTCTACCTTTCTGTATATGATTTTGTGCTTGAGTCTCCATCAGTTTTCTGCAGAGAACCATGAGTATGGCTAAGAGTGATCTTTAAAAATCTCCACAAAGGGGATAAGGCCCCACAATGACTATTCTTCCAAGACTATGATAACACCTGAAGAATGATTAATAAAAATTCAGGGTCAGAAAAATGGGGTTCCACCTGAAGATCTGAAAAGCAAAATAGCCAGCCATTGGCTCTTACATAGACCTCAGTTTGAATGGCAATCCTACCTCAGGAATCTCAGAATGAGACTGCATCTGAGAGCTGTCTCACCCTGTCTCATATTCCTCTCCAGGGCTGGGATCAAAGCCGTGTACCACTAGGATTAAAGGTATGCACCACCTGATTTCTATGGCAACCAGGGTGGCTGCTGGGATTAAAGGTGTGTGTGTTACCATAATCTGATTTGTAAAACTGACCAATCGGACTCTTTTACTCTCAGATCTTCAGAAAGTCTTTATTTATTAAAATACATTTGGAATGCCACTACAAACACCACTAAGGTAAAAAAAAAAAGCAAAAAAAAAAAATAAACAAAACTCTAAAGATTGGCTTTGGACTACAAACTGTTCAGAACAATTTTGAGGTGACTATCTAAGATGATCCAGCATAACAGACAACTCTAGCTGGAACTTGAGACAAAGCCTGCACTTTTCCTACACATATTTCTAATCTTGTTCAAGGAACTGTACCAATACAGCTCACTTAACAATGTAATGCAAAATTTCTAGTTCTTGAAGGTTATTACTACTGACTGTTTAGAATAATAAGAAAATGCAGATTAGAAATTAGTCACCTATTGCAAATAAATTTGTACTCATATTACCTATGTTTTCAAGGTCAAACAGTTATATTTTGAATAGGCTGCCTACAAACACTTCAGAGATCTACATAATATAGCATTAAGATGTTTTAATAACATGGATACATTTTTATAATAATAGGACATGTCTCCTCCTGGTAGCATTAATCTACTTCACAGAAAATATAGGACACTGAAGAAACTCCACATGAAGTTCATTTTCTTTTGGCAAAAGTAAGTCATTGGGCAACAAAATGCCTTTGCCTTGACTGCTGAAAGTATGCTGTCCTAATTGGACAATCAGGACACAAAAGAGAATGACCGCAAAACCTTGCCAAAACAAGGTGGGACAGTCCTTCCTTCAAAAATCCCACTTCATAGTAAAGTCTGTTGAATACTCTAGGCCTGTATGCCAAATATGGATGCCTCAGAGTTACAGAGAAACTCTGAGTGACTGCCCAGGAAACTAAATGTTCTTGTCATTTCTCACATTTTTTGGAAGTCACTTGTTTGTTCTTCCTGCTTTCTCAGTTAATGGATCTCTGACATAGTTGAAACCTAGATAGTTATAGTTTTCCTTGTTTATGAGATTCAGAAAAGAAAATAAGTAAAGATGTAAAATATGTATAAGCTTGAAAGATATCAAAAGATAATATTTGATGGTAAAGCAAGTTATGATAGAAAGCAAATTAGGTACAAGATTTTGGACTCACCAAGATAGGATAGATAATGAAATATTTTCTCTGAATTTGTCAAATGCAAATGGATTAGACATTGTTAATGTACTTAATGTCTTAATGTACAGTGTATATAGTCACTGTACTTTTGCATATAGTTTTACTTATATTAGTTATAAACTTCCTTTTATATTAGACAAAAAGGGAAAATACAGTGACTTTTTTATGATCTAACAAATAAAGCTTGTCTGAAGATCAGAGTGCAAAGCTAGCCACACTAGCCAACCAGACAGACCAGACAGAGGTGGCACACACCTTTAATCCCAGTATCCACAGTAGTTTGCCATACAGGTCAGGCAGTGGTGGTACACGCCTTCAATATCAGCACTAGAGAGGAATATAAGGCAGGATGAGACAGGAATTCACTCTCTTTTCAGTTAGAAGGTTTCATAGAGGTAAGAGTTCTCTAGTGACTGACTGATTTGCTTCTCTGATCTTTCAGCTTGAACTCCATTATGTCTCTGGGTTTTTACTAGTAGTGCTACAGTGCATTCTGGGAATACTAAATGGACTCAGTTGTAGTTATATAAACACACACTGTACATACATGTGTGTATTTATATAAGACAATACTTATAGAGGTCATGAGTTAGAGAGGGGGTTGAGTGAACAAAGGAGGAGTTGGAGGGAGTGTGAAAATATAGTACTCATGTGGAATTCTAAAAAAAATAACTAAATTAAATATATAGCAGTCACATGCTATAAAGGGAGCAGAATTCATTATTGTTACCGATATAGACAGTGGCAAGTTACTCATGCTCCAATGGATATCTGCATATTCATGGCCATAAAGTAAGCACTGGTTTCTTTCTGGAGAGAATCTATGTGCTTCGTTTTTTTATAAATATATTATATGTCTCTATATTCTAAGATGTGTCTGTCAAATCTACACCTAGTGAGAATACGAGTTTTCCAAAAAGTGCAAGGCAGTAAAATGATAATTCCAAGAATGTTAGACATGTCACATAATGATAATAATAGTTAAAATTTATTGAGAGATTATGATGTACAATGACTCTATCTAGTATTTTACATTCATTATAATTTGTACTTTTTAAAATAAACACACAGAACTGGTAAGTAATCCATTTAAGTTTATGTGGCTAATACAAATGAATAAATGTTCACATCTAGATCTGACATACTCTAGCTTCTAAGCCTTCACCAGCCATCCTGAACATTTATACATACAGATATTTAAGGACTTTTCCAGGTTTACTTGCCCCATCCTCGCCCAAACTCAGCAAGCAGCAAATAATAATTGCTCAAATTCAAATAGTGTAAAAACCTCTTGAGCTCAAGTGCTATGTTCTTGTAACTATCACTGTGCTGCCTTACACCTTTAGAAAACCCTTTTTCTAAATAGGTTTCTATACTTGAAAACTACTCTGTTGTGCCCACAGTGTTATTGAGAAGGTATCTATCTGTATGACAGTATACTGAGGATTTTGTTGTGAACAGAGTAACTGCTTCAAAATAGCCACAAAAGCTCTTAAGAGGATTCTATTTCTAGAACAGGCTTTCAAGTGTGTCTCTGGGTCTCACTAGATTTCTTTGTCTACTGTGAAATGATTTGTTACAGAATAGGAGTATGAATGTTATTCTTCCGGTCTTCATTTAGATATATACTACATTTGGATGCTAGTAATTAGTCATTAATATATTTATGAAGTAGAGGCTTGTGTGGAAGGAAAATATAATCACTTTATTTATGCCATAGCTTTTATAAACTCAGTGTTTTTGTTGGAAAATATATAAAATTAACATTTAGATCTCCAAAATTTATTGAATCATATTGGAATTTACTGTGGTAAAATGTCTCTGTAAAGAGAACATTCCCTACAGTTAGTACCCTAAATTAAAAGCTATTAAAATTTTACTGATAAATTTAAATGTTTAAAAAATGAGGAAATGTTTTAAAAAATGTACTTGCCTGATGGCTAAAGCAGCTGAATAATTTGCCTGTGATTTTAAAATATTCAAATCAATTCACACAGATTTTAATGCACATATATCTTTTATGTGGAATACTGTATAACACTGTCTTCCAAAAGTAACATGGCTGCCACACTATCAAAATCACAGCAGCTGGATTTACCTGCACTAGACCTGCACAAGACCTGTCCCACCAACACCCTGTCATGAAGAGGGAAAAGTCTCCTGAGACTTCACTGTTCCTTAAAAATAGGTAGTTATGGGGTAGGGATATATATGTTCTTCAGAGGAATAGCCACTATTACATTAACTGTGATGTTGAGTTTTAACTATCAGTTTGACACAATCTAGACCCACACAGGTGAAGGGCCTCTAAGAATAACTCTGAGGGATCATCTTAGTTACATAAATTGATATGAAAAGAGCTATCTTCTGTAGGCAGCTCTATTTCCTAGACTTGGGGATTCGAAATTATACAAGTGAAGAAAGGGTATTGAGCTCTGGCACTCACATATTAATTCATTACTCTCTTCCCTTGCTTTCTGTTGCTTGCCAACATGACTATCCTACCAAAATTGACTGAAATCTGGAGCTGTGACCTTTCCCCCTTAAATTGTGCTCATTGGTTTATCACGGCAACAAGAAGAGAAACTAAGACAAAACTTCAAAGCAGTCGGAATGGTAGTTAGGAGGAGAGACACATTTTCTCCAGTAAAGTATGCACTAGTGAGCTATCCATTCTCCTGTAAATAACCACCTATGTTCCTGTATGTTACTCTAGTGAAACTTATTGCATCATCATAAAAGAAAAACAAACATGAATGTAGAAGGAGAATGAGCTGGGAAAAAGAAAGGGATAGTGGGGGAAGAAGACAGACAAGAAAGGGTAATCTCTAATAAAAAAATTTCCTACACAGTATATTAAATTAAAAATGATTAAAACAGGCCGGGCGGTGGTGGCGCACGCCTTTAATCCCAGCACTCGGGAGGCAGAGGCAGGCGGATCTCTGAGTTCGAGGCCAGCCTCGTCTACAAGAGCTAGCTCCAGGACAGGCTCTAGAAACTACAGGGAAACCCTGTCTCGAAAAACAAAACAAAACAAAAAAAATGATTAAAACATTATCAATTATTCAAGTGTATAAAGAAACACACTATTATGTGTAATTAACATATGTCAATAAAATAGAAATATTTTAATATCAAAACTGTACACACTAACATGGACATTCTTTACTTACTCAGTAAAAGGGATATTTTTCTTATAAGATTTGAGTTAGTCACTTTTAATAGAGTATAAGTTTATTTCACAGTTGTTTTTTCACAAAAAGAGATTAATTAAGACAGATTTTTACAAAATAGCTATTATGGTGAAATAATTTAGGACAATATTTAGGGGCTAGGGAAATTGTTCTGTGGGTAAGATCACTTGCTGTGCATTCATGAGGACCTGAGTTAGAATCCCAAGTAACCATGCTTAAAGCCAGGTATAGTTAAAGAAAGAAGTTGCTGCAATAAATATTAGCAGCTACAATGAATATTTTTAGAAAATTCTCAATGAATATATTTAAAATATATTAAATCCTTTCCCCCAACACACCCTGTCCCAAAGCCTTTGCCTGCAAGTTCCTTGGAAACATGCAACACAGCCTGCCTGCTCCAGTACTGAGGGGACAGGAGAGCCAGTGGGAAGTGTTCCTGCTGCTAACCCAGCCTGCCCCCAAGCTTGCCTTTTCGCTTGTGAGGACCTGGGACCCTGCAATACAGCCTGCTCCACTGCTGAGGGGTCTGGAAAGGTGAGTCTATAGCCACATGGACAGCTGAAAGCGCCACTCTCTGGGACCTTCCCATTGGGACAGAACCCAGGGGCCCCACCCCAACTCCCTCAGCTTTTCTGGCCAGCCACCTGGGAGTGTTCTTGCTACTGGGCTTTCTTTCCACCAACCCACCCTGGCCCCAAGCCCACCTCTTGGCTGAGAGGTCCTGGGAACCCTGCAACACAGCCTACTCCATTGCTGAGGGAACTGGAGAGGTGAGTCAGTGCCCTCAAGCCCAGACAGCCAGACGCCCCACTCTTTGGGACCTTACCAATGGGACAGAACCCAGGGGCCCCTTCCCAACTACCTTGATTTCCTGGCTAGCCAGCAGGGAATATTCCTGCTGATGGGCTTTCTCACAACCGACCCTGTTCCCAAGCCCATCTCCTAGCCTTCAAGGTCCTTGGAACCCTGAAACACAGGCTGCTCCCAGTGCTGAGGGGACTGGAGAGGTGAGTACACGGCCAAAGGGCCAGACAGCCTGATGCACTACTCTCAGGAACCTTCCCAGTGGGACAGAACCCAGGAACCCCTCCCCAACTTCCTAGCCTCTTCTGGCCAGCCAGCAGAATGTTTCTGTTGGGCTTTTCCCCCAACCCACCCTGCCCCCAAGCCTGCCTTTTTACCTTGGAACCCTGCAACACAGGCTCTTCCCAGTGCTGAGGGGACTGGAGAAGTGAGTCAATGGCCACAGGGCCAAACAGCCTTAAGCACCACTCTCAGGAACCTTCCCAGTGGGACAGAGCCCAGGAACCCCTCCCCAACTCTCTAAGCTCTTCTGGCCAGCCAGCAGAATGTTCCTGCTGGGCTTTTCCCCCTACCTACCCTACCCCCAAGCCTACCTTTTTACCTTCAAGGTCCTTGGAACCCTGCAATGGAGCTTGCTCCTATACTGAGAGGACCTAAGAGAGAGCAAAACAAGAAAAACTCCTAAGGACTCAGACAGTCACAGCAAATATGGGACCAAGATGCCAAAACACTGCTGGCTTCATTTAAAGGAAGAGATGGGGAGACACCAATGCAAGAATTCCTTCAATTTCCTAAAAAGCAACATGCTAACACCAAAATCCAGATGACATACATCAGGAAGACTTGATCATCCTAACCCAGAAGGTGTAGAAGAAAACAACTTAAAACGTAACTTTATGAAAATGATGAAGACATTTAAATAGGAAGTGAAAAACTCCCTTAAAAAATGAATTGGTAGAAAAGTCAAACAAAAAGTTAGAAGAAATTAATAAATCCCTCAAAGATATCCAAGAAAACAAAACAAAAAAATAAAAAAGGTAAAGGAAACAGTTCAAGACTTGAAGACTGAAATGGAGGTAATAAAGAAAACACAAACCGAAGGAAGGCTGGATTTAGAAAATCTGGGTAAACGAACAGGAACTATAGAGAAGTATAAACAAGAGAATACAAGAGATAGAAGAATCTCAGGCACTGAAGATATTATTGAGGAAATAAACTCACTGGTCAAAGGAAACATTAAATCCAAAAAAATCCTTAGCACAAAACATTCAAGAAATCTGGGACACCATGAAAAATTCAAACCTAAGAATAATAGGGTTAGGAGAAGGAGAAGAAATCCAGCTCAAAGGCACAGAAAATGCATTCAACAAAATTATAGAAGAAAACTTTCCCAACTTAAAGAAGGATATCCCTATGAAGGTACAAGAAGCTTACAGAACACCAAATAGACTGGATCAAAAAAAATCCCCTTGTCATATAATAATCAAAACACAAAACATACAGAATAAAGAAAGAATATTAAGCACTGCAAAGGAAAAAGGTCAAGTAACATATAAAGGTAAACCTATCAAAATTACACCTGACTTCTCAATAGAAACCATGAAAGCCAGAAGGTCTTGGATAGATGTGCTGCAGACACTAAGAGACCATGGATGCAAGCCCAGACTACTATACCCAGCAAAGCTTTCTTTCACATTGATGGAGAAAACAAAATATTCCAATACAAAAACAGATTTAAACTATACGTATCCACAAACTCAGCCTTACAGAAAGTACTAGAAGGAAAACCTAAACCCAAGCAAGCTAACAACACCCACAGTAACACAGACATCTGATAACCCTCCACCAACACAACTCAAAGAAGGAAAACACATAAACACTACCACCAAAAAATAACCAGACTTAACAACCACTGGTCATTAATATCATTTAATATCAATGGACTCAATTCACCTATAAAAAGACACAGGTTAAGAGAATGGATATAAAAACAGGATCCAACATTCTGCTGTTTACAAGAAACACACCTCAACCTCAAAGACAGACACTACCTCAGAGTAAAGGGTTGGGGCAAGCTTTTCCAATCAAATGGACCTAAGAAACAAGAGGGTGTGGCTATCCTAATATCTAACAAAATTGATCAGAAATCAATAAGAAGAGATGGAGAAGGACACTTTATACTCATAGCAGGAGCAATTCATCAAGATGAAGTCTCAATCCTGACTATCTATGCCCCTAATATAAGAGCACCCACATATGTAAAAGAAATATTACTAAAACTTAAATCACACATCAAACCCCACACACTTATAGTAGGAGATTTCAACACTCCTTTATTACCAATGGACAGGTCAACCGGATAGAAACTTAACAGGGAAATAAGAGAACTAACAGATGTAATGAATCAAATAGACTTAACAGATATATATAGAACATTCGACCCAAACAGAAAAGAATATACATTCTTTTCAGCACCTCATGGAACTTTCTCTTAAATTAATCACATACTCAGTAACAAAACAAACATCCACAGATACAAAAAAAAATGGAGTAATCACCTGTGTCTTATCAGATCACCATGGAGTAAAGATAGAATTTAACAGCAATACTACCCCCAGAAAGCCTACAAACTCATGGAAATTGAACAGTCAAATACTGAACCACCCCTGGGTTAAGGAAGAAATAGAAAGAAATTAAAGTCTTCCTTAAATTAATGAAAATGAAGGCACAACATATCCAAACCTATGGGACACTATGAAAGCAGTGCTAAGAGGAAAGTTCATAGCACTAAGTACCCACATAAAGAAAACGGAGAAAGCTCACATTAGCAACTTAACAGCACACCTGAAAGCACTAGAAAAAAATAAAAAAGAAGCAGACTCACCCAGGAGGAGAAGACTGGAAATAATCAAACTGAGGGCTGAAATAAACAAAATAGAAACAGAAAACACAAAGAGCTGCTTCTTTGAGAAAATCAACAAGACAGACAAATTCTTATCTAAACTGATCAAAAGGCAGAGAGAGAACACCAAAATTAACAAGATCAGAAATGAAAAGGGGGACATAATGACAGACACTGAGGAAATTCAGAGAATCATTAGGTCTTGCTACAAAAGCCTGTGCACCACAATAATTGGAAAATGTAAAACAAACGGACATATTTTAGATAGACACCATATACCAAAATTAAATCAAGACCCGGTGAGCAATTTAAATCGGCCTATATACTGTGAGGAGATAGAAACTGTCATCAAAAACCTCCCAACCCCCCAAAAAAGCCAAGGGCCAGATGGTTTAAGTGCAGAATTCTACAAGAAGTTCCAAGAAGAGCTAATACCTATACTCTACAATGTGTTCCACATAATAGAAACAGAAGGGGCATTGCCAAACTCTTTATGAAGCTACAGTTACCCTGATACCAAAATTGCACAAAGACTCAACCAAGAAGGAGAATTACAGACCAATCTCACTCATGAACATGGATGCAAAAATTCTCAATAAAATATTGGCAAACCAAATACAAGAACACATAAAAAAATCATCCATTATGATTAAGTAGGGTTCATCCTAGAGATGCAGGGCAGGTTCAATATACAAAAATCTATCAATGTAATCCATCATATAAATAAATTGAAAGAAAAACCATATAATCATTTCATTAGATGCTGAAAAAGCATTTGACAAAATTCAACACCCTTCATGATAAAGGTCTTGGAGAGATTAGGGATACAAGGATCATATCTAAATATAATAAAAGTAATATACAGAAAGCTGACAGCTAACGTCAAATTAAATAGAGAGAAACTGAAAGCAATTCCACTAAAATCAGGAACAAGACAAGGCTGTCCACTCTCTCCATATCTCTTCAACATAGTGCTTAGAGTTCTAGCAATAGCTGTAAGACAATATAAACAGATCAAGGGGATTCAAATTGGAAAGGAAGAAGTCAAACTTTCGTTATTTGCAGATGATATGATAGTGTACATAAGTGACCCCCAAAGCTCTATCAAAGAACTCCTACAGCTGAGAAATACCTTCGGTGATGTGGCAGGATACACGATCAACTCAAAAAACTCGGTAGCCCTCCTATACACAAAGAATAAAGAAGCTGTGGGGGAAATCAGAGAAACATCACCTTTCACAATAGCCACAAATAGCATAAAGTATATTGGGGTAACACTAACCAAAGAAGTGAAAGACCTATTTGACAAGAACTTTAAGTCTTTGAAGAAAGAAATTGAAGAATATAGCAGAAAATGGAAAGATCTCCCATGTTCTATAGATTCAAAATTCCAACAAAATTCTTCACAGACCTTGAGAGAACAATAATGAACTTCATATGAAAAAATAAAAAACCAAGAATAACCAAAACAATCTTATACAATAAAGGAACTTCTGGAGGCATTACCATCCCTGACATCAAGTTCCATTACAGAGCTACAGTAATGAAAACAGCATAAAAACAGAGATGTTGACCAATGGAATCAAATTGAAGACCCAGATATTAATCCACACACCTATGAACACCTGATTTTTGACAAAGAAGCTAAAATTTTACAATGGAAGAAAGAAAACATCTTCAGCAAATGGTGCTGGCATAACTGGATGTCAACTTGTAGAAGAATGAAAATAGATCCATATTTATCACCATGCACAAAACGCAAATCCAAATGGATTAAAAACCTCAATATAAATCCAACACACTGAACCTAATAGAGGAGCAAGTGAGAAGTTGCCTTCAATGCATGGGCACAGGAGTCCACTTCCTAAGTATAACTCCAGTAGCACAGACAATAAGAGCAACAATGAATAAATGGGACCTCCTGAAACTGAGAAGCTTCTATAAAGCAAAGAACACAGTCATTAAGACAAAAAGGCAAACTACTGAATGGGAGAAGATGTTCACCAACCCTACATCAGCAAAGAACTGACATCCAAAATATATAAATAACTCAAGAAACTAGGCATTAAAATTCTAAATAACCTATTTTTAAAAATGGGGTACTGAAGTAAACAGAAAATTCACAACAGAAGAATTTCAAATGGCCAAAAGATACTTAAGGACATGTTCAACTTCCTTAGCTATCAGGGAAATGCAAATCAAAACAACTTTGAGATACCATCTTACACCTGTCAGAATGGCTAAAATCAAAAACACTAATGATATCTTATGCTGGAGGATGTGGAATAAGGGGAACACTCATCCATTGCTGGTGGGAATGCGAACTTGTGCAACCACTTTGGAAATCAGTGCAGCAGTTCCTAGAAAATTGGGAGTCAACCTACCTCAGGATCCAGCAATATCACTCTTGGGAATATACCCAAAAGATGCTAAATGCTCAATCATACTACAAAAGCATTTGTTCAACTATGTTCACAGTACCATTATATGTAATAGCCTGAACCTGGAAAAAACCTAGATGCCTCTCAACAGAAGAATGGATAAAGAAAGTGTGGCACATCTACACATTGGAGTACTACTCAGCAGAAAAAAAAGACATCTTGAATTTTGCATGCAAATGAATGGAATTAGAAAACATTTTCCTGAGTGAGATAACCCAGACCCAAATCTATGAATACAGTATATACTCATTCATTAGTGGATACTAGTCATAAACAAAGGACATTGAGCCTATAGTTCATGATCCTAGAGAAGTTAAGTAATAAGGTGAACTCAAAGAAAAACATAGATCAACTTGGAAATTGGAAGAAGACAAGATTGCTTGACAAAATTTGGGAGCATGGGGGTGGAATGTCGAAGGAAGGGAAGAAGGGGAAGAGGATGGGAGAAGGGGAGGTCTGGGGAGAGCTTGAGGAAACGGTATAGTTGAGATGGAGGAAGGACAGATATGAGAGCAAGGAAAAAGATACCTTGATAGAGGGAGCCATTATGCAGTTAGCAAGAAACCTGGCTCTAGAAAAATTCCCAGGAATCCACAAGGATGACCCCAGCTAAGACCCTAAGCAAAAGAGGTGAGGGTGCCTTGCCCTGTAGTCAGACTGATGATTATCTTAAATATCACCATAGAACCTTTGTCCAAAAACAGATGAAAATAGAGACAAGAGACCCACATCAGAGCACTGGACTGAGCTCCCAAGGTCCAGTTGAAGAGCAGAAGGAGGGTAAGTTTGAACAAGGAACTCAAGACCATGAGGGGTTCACCCACTGAAACAGTGTGCCTGAACTAATGGGAGTTCACCAACTCCAACTGGACTGGGAATGAACGAACATGGGATCAAACTAGTCCCTCTGAATGTGGTTGACAGTTGGAGGAGACTGAGGGGACAATGACAATGGCACTGGGATTTGTCTCTACTGCATGTACTGGCTTTTGGGGATGCTACTCTCTTTGGATGTATACCTTCCTCAACCTGGATGCAGTGGGGAGGGCCTTGGACTTTCCACAGGGCAGGATGCCTGGTCCTTTCTTAGGATTAGAGGGAGAGGAGTGGGAGGGTGTGTGGAGGCAGTGGGAGGAGGGGAGGGAGTGGGAGGAGGGGAGGGGACTTTCCACATGACAGGATGCCTGGTCCTTTCTTAGGATTAGAGGGAGAGGAGTGGGAGGGTGTGTGGAGGCAGTGGGAGGAGGGGAGGGAGTGGGAATTTGGATTGGTTTTTTTTAAGTAATAATATAAAATAGTAATAATAATAAATAAATAAAATATATTAAATATTAGCACAAAAACTTTAGAGTTAAATTATACCATGACCAATTACAGTTAGTAACAATAAACAGAGTATTTCAATCAATACAAAATAAATATATATTTATTCTCAAGAGGAGGTGAAATCTACTGTAAAAGAAATCACATTTTAGACAATAAAGCAATGCCTAAACTATATATATAGTTATTATACATAATAATACATATTACAAATATATAAATGTGATATATATTTTTTTCATTATCCATTTATCAGTTATGAACAGCATGCATAAGACTTGCACAAGCTCAAGCCAGACAAAATCCCAGGATGGATGAGGGGAAATGGGCACTATGTCCCACCCCTCACTTAGGAGCTATTGGCATTAGGTTGCTGCTAGAAAGAGTCAGTTTCTTTAATGTTATGACACCTGGTGTATGGACTGCACTCTAGATCAGGCCCCATGCTCAGGAATAACCAGTCAACCCAAACTAGACTCAAAGGGAGGGGTAGGTGAGGGATGGGCAGGGAAATTGTGCTGCCTAGTTTATGTCAAATTGACACAAGCCAGAGTCATCTGAGAGGAAGAAACCTCGATTGAAAAACTTCCTTCATAAGATATGACTGTAGGCAAGCCATTAAGGCATTTTCTTAAAATTCCTTCACATATTACACCCTGACCACAGTTCCCTTCCCTCCTTCCCAGTATCCCTCCTACCTCCCCTCACACCCAGATCCATCCTGCCCTACATCTCCCCTCAGAAAAGAGCAGGCCTCCCAGGAATATCAACCAAACATGGTATAACATGCTACAATAAGATCAGGCACATACTATCACATCAAAGCTGGATGAGGCAACCCAGTAGGAAGCAAAGGGTCCCACAAGTAGGCAAAAGAGGCAAAGACTGTCCCCACTTCCACTGTTAGGAATCCCACAAGAACACCAAGCTACTCAGGCATAATGTATATGCAAAGGACCTAGGTCAAACCTTACAGACTCCTTGATCTCTGCTAGCGCCCAAGAGTCCCAGTCAATTGATTTTGGGGGCTGTGTTCTTGTGGTATTCCTGACCCCTCTGATCCCTCAGATTTCTCCTATCCTCTGTCCTCCCCTGAACTGGCCATCTTCTATAACCAGAAAAGGCTTCAAGTGAAGATTGGGACATCAACCCAGCCACAACACCTTCGACGTACAGTTTTTCCTACCTGCAGGGCTCTGGAACTGGAGCCTCACAGAATTCTTATCAAAGAGAACGAAGAGACTTCCTCCAGCAACTGATGGGAACATATGCAGAGTCCCACAGCCAAACATTACGCAAAGCTTGGGAAGTCCTGCAGAGGGGATATTTTCTTAATTAGAGATTGATGTGAGAAGGTCCAGCCCATTGTGGTACCACCTCTGGGCCAGTGATCTTAGATGCTGTAAGAAAAAAGATTTATAAAGCCATGAGGGACAAGCCAATAAGCAGAAATCCTCCAAGGCTCCTGCATCAGCTCCTGCCTCCAGATTCCTGCTCTGTTTCTATCCCTATCTTGACTTTCTCCAATAATGAACAGAGATGTGGAAGTGTTAAGCAAAATAAATCCTCTCCTTCCCAAGTTGCTTTTGGTTATGGTTGTTTCTTCACAACAGTAACCATAACTAAGACATAGATGAATGTGATAAATATGCATTGTAAGAGATGTTCAAATAATTAATAAAATATATTATAAAATAATAGAACCATCAACAAGAAAGCCTAATGAGGTACCTTATAGTATTAGTAAAGCAAGAGTAAGCAAAACACAACAGCAATAAAGTATAAAAACAGAAATCAATCAAATGAAGACAAAAATAATAAAAAGAATTGATGAACTGAAGAGATAGAACAATGCTTATAACAAAAGAATGACATTGCCCAAATAAACAGTTACATTGCTATTGCACACATATGACCTAACTAAATTAAATCTATAGAATATAAACAACTGAAATATATTTATAACATATAGTTTAAGAATAATAAAATGTATCCCAACAAAGAAAACCCCAAAACTTGACAGATTCACTGCATGAAGAAAATAACAGACCACCTTCTCTGAAAAATATAGACACAGAAATTCTCAGTAAACTTCTTAAAACCTGGGTTTAATAACATACTAACAAGTTAATACACTACTTAACACATCTATTTCTCTACAGGGATGCAAAGGTAGTTCAAGATAAACCACATGGTCATCTTAGCTGATACAGAAAAGACTTTTTACAGTATTTACCATCCTTTCATAACAAAACCCAGAGGAACATAATCAATATATTGAAGGTTATATATGACAAATCTATAGCCAATTGTATACTAAATCGGGGAAAATTAAAACATCTCCCAAGAGATTTGGAACATAACAAGTATGACTTCTTTCTTTCCTATTCTACATAGTGTTCTATATTTTAGCTAGAGCAATATGAAAGTAAAAGTATATAAAATGAATACAAATAGTCAAATCAAAGTCTTTCTTTAGATAGCATGGTTCTTTATTTCAATACCTAGAGGATCAGATGATCAGGCTTGCCAGCAAGCATGCAGACTGAATTGACTCCTGAAAGTTGTCATCTTATATCCACATGTGTGTGCTAGCACACAGGTACACACAGACACACACACACACACACACAAGATTTTTTTAAGAGTCTAGATATTCCACAAGAGAACTCTGAGATTTTATAAACACATTTGTCACAGCAGCAGGATTTAAAAAAAAAAATCAATGTACAAAAATCAGTACCTTTTATATAGAGAGAAAAAAAGTTTTCCAGGAAGAAATCAGGAAACAATCCTATCCAGAATAGCTTTTATATAGCAAAGAATAAACTTAACTAAGGAGGTAAAAGATTTATACAATGGAAGCTTTGCACCACTGAGGAAAAAAATTGAAGAAGTCAATAGAAGATGGAACATTCTCTCATGGTCGTATTGGCAGAATCAAATTGTAGATGGTTATATTGCCTAAATTGATCTACCAGTTCAACAAAGTACCCATTAAAATACCAATGACATTCTTTCCGGCAGAGAAAAAGAAACTCTACACAACATAATGCAAATATCCAAAACAATCCTTTGAAGAAAAAGTATCACAATAGATATTATTAATATTAATTTCAAATTATGTTATAAAGCCATATTTAAAAGAAACAATGGCATTGCCTTAAAAATAGACTAATAGACTAGAAGACCCATAACAAACCAATAAAGCTATAGCCCTATTTCTGACACTTGTACTATAAGTATAAATTGACAAAAGCCAGCCCCTTCAACAATTGGTATTATGAAACCAAATAGACACGTGTGAAAGAATTATATTAGATACATATTTCTCATCCTGAACAAAAATTAATTGAAAATGAATCAAAGACCTTAATGTAAGATCTGACACCTTGAAGTTTTGAGCAAAAACATAGATAAAACACCTCAAGATACAGACACAACCAAGCACCACATAGGAATTCAACAACACAGGAAATAACACCAAAATTTGAAAATAATGGATTGAATTAAATTAAAAAGTTTCTACACAGCAAATTAAATTATCATCAGGAAATGAAAACACCGTGTATAGAATGGGAAAAAAAATCTTTGCCAACTATATATCAGCTAGAAAGTTTCTCCTAAGAATATATAAATAATTGAAAAAAATTATACACAAAACCATACAAAACTCTTATCATTATATGGGCTAATGAATTTAGTAGAAATTTCTCAAATGAGCAAATAAAAATGCCATTAAACAATTGACATAGATCTTATAATCCTTAGCTATCAGCGAAATGCTAGTTAAAATTGTTATGAGATTAAATCTCACCCCAATCAGAATAGATAGCATCAATTTAACAAATGACAAAAAATGGTAAAAATATGGAAATTAGTAACCCTTATACCTTGTGGGTATAAATGTGCATTAGTACAGTTACTATAGAAAAATGTATAGAAAAGATTAAAACTGAAAATACAACTATCACATGACCCAGATATACCATTCTTTGATACATTAACTGAAGGACTCTAAGCCAACATACTGTAGATACTTTCATATCCATATTTACTATTAACAGTATTCATAACAGGTAGGAAGCAGAATGAACCCAGATGTCTACCAACAGATGACTAGAGAAATGTTGTACATATACATAACAGAATTTTATTCAGCTGAAGAATAATGTAAAACCATAACATTTGCAGGAAAACGAATGAAAAAGGAGATCATTATATTACTACCAAGTTATGTATGTGAATGTTACATGCACCTTAAGAATATCTTGCCAAGTTGGCTATTATTTACTAATCAAAGAAAGGCTGCTATACCACTACTAGCTTTTCAATTATTAAACCCAGGGCTTGGAAAAATTTCTCAGTGGTTAGAGCACTAACTGCTTTCCCACAGATCCTGAGTTTAATTCCCAACACCAACATGGTAGTTCACAACCATCTATAACTGTAGCCCTATGGGATTCTATGACATCTTCTGGTGGGAAAATATACATGCAGATAAAATACGTCAAATCAAAATTAAACCCAAATTATCATTTCTAGAAGACATACCTCACATTAACTGGGGAGGAGAGAGGGAGCATAATACAAAAGGAGAAGCACAGAGGGAGGAGGGATAAATAGCATTAAGGATCTTTTTTAAAGCCATAATGAAACTTATTTTAAGTTTATTATAAAATGCATATATAATATGTGTGTGGGGGGGTATAGTTTAAATAGAACTATGCTACAGGGGGTGATAATGTTCCCCTCAAGAGTCATAATCTGTGTAACAAAAAATTCCAGCACCAAGCATAAGAAACTTCCTTTTGAATTGTTGGCTAGGAACAACATGAGCTATTGAAATTAACCTTGGTTGCCTTTAAGTATTTGAAGGTAAGTCCCTATTACTGAAGAAACAATTCACTTTAGGCAGAGGACTTGAGAGAACTCACAATGGAGCTGACCTGGAAGCATCCTTGCTAAGGACTAGCCTTCATAATGCCAGAGGTGCTAAACAGGCTACTAAGAGAGAAAAATAATAAATAGTCATACCATCAGTATAGTCTATGAACCACAACACTGATCAGCCCAGCAAGATATACCCACTGGTACAATAGTGGCACTTACATCTTGGGGTTAAGGAACACCTAAATCGATTTAAGGTCTGCTCAGCAGAAGGAAATTCATGCCTGGTACTGTTAACCCACAGCTGGTGAGGTTGTAGACTAGAAAAAAAAATGTACTACTTCCCCTTTCCAAAATTATTATAGTTTCTAACTGCAACCTAAATGCATACCCTTATACGAACAGATAAAAGGAACTCCCACCATTTCTCACAGTAGCTTCTTTTGCAACTGATTAAAAACTACTGCAGAAATCCACAACTGGTCAAAATGCAGAGAACAACTGACGGTGGAGTACCAATCCCATTTGATACATCCATGACATGATGCTTGCACCTAAAGCACAAGGATATCATGGAAGTAGGAGCAGAAAGATGCTGACAGCCATAAGACCAAGCCATAAGCCAAGCCATAAGACCAAGATGACAGAGAAACTGCACCCATGAAATATCAAAAATATGTTTTTGGTTGTGAGCCTAGCCTTTCAAAATATAAACCACATGAAATATCATCTCATTAGATGCTGAAAAACCTTTTGACAAAATGCAACATCCCTTCATGATAAAGATCTTGGAGAGAGCAGGGATATGAGGAACATACCTAAACATAATAAAAGCAATATACAGCAAGCCAACATCAAACTAAATGGAGAGAAACTCACAGTGATTCCACTGAAATCAGGAATAAGACACTCTCTTCATGTCTATTCAATATAGTTCTTGAGGTCTTAGCTAGAAAAATAAGACAAAAAAAGGGGATCAAGGGGATACAAATCGAAAAAGAAGTCAAACTCTCACTATTTGCTGATGATATGATAGTTTATAAAAAGAGACCCCAAAAATTCTACCAAGGAACTTCTACAATTCATAAACACTTTCAGTAATGTAGCAGGATACAAGATTATCTCAAAAAGCCAGTAGTAGCCCTCCTGTACACAGATGGTAAATGGACTGAGAAAGAAATCAGATAAATATTACCCTTCATAATAGCCACAAATAGCAAAAAATATCTCGGGGTATCCCTAACCAAACAAATGGAAGACATGTATGACAAGAACTTTAAATCCTTGAAAAAAGAAATTGAAGAAGACACCAGAAAGTGAAAAGATCTCCCATGCTCCTAGGTACGTAGAATTACCATAGTAAAAATGGCAATACAACCAAAAGCAGTCTATAGATTCAATGCAATGCCCATCAAAATTCCAACAAAATTCTTCACAAACCTTGAAAGAACAGTACTCAACTTCCTATGTAAAAGCACAAAAAAACAGGATAGCCAAAACAATTCTGTACAATAAAAGAATTTCTGGAGGCATCACAATCTCTGACTTAAAACTCTACTACAGAACTACAGTACTGAAAACAGCCTGGTATTGGCATAAAAACAAACAGAAGGACCAATGGAGCCATATCAAAGACCCAGATATCAATCCACACCTTATTTTTGACAAAAAAACCTGATTTTTGACAAAAAAGCAAAAAATAACAAATGGAAAAAAGAAAGCATATTTAACAAATGGTGCTGGCATAACTGGATATCAACATGTAGAACAATGAAAATAGATCCATATCTATCACCATGCACAAAACTCAAGTCCAAATGAATCAAATACCTCAACATAAAGCCAGCCACACTGAACTTCATAGAAGAGAAAGTGGGAAATACACTCGAACACATTGGCACAGGAGACTTCCTAAATATAGCCCCAGTAGCACAGACACTGAGAGAAACAATTAATAAATGGGACCTCCTGAAACTGAGAAACTTTTGTAAAGCAAAGGACATAGTCAACAAGACAAAACAGCAGCCTACAGAATAGGAAAAAATCTTCACCAGCCCCACATCAGACAGAGGGTTACTCTCCAAAATAAGCAAAGAACTCAAGAAATTGGTCATCAAAAGAATAAATAATCCAATACAAAAATGTAGTACAGACCTAAATAAACAGAGGAATCTAAAATGGCTGAAAGACACTTAAGGAAATGTTCAACACCCTTATAGTCATCAGAGAAACGCAAATCAAAACAACTCTGAGATTCCATTCTTACACCTGTAAGAATATCCAAGATTAAAAACACTGATGACAACTTATGATGGAGAGGTTGTTGGGTAAAGGGAACACTCTTGCATTGCTGGTGGGAATGCAAGCTGATACAGTCCCTTTGGATATTAGTATGGCAATTTCTCAGAAAAATAGAAAACAACCTTCCTCAAGACCCAGTAATACCACTTTTGGGTATATATCCAAAGGATGCTCAATCGTGCCACAAGGACATGTGCTCAACTATGTTCATAGCAGCATTGTTTGTCATAGCCAGAACCTGAAAACAACCTAAATGCCCCTCGACTGAAGAATGGATAAGGAAAATGTGGTACATTTACATAATGGAGTACTACACAGTAGAAAAAAACCAATTACATTTTGAAATTTGCAGGCAAATGGATGGAGCTAGAAAACATTTTGAGTGAGGTAACCCAGATGCAGCAAGACAATTATCATATGTACATATTCATAAGTGGTTTTAAAACGTAAAGCAAGGAAAACCAGCCTACAAGTCACAATCCCAGAGAACCTAGACAACAATGAGGACCCTAAAAGAGACATACATGGATCTAATCTACATGGGAAATTTAAAAAAAGCAGTATCTCATATCTTCTGAACAAATTGGGAGCATGGGAACCATGGGAGAAGGTTGAAGTGGAGGAGAGAGGCAGGGAGAGGAGCAGAGAAACTGGGAAAATTCCAGAGATGATGGGGTTTGGCCCTCTGGCTTATCAGAAGAGGAATTACACAGCATTCTACTACATGAAATCAAATCACAGCCAAGTAGGGAAAAGAGGAGCTTTTCAAGCTATCAGCTAAGGTGAGAGGAGCAGGTGTCTGTCCTATGCACTAAGATTTCTCCCTGTTCCCACATGGAGAAGTGCAGTAAAGGCTGAAAGAGACCAAGACCAGTGGAGAAGGAGGCAGGTAAGCTGCTTAGACCCTGGGCTCACATCATCTAGTGCCCAGTTAATTGATCTACTTCCTGCACTCTGGAGCAATTTCTGGGTGACTCCCTGGCTTCCTGTTTCCCTCACAAACAGGTACAAAGATTAGACCCCATTTGAAACCATTGAGAACCTCCCAGATCTCAAGATAGGGAAGTTCAAGGCAGCCAGAAACTGATAATGCAAAACTGGGAAACCTCTGCAGAGAAAATGTGGTCACGGCTGACAATATATCCTTGAAGCAATACCTCTCAACTTGCTTACAGTACTAGCCTGACTGGCTGCAAAGAGAGGAAATAAAACAGACCCCAGCTATGATCCACGGGCATCTCCATATCTGGCGAATCCCAACTGCTAAAGGACCCAGAGTCAAGTTCTCTGATCCAAGTATTTTACCCTGGAGAAGGTTTAGTGTTGCTAGTTTTCTTTTCGTCCATTTTTTCCTTTTATTTCTTCTTTTTCTGGGTCCTATCTGATTGTAAATTTCTTTATTTATTTTGGTTTTTTAATCAATCTTTTGAGGCTGGGCTGCCCCAGAACTCAATGTTTAGCCCGTGATGACCCTGGAATTCTGATTCTCCTATGTCTACCTTCCAAGTGCTGTGATTACAGGCTTGAGCCACCAAGCCTGGCTGTGGTGATCTGAAAGAAAAATGTCCCCCAAAGGGAGTGAGACTATTAGGATTTGTGGCCTTGCTGGAATGGACATAGTCTTGTTGGAAGAGGTGTGTCACTGTGGGGAGGCTTTGAAGTCTCATGTTCAAGCCATGTTCAGTGTTGCATTCACCTCCTGCTGTCTGCCAATCCAGATGTAAAACCCTCAACTCCTCCACCAGCACCATGTCTGCCTACATGCTGCCATGCTTCCTGCCATGATGATAACAGACTAAATTTCTGAAACTGTAATTGAGCAACCTCAGTTAAATCTTTTCCTTTATAAGAGTAGCCATGGTTACGGTGTCTCTTCACAGCAATAGCAACCGTAAGTCACTGGCTATCTATATCATTTGATTATTTACCTCTGTCTATTTCTCTTCATCTTTCTCCCATTCTTCTCTTTCTTCCTTCCTTTCTTTGAGACAATATTTCATTATATAGTTCTGGCTGGCTGCAAACTCACAGACATTTGCCACCTTTTTTAAGTGTGGACAACCACTCCTAAGATTTTTCCCTTTTTAAATCTTAATTCTTTATTTCCTCCCCCTCCTTGAATGGGTATAACAGGAAAGGGAAGAAGGAAAGCAGCGATAGGACTCAAAGATTCTAGTACCTACTTTGGTTGGCCCGAAAGAAAGCTTTTGTGTTTGGAGTTCCATGAAACACTGAGAATTTCTATAAGAGATTTCTGAGAAGGGATGCTAACATCACAGACAGGCTGACAGCATCACGGCAGGGAGAGATCAGGCTGACATGGCAGAGTAAAAGTCCCTTCTTCCTACTTATAGAATTCAGAGGAAGAAAGGTGGGAAGTAGATTGGGAAGTTTCCTTCTTTGGCCTGCAGTTGACTATAGCAAAGATTAAGCAGTCACTGTTCAGTTTGGGCTTGCTTCAATCAGCTCCAGCTGCAATGTGGAGCTAAGCATATTGCTCATACTAAGCAGGTCCACGTACCCATAAGGCCTAGGCAGGACCTAATTTAGTGTCAGCCTGAGTGACCAAGGGACTGCTTTCACCAATATCATCACAACATTAGACAGCACAGTACAGAGTAAGCTTCCCTCACTGCAGGTGACAGAGGGTATCAAGAGCAAGCCATTTACTTGAAAATTAGTGGCAGACTGGTGAAGCTTAACACTGTACAGACCCTAGAAGCTCCACCTCCAGGCTACTGCCAACAGATGGAAACCCAAAACAGACCCCTCACCAAGTAGGGACATGTGGCCCGTGTATATCAAAGATGTCTTGTGACTAGCAACACCTGTGGCTGCTTGCAGTGTTCCTGGCACTGTACCACAAGCACATCTAAACAGGCGGCCCATAGCAATGATTATTCTTGGCCCAACCCAGAGCTAAACAGGTCACAGTGGGCTGAGGGCTCAGAGTATATGACCCAACATTGAAGTGTTTAAGATTATAAGCCTGGAAAGGAGTATGAGGATGATTTCTACCAGAGATTCTGCCTAGACAATGAAAATCCTGCCCTGCCTCTGGTAGTGCCCCATCTCAGACATGTGGCTGCCTGAGATACCATTGCTCATCTCAACTTCAGGGAGATTTGGAGTGATAGATTTCTCTTTTCAAGGGTTTCTTCACGTTATGCTATATAGCACAGAAACTGCAAATATGGTACCAGCCTACACTTGAATTACACTCTAGTGCCAAAGCAGAAACAATGTACCAATAGCCCAGCCACAACCACCATACCCTTAGGGCCCAACTTCGTGCTCAAATGGAGGATATGATTACAGAATCAGAGAAAATGGGCAGGCTGCTTAGAGGACAGTCATAAAAAGTCAGATTATTAAGAAGAGAATAAAGACATAATCCTTCAGTGAGAAGATAATGTCCCCTATCAACTAACATCAAGAAATTTGAGGCAGCCCTAAACTTTTCACCTAATGGTCAAAACAAAGCCAAAGAAACAGATGTAATAGTGATCCATGTGGACAACTTGTCAGGTAAGGGGTTTAAAGAAGCTGTTTTAAGGAACTTTAATGAACCTCAACAAAACATAGAGAAGTTGTTCAATTATGCAATGGAGACATTAAAAAGGAAGATGGAAACAATTTAAGAATTCAGACATAAGGATTAATGGTACACATCATTAATTACAACACATAAGAGAAAGGGATAGGAGGACCAGAGTTCAAGGCCAGCTTTGGCTATATAGTTGAGGTCAACATGGGATAAATGAGATCCTAATTTTGTAAACACACACACACACACATACACACACACACACACACACACACAGAGAGAGAGAGAGAGAGAGAGAGAGAGAGAGAGAGAGAGAGAGAGAGAGAGAGAGAGAGAGAGAGAGAGAGAGAGAGAGACCAACAGACACAGGAACACACATACATGGAGGAATCCTTGATCTGAAAAACAAACTGGGGAGAATCTGAAATTGTGATCAAAGGCATCAGTAGGAGAGCCGAAAACACAAAGAAAACATGTCAGGGAGACTGCAGACAGGTTTCTGGAAAATACACTGGGGAGGTGCAATGAAGAGAAATGAATAAAGATTACTTTAGGGGAGCATTTATATATTTAAGATGAGGTAGGAAAAGCAAGGCATACAGGCAAATGCCAAATCAGTTTAAAAAATCCATTCAAAGAGATCTTAACATTGAATATCTGAATTTACTGAAGAATGAAAACATTCAGGTCACAGGAAAATCAAAGGGCACTAGATATTTGAACCTCTCATTTATTAAAAAAATTACCGTAACCATTTTGAAGACTTATTTTACTTTTATTATGTATTTGAGTGTGTACACATGTGTAAGGAAATGTGCACACTGAATACAAGTGCCTATGAGGGCCAAAAGCATCCACTGGGACCCCTAGAGTCACAGGAACTTTTCAGATGCCTAACATGGTTGTCCTCTTTTTTTTTTTTTTTTTTTTTTTTTTTGAGGAGGGAAGAGTTTATTTGGCTTATAGCTCACAATTTGTTACAGAGGAAAGCCAAGACAGGAAGAAAGGCAGCAATCTGAAGGCAGGAACTGAAGAAGAGACCATGGGAAAACACTGCTTTTGGCTTTTGTCTCAGGTATACCCCAGGTATACCTTATACACCCCAGGATTACCTGGCCAGGAATAGCATAGCTCACAGAGGGCTGGATCCTCCTGTATTGATTAATAATCAAGAAAATTCCCCGTATTCAATTGAGATGATTCTTCACTGAGTTTTGCCTTTTTCCAAGTGGTTCAATTGAACACCAAAGCTATCCAGGATGTTCCTCTTTCAGATCTCACAACATACGAGCTTCGGTACACCATCTGTGGTCTGCCCTGCAAGCCATGCAGTGCTCTAAGCTCTGTTACTTTCTCCTCTGAAACCCAGTGGATGTCTTGCTCTTGTAGTAATAGAGAGGGTGTAATAAAACTGTACAGGTGTTCAAGTTTTAGGGTCCTTAATCCTTTCTCTGGGGCTATACCTGAGGGTTGATGTGCCTCTGACCTCTTTAAGAACAGTATGTACCTTTACCCTTGAGCCATCTCTCCAGCTCCAAATTACCTTTTGCTGTGGGATGTCTTTCTGTTTGCTGCGAATATGTGTTGCTCTCATTGGCTGATAAATAAAACTGCTTTGGCCTACAGTAAGGCCGGATAGAACCAGGTGGCAAATCCAAGCAGAGATACAGGAGAAGAAGGGCATAGTCTGGGAGACACCAGTCAGCCACTGAGATAGCAAGACATATAGAAAATGAGATAACAAACCATGAACCATGTGAAAAAGCAAATATTTAAATATATGGGTTGACTTAAATGTAATAGTTATCTAGTACTAAGCCTGAGCCATCAGCAAAAAGTTTATAATTAATATAAGCCTCTGAGTGATTATCAGGAAAAAGCTGTGGAACAGGGCAGGACATAGAAACTTCTCCTTAAAACCTTTACTTTTACTTTTATTTATTTATGTGTGTGTGCATGCATATGTGTATGTATCTATGTTGTTGGCATGTTTTTGCCATCGGCTTATGCATGGAGGTCAGAGGATGACTTATGTTAGTTTTCTCCTTCCACCACACGTGTTCCAGGAATACTATATAGTTCCTCAGGTTTGGTGGCTGGCACCTTTACAAGATGAGTCATCTTACTGGCCCTGCTATTTATTTATTTGTCTGTTTGTTTGCTTATGTATTTCATGTAGCCCAGTCTGGCCTTGAATTCTGGATCCTCCTCCCTCTACCTTCCATTAGAGGAGTATACTACCACACCCAGCTTTAAACTGAAGTCCTTTTTAGTTGAAGTTACACTATTGCTACATGTTACAGAAAGAGAACCTAACAGATAAAGCACAAGTTAATTGAAGGAAAGACAAAAATAAAGATCAGAGCATATATTAATAAAAGAAAAAAGATAGAAAAGTATGATCAGGCAAGAGAAAGAAAATAATTAAGATTAGAAAATAGGCCTGGCGGTAGTGGTGCATACCTTTAATATTAGCACCTGGGAGGCAGAGGCAGACATTTCTCTGTGAGTTCAAGGCCAAGCTGGTCGACACTGTGAGTTCTGGGATAGCCAGGGCTACACAGAGAAACCCTGTCTCAAAAAAAACGAAAAAGAAAAGAAATTATAAGTATGAGTGAAACAACCACTGCCTGGAAAAGATATGATCCTGTATGTAGAAGACTTTTAAGGTTACATCAACAAATTATGGGATGGTGGGCTTGGTGGCACATGCCTGTAATATCATCAGTTACCCACCAGCTCACAAGTTCTGGTGCAGGGAAAGCATGAGTTTGAGGACAGCTGAAACTGTATAGGGAGACCCAGACACAAAACCAAAATGAAACAGACAGAAGAGCTACTGGGAATAATAAATGAATTCAGCAAGGTTACAGTCTAAGCTACAAACAGCACACAAAATAATAACCAATTCAGCAAGGTTCCACTGTAAGCCACAAAGCAGCACACAAAATGAATCGAGTTCTGGAGGACAATAGGGAATTATTTGAAATGAAATTCAAGAGCACAATCTCATTTACAATATCTTTTTAAAATATCGAAGAATAAATATAGCCAGAGATGAACATGTCTATAATGTAAACTATAGGAGAGATGTAAAAGGACACAAAACTGGAAAGGCATCCGGTATTCATGAAAATGCCCTCCCTACCAAAGTGAACTACAGATTCTCAATGAAATCTAGACTAAAATGCCAATAACAATCTTCATAGACCTTAAAAAGTTTTTATCTTTTCTGAAGGGAAGCAGGAAGAGTGAATCGGGGGAGAGGGGAAGTGGAGTGGGCGGAATGGAAGTAAGGGAAACTGTGGTCAAAAAATTATAAAACATAAAAAATGTTTTGATAAAAAAGAAGCAATCAAAGAAATGTTGAACAAAAAGAACAAAATTACAGTATCTAATTTCAAAATATATCACTAAAACTGCAGTAAACAACATGGTCTTGGCATGCAATGCTAACAGAGACCCACAGAATAGAAGGGCCCAGAAATAATCTTCCTCATCCACAGCCCGCTGATTTTCAAAGCAGCATTCAAACCACTCATTAGCAGAGTCTGGCAGCACAAGCCTGTAATCACAGCTACTTTGAACTCTGAATTAGAAGAATCACAAATTTAAGGCTACCCTGAGCAACTTAGTGTGAATGGAGGTTTTCAAAAAGAAAGCACATTTCAAACTTAAGGTAAATTTATCTCCATTTACTCATTAAAGATACCTGAAGAGCTGGGTTAACACTGCTTAACAAAATCACACAAGATTCCTAACAATAACAATACGTATGATGTTTCCTTTCTAACTTATTTCATCATTAAGTGAGTATTTATAATGTTCTATAGTCAAGTAAGCAAGGAGTAGAAAAATTATGAATAACATTCATAATATACCTATGAGAAGCAGGTGAGCAACGTTACAGAACAGTTGCTAGTGGAGGCCCATTTCCTTCTCTGGTTGTAAAGTGAGAAATAAGATTTTCTTGTGCTTACAAAACCTAGTAAATTCTGAATTCTCACAAGTCTAACATCTTGTTTCTATCCCTGTTTAATGTCTTGTATGTGAAAAATAACAATTTTGTTTAAAAATATATTTAAAAAATACTGTATTTCTCTGAGTGCTTCTGTAACATAACCATCCATTTACCTCTCCCAAGTAACATATTGTATAATGCCAATAAAACACAATCAAGCTAGTATCCGCAAATGTGGATTTGGAAAATTTACATGATAACAACTTAGGTATAATAGAACAATATTTCTGAAAAATTAGAGCTACCCACTCTGCATGTGGGTTCAGATATAAAGTCAAAGCCTCCGAAAGAAAAGCTAAAATTGAACAATAATAGATTATCTTAACTGCTCCAAATATAAAATATAATATCTCATGAAATACAAATGATTATACACATGGGGAAAACATATACATGTGAACACCTATATGTGAAGGAGAAGACACATGTAGAAGGGTTTCTGTTTGCTAGGATGCCACTTGGCTCATCTGCTATTTTCACTTTATTAGTTCCGACTGTGTTCTTAAAGATTTATTTTATGTGTATGTTTGAGTACATATATGTGCACCATGTGTATGCAGTTGCCCACAAGGCTTTTATCGAATGCCCTGGGTACGTAGCTACAGGCCATTGTGAACTGCCTGGTGTGCGTTCTGGGAATTGATTCTGGGTCCTCTGAAAGGGAAGGTAAGTGCTCTTAACCACTGAGCTGTTTTTCTACCCCCAGACTATGTTCTAGATAGTTTAACATGTAATACTCATATTAAATATTACATGCAAAATTCATGTCAAATCTAGAGGAGTTAAAAAAATCAAACCTAGATCAAAATGGTTAACAGATTTTCATGTTTGATTATAAACCATGTTATATCTGACAAGAGTAAATATCCAGAAAATGTAAATACCCTAAAGTTCAAAAAAACTAACAAAATTCAGAACCGAAGGTGTCTTATGGTTTCGATTTCTGTGACAAAACACCATTACCAAAAAAATTAAGTTGAAGAGAAAAAGGTTTATTTGGCTTACACTTGCATAGCACAGTTCATCACTGAAGGAAGTCAGAACAAGAACTCAAACGACACAGGAACCTGAAGGCAGGAGCTGATGGAGAGGCCATAGAGGGAGGGATGCTGCTTACTGTCTTGTTTCCCCTGGCTTGCTCAGCCTGCTTTCTTATTGAACCCAGGACCACCAGCTCCGAGATGACACCACCCACAATGTGTTGAACCCTCCTCCACCAATCATCAATCAAGAAAATGCCCTACATCTGGATATTATAGAGACATTCTCTCAACTGAGACTTCCTCTGTTCAGATAACTCTAGTTTGTATCAAGATGGCATAAGACTAGCCAGCACAGAAACTAAGCACAATGGTTCATCTCTGTATTTCCTAGCATTCAGGATGCTAAAACAGGAGGATTGCCAAGATTTTGAGACCAGGAAGAGTTCCAGGACACTCCAGGCTATAGAGTAAGGCATTATCTTTTAAAATATTATCTCAACCACAAATACCCAATTGAAAGGTCAGCAAAAGTCCCAATTAGCCATTTCTCAAGACATGCAAATGGCTAATGGATATACAGAAAAATCTCAACATCACTAATCACAGGAAAATGTAAACCAAGTCCTTCTCATTCCAGTAAGAATGCTACCATCAAAAAGTCAAAAGATAAACATGTTGGGCTGGAGAGATGGCTCAGCGGTTAAGAGTACTGTCTGCTCTTCTAAAGGTCCTGAGTTCAATTCCCAGCAACCACATGGTGGCTCACAACCATCTGTAATGAGATCTAGTGCCCTCTTCTGGCCTGCAGACAGAATACTGGGAAGACTGTACATATAATAAATAAATAAATCTTTTAAAAAAAAGATAAACATGTGCTTCCCTGGGAGACCCCCCAAAAAAGTTCTTGCCCACATTTTTGCTCTTCCTTTCCTTCTGACCAACCACAGAGCCCTTCCTTTGATCTCACACGACATGGCTCAGTCTTTTGTATTGACATTTATGAATCTAACAAAATGTCTTTTGAATGACAATTATCTCCTGATTGTTTCTAACCACTAAAGAACAGTAGTGTATAACATCCCGAATAGGAAGAAGGGTGGTTTGGCTTCTCTCTAGGACAACATATAACTAAATTTCTTTGCTTAGCAGCACTGCAAAGGCACCAGCAAGCACCAGAGGGATACTTTCAGTGATTCTTTGCAATAAGATTCCTCTCCAAACAGAAACCTCTTTCCCTTTAAGGCCCTGTTATGCCCAGCTTTACACACACACACACACACACACACACACACACACAAGTTCCTTTATAATGCTCTCCCTCTCATCTTAAGGCCCAATGGATGCTATCAAGGCCCATCATTTATGCTGCTGCTACAGACTTGCACTACTGCAGTTAATGCCTTCGTTGCTTTGCTTTTGCAGTGTACTGCTGTGGATTCCCACCCTAAATTCACCCCATGGAGCTGACTTTTCCACAAGTGCTGGTGTAATCTGAGTTAATCACTTAGATCCAGAGTTCCCTCTTGAGGGCACTCCCTTTACACTGACTAGATAGAATAAGTTAAAAAAAAAAAACAACCTCTTCCAAATAGTGAGGTGCAATTTACCTACAAGTGTTTTAGAACAAGTCTGATGAAGGAGCCTGCTCAGTGGCCAGAGCAGCACTTATGAGCGGTGAGACAACTATTGTCGTTGCTTTCCTATCCAGCTGGACCTATCCTGTCAAGTAGGAGGAAAGCACACTTCAGAGCCTCTTGTGTGTGTCCAGCCAAGCGTCAGTGTGACATTTCTACAAGCCTAAGCAAGGCCCTTTCCAAAAGTGTTCTGGCTATAACCGAGAGTCCTCCATTACCGTGGCTACGTTTTGGTTCTTTCTCACATCCAGTGGGGAACAGCAGATCACATTGCAGCAAACTAAAATTCACTGTTCACAACTCTAAAAAAAAAAATAGAGAAATCAGTAGAAGGAAATACCTTTTTTATCGTTCTCCTAGAACTCAGAAGACAGAAATCCTCAGTCTCTTTCCATTTTACCCATAAAGGTATTATAATTGACAGGAAAAAAAATCAAAGACAGGAAGTATGCATGATGTAGACTCATCAGGAAACCGAAACTTTTAAAATTGATAGTAAGTCTCCTGGAAGATGAGCTATTCCACACGTGCCAAGGCTCCTGAGAGTCGATGCCTAGTGCATTCCCAGCATAGAATTTTCCATAAAATTCTAATCCTGAGGGTTCCTATTATAATAACAACTTGGAACTCAGAGGCAGTATGCTTAATAGAAAGGAAGGAGAGAACATTTTATCTTATCTTGCCTACATCCCACCCCATTTCACCAGCTCAATATATCATGCAGCTCACTCAGAAATTGAAAGTGCCCTGTTAGATGGCATCAAATAAAAAGTAAAAATGAGTCTATAGTTCAGTGGTTGACGACTCCCTGAGCATAGACAAGATCCTAGATTCAATTTCTACTACCACAACATATATATGTGCATATGTATTTGTTATATATAATGTTATATATTATATATAAAAACAAATTATACATAACAATCATACAATAGTCAATAACGGGAAAGGAGGTAAAGAGGGAAAGAAGGGTACAGGGAGGAAGAGGGAAAGAGGATACAAAAAGGAGAGAGTAAAAGGGGTAGAGAGGGAGAGGAAGGGGGAAGGGAGAGCTCAAAAAAATGGATTTCCAACCTGCCTCCATGAACCGTTCTCCACAGTGTATGTTTCAAAACAGAAACTTCATATTTTCTAGAAGAAATAATTTGCTAGAGGAAGCCATATTTAGTGCTCAAAAATCGTTATTATTCCTAATACAACATCACATGGGATCTGGCTCAATGCTCTAAGCAAACAATGTTACTAGGGGACTAGCAAGATTGCCTAGAAGTTATGAGTTCTCTCTCTGGGACTCACAAGGTGGAAAGTGACAACCAATTCTCAAGTTTTCCTCTGACCTCTACAGTGGTACATGTCTGCTTGTACACATATGTATATACACATTAAGTTAATTACTCAATTAATTAATTAATGTGCCTGTTATATCAGAAAATATATTTTGTTGGACTGCAACAGGATTTTGGTAGTTTTTAAAAACTACTGCTGAAGCCAGGTGGTGGTGCACACCTTTAATCCCAACACTTGGGAGGCAGAGGCAAGCAGATCTCTGTAAATTCAAGGCCAGCCTGGTCTACAAGAGCTAGTTCCATGACAGCTAGAACTGTTACACAGAGAAACCATGGCTCGAAGAAAAACAAACTACTGCTGAGTACAAAACCTTTGATCAGGAAAATTGGGTGAGGTCCCTTTAAAGCGAGCTGCAGGCTCCCAGGCTGACGTCTAACTCAGAGATCTGCCTGCTTCTGCCACCCAATTGCTGGGAATAAAGAGGTGCGCCACTACCCACTGGTTTACCACTGAAATTTCCGTTTGCTTTAGATGAACGGATTCTCAGCCACCCCTACAGATCCCCCCACACTGCTTCAGCTCGCGGCCTCATTCCTCTCCTTTCCTCCTACTCTCTGCTTGTTTGTTCGGCACCGCCCCTTGGTCTGGCAGAACTCTGCTTATTGCCACTTTGCCCTCCCGTTGTGTATTTGCCCAGCTTTCTCTTTGCGTTCAGCATCCCCTTGCTTCGTGGTCTCACCTACTCTCATCTTGTTTCAAACTGTTCACCTCTTGGTCTCACTTCACCCCAGGGGCTCACCTTGCCTGATGACTCTGTCTTCCTCTTATGGTGAAACCTGGATTCTTCACCTCACCTTCCCTGGAGGTCTTTTCTCAAGATCCAGTCTCATCTTCTAACTTCCTGGCCTCGCCCCCTCATGCTACCCCCAGGCTCTAAACGCCTCCCAGTCTCACGATGCTTCCTGATCTCGCCTTACTTCCTGAGCGCGGGTTCAGTTTCGCTGCTGCAAAGCCCAGTCTAGCCTCCTCTGACTCTGCTTCTCATCTCGCCTGATTCCGGGATCTTCTCGGACCTGACGCTGGGTCTCATCTGGCCCGGCTCCGGGATCTCATCTCGCCTGACTCCAGGTCTCACCTCGCCTGATTCCGGGATCTCGTCTGACCTCATTTCGGCTGATTCCGTGGGTTTCATCTGGTCCAGCTCCAGGTCTCATCTCGCCTGACTCCAGGGTTCGCCTCGCCTCATCTCTTCTCTATATTTTGCCTTGCTTCCCGGTCTTGCCTTGCTTCAGCCCAGGATTTCGCAGGTGGTCTCGGCTTAAGGTCTGATCTCTCTTTGTCTTGCCTTGCCAGGTCTTCCCTTCCCTTTGGCACTCCAAGGTCTCGTTGCCTGCACATCTCAAGCTATCTCTCGCCTCTGCCTTGCATCTCTGCCTTACATCAGAATCTGGCCATGCCCTTGCCCAATTTGTCCCCTGCCGAGCCAGTCAATGAGAGCAGCCCAGAGGTCCAAGAGGGCAGCCTAGCTGCTGCCACAACAGAGGTTTTGCCTTCTGCAAGCAACATGGCACCTCCAGATGGCAAGGAGGGCCAGTCCACTAGTGGGGATGTGGAGACTCAGAAATGCCCGGAGTCCCAGTCTCCCAAAGGGGTAAAGGAGAAGGAAGAGGTGGAGTCTGACCAGGAGGAGAACCTCGTTCCTCTCTCGCAGCTGACTCCCTACATCTCCTGTTACATTTGCAAAGGCTACTTAATAGACGCAGCAACCATCACAGAATGTCTTCATAGCTTCTGTAAAAGCTGCATCGTAAAACATTTTGAACATAGCAACAAATGTCCAAAGTGCAACACTGTAGTGCATGAGGCCAAACCTCAAAATAGCCTGAGGTTGGATCCACAATTACAAAACATAGTGTACAAATTAGTGGAAGGTCTAGAGGAAAAAGAAAAAAAGCAAAGACGTGAATTCAACAAAGGAAATTGTCCGGAAACACCCAAACCTGCTGCTGTTCAGCAGCCAGGCCCTTCAAGCGAAGGGAGCACTAAAAAAGTTGTAGAATAGTGCCTTAGTTCACATGAACCTGATATGTCTTTAGTCCTGGAGTCTATAGGCACTAATGCAGACATTGGACATTGTAAACCACTGAAGATAAAGTTTGTGCGAGTCTCAGGAAATGCAACCATTGGACATATAGAAAAATTTCTCAAAAGAAAAATGGACCTTGCTGCAGCGTATCGGGTAGATATCATGTGCGGTGGGCAATTGCTGAAGGACTTTCAAACTCTGCAAGAAGTCCAGTGTACAGTAGGGGATGCTGGGATGCAGGACGGTCTGCTAGTCCTTTATTACAGTGTTGTGCTTTCTCCTCCCAACGCCTGACTCACTAGGGGTGATATGAAGGGGCAGGAAGTAAGAAGGCCTCTGTAGAACTGCATCTTACTGAAGAGTTCCAGAAAACATGGAATCCCTAGAATTTGTACTGTTTCTGACACACCTGTTTCCTGCACCCGGAATCCTACATTTAAGGCACCTTGGAACAATAGAATATGTCCGTTTTGCTGCAGACTGTAGGAAGCACTCAGAGCTTGAGAAAAAGTCGAATGTCAAGTTTTAAAATTCTTTTGGGTTCGGAACACTGCAAAGTTGTTTTTTGCTTACTGTCTTTTTAGAAAAGTTTCTTATAGTTTTCTCCTCTGTTGAACTGGCTATAAGTTGAACAATCCATGCTACGTTTTTATCTCACCACAGGCCCATGGGTTTGAACTTGTGAAACAGTGAGCCAAAATGGATGTGCTTAAATTAATAACTGCACTTGTTTCTCGCAATATTAGAAGGCTAAGTAACTTCTCATCAAGTTGGTTGTTGGGATTTTCCCCTGTGGGATGGCACCAGTGGATTTTCCTTTTGGAAAACGAAGTTTGCTTTCAACGTGGATATTCAAAGCCAGTCTTTGTTGGATTGTGGAGTAAACTTGCTATCCAAGGCCAAAATTATTGGCTATGTTTTTATTATTGTCATATTTTGAACTTAGCATTTTTACAACTTGCAACACTCCTGAAGAAATGCAATTCAGTTCTAAAAGGTATGAATTGTTTTGTGTAAAGGGGACTATTTCCTGTATGGTGTATGACTTGAGCCATAAACTTTCAGTGTAGTAGGACATTTTGGTATGTCTTAGAATAAGAGATATTCCTTGGTGAAATTTACACACCATAGATGTTATCAATGGTGGCTGATACCTTGTAATGGCACCACTTCTGAAATGGAAAAGTCCAGGTGAATCTGGTAAGTTACAGAATATTTACTTAGTGTTTCTTCAGAAAATCAGCTTCATTGATTTTATATATTTAAATATTTTAACACTGCCTTGGGGACCAGGCCCCAGCAGCACAGGGCTCAAAGGGAATCCACAGAGTCAGCATGTACTATGATTTTTCTATCTGAGGGGGTTTGGGAAAAACACTAACACTCTCTCTTGATGGTTTTCTTTATTTTCATTTCCTATGTATTGTTTTTCTACTGTATACTTTTTTCTACAGCTTATATACCCCAACAAAGTTTTACAGGCAATATAGTAATTACAGTGTTGTTACATTCTATTTTTCAAGTGAATGATTATAATGACTACAGGTAAAAACATGTTTTTCATCTCACTTACATGATGAAACATTTTATATATTACAGGTAAAAACCAAATTATCCCAAGAATCCATGTACATTCATACCCAAGCAATTTGTTGTAGATTAACTGTGTAGGCAAACAAAATATGCTTCTCAATCAGGTCTTTTACTGCCAGGCTACATTTTGTAGTTACAAAGAAAGGGCAAATTACTTTATTAAATATCTTGAAAGGTAATCTTATAAGGAATCTCAAACTTAAACTTTTATATATGAAAAAGAGTCAGTCAGTTACACTTTAAATCTTCAGGGTTCATAGCTACTGTATCTTTTTTGCTACTGTATCTCTTATATCAATATCAACAGTTTCTTATATCAGGAGACTGAGGGCAGGAATGGGTAAATTGAGTTAATCATCACATTTAGTGTAGCACAAATAATAAAAACCCATAGACAGATATTGGGGTTCAGGCTAAAGATCAGAAAAGCAAAGCAGCCAAGCCACTAGCTCTTAACTTCTACCTCAGACCAAAATCAGTGATCCTGCCTCTACAAATTATTAGAATGAGACTGAGCTGTCTCTTCCTGTCTTATATTCCTCTTCCGTGCTGGGATTAAAGAGGTGCACCACTACCGCCTGCCTTCTATGGCTAACTAGTGTGGCTGCTGGGATTAAAGGTGTGTGCCACTGCTGCCTGGTCTGTATGGCTGGCTAGTGTGGCTGCTTTGCACTTTGATTTTTCAGGCAAGCTCTATTTTTAAAAAACAAAAATAATTTATAACGTTATATTTCTCATTTTTGTCTAAAAAGGTGAGAAATAATATAAGAAACACTATATACAGTAAGTACAATAGGTATATACAATATATAGGCAATACATACATCAACAATGTCTAGCCCATTTGCATTTGATAAATTCAGAGAAAATACTCCATATCGTTCTTATCTTAATGAGTCCAAAAGGTTGGACCTAATTTACTTTCTATTCTATTCTAATTTGCATTATCAAATTATCTTTTAGTGTTTCTCAACCTTTTACACTTTATACCTATTGAGTTTCTTCTCTGTGTCTGCTAAATAAGGAAAACTATAACAATAACTATCTAGTCTTCAACTACCTCAGAGAACAGAGAAGGACATAACTGAGTAAGCAGGAAGTGCAAACAAAAGACTTCCAAAAATGTGAGAAATGACAGGAACAGCTGACTGCCTGGACAGTCAACCAAGGATGCTCTGCAACATTGGGGGCATCCATCTTTGGCCTCTAGGTCTAGCATATCTGACAGACTTTTCTATGAAGCAGGATAGTCTGAAGGGCAGTCATACATTGCCTTGGCAAAGTTCAAAAGTCCTCTCTTTTATGTCCTTCTTGACCAATTTGTATAGCATACTGTCAGCAATCGAGGTGAGAGCACTTTCTTGCCCAGTAACTTACTTTTTTTTGCCACAAAGAGAGTAAACTCCATGTGCAGTTTCTTCGATGCCCATTCTGTGAAGTAGATTGGTGTTGCCAGGAGCAGACATGTCTCATTGTCATCAAAAAAACTATGTTAATAAAACATCTTAAATGCCATATTCTTAACCCTCTGAAGCATTTGAAGATGACATGTCTATTTAAAATATATCTATTTGACCTTGAAAACATACAATATGACCTACAAGTTTAATTGTAGTAGGCGACTAATTACTAACCTGCATTTTCTTATTATCCTAAACAGTTAGTGTTAATAACTTTCAAGAACTAGAAATTTGCATTACATTGTTAAATGAGCTTTATAGTTGCAATACCTCAGATAAAATAAGAAACGTATTCACAGTAGATTTTAACAAAATTAATCTTAAATTTCTATCAATATACAAGATTTGTATACAATATACAAAAGTCCAATCCAATGTTTAAATCTAGTAGTTGCTAAAAGTAGATTCAATAGCCTATCTTTTATCATATTTATATCCCTCTTTTTTCTTTTCAAAATAAGAACCTTGAATCTAATTTCCTTTGTTTAGCTTTTTTCCTGACCATTACCAATAATAACTTGTAACCAATGCCCCTAAACAATGACAAATATTCATAACCCAATGAAAGGCCAAAAACTACCAACCCCACCTCTTGGGAATGTGAACGTTGTGTTCTTAAAATTATTTTCTGCTATCTGGGGCAGAAGGATCATGAAAAGAAATATTTGGGTTCATTGTCAAGTCCTGGGAGAGGTAGCTATATCATTTGTTGTCCTGTCTCTGCATAATGGGCATGTCTTATCCTGGATAGAGTAGTCTGTTAGGCTGGATCATCTCGGTTGGCCACCTTGAAACTGTTCTGAGAAGTTTGTAGTCCAAAGTTGATCTTTATGTGGTGTTTTTCAGCATAGTGGTGTTATCATAGTCCTGAAGGAATCATCGTTGTGGGCCCCTCCCCAAGTCTTTTGGAGACTTCAAAGGTCTCTGTTAGGCATGCTCATGATTCACTGCAGAATACTGATAGAGGCTCAAACCTGACATCATGTACAGGAAGATAGATAAAACTTTTTTGTAGAATTAGTTAGTACTCTATATGACCATTAATACCATGATAAACAGTTTAGAATATATATACTAGTATATATATTAATTTTATAAGTTTTATACCTTAAGAAAAGTTGTTAAAGAGTTAATATAAATACAAAAGATTATGAGATTAGTGGCAATAAAATAGTTCTTAAATATTAGTATTCGGGAGGTGATTGTTTATTTATTTATTAATTTATTTTTGGTTTTTTGAGACAGGGTTTCTCCGTTCAGCTTTGGTGCCTGTCCTGGAACTAGCTCTTGCAGACTAGGCTGGCCCTGAACTAATAGAGATCCACCTGTCTCTGCCTCCTGAGTGCTGGGATTAAAGGCATGCACCACCACCACCACCACCACCACCACCGGGCCTTAAATATTTGTTTTTCTTCTGTCCCATATCAGGTGGCTCTTCTGACATGAGACAGAGATTTTGGATTTCATTTTAACAAGCATGCTTAGGTTTACAGAAGGAGAGCCACACTCCAACTCCAAATCCAGCTTTAATCGTGAATTGGACTGGGACAAAAAAAAAATATTTGCACTATATGTCTGTAGAGAAAAGCAGAAACAAACATTTGGGAAGATTTGTGAATTATTTTCTTGTTGGAAATGTGATATACCAATAGGCCAATTTACTCTTTTTCTTGGGACATTTTTCTCTGGGTGATTTGTCCTTTTCTGTTGTCTCATTTGTCCAATGGTCTCTAGATTCCTTAACTGGATGCCTTTATTTTCCTGAAGAGATAGAAACAAAACACTTCCCCAATCCTAAATATGAAGAAATTCTCTTTTAGCAAGTTATTTCTTATTAAATGAAAAGCACTTTTTATTTTTATAGGTTTGTTTAAATTAAATAACCATGCTGTTTGATAAACTATCATCTTTTCTAATTAAGAGGTATCTCTTGTTCAAATTGAATCTTTATCAATTTTGATGGTATCCATAGATTTTCTTCTCCTGTGGAAACAAAAAGAAAACCCCTTTATGCTTCCCTCTCTTCCTCTCCCCTCCCCTTCAATCTTCTCCCATGGTCCTCATTCTCCCAACTTACTCCGGAGGTTGCTTGCTTGGGTCAGTTTCTACTGTGGTTCCTGCCTTGGGCCTGCTCTGGCAGATGTTGCTGTCTCAGGCTTGCTCTGGTGGAGGTTGCTGGTTTGGGCCAGCTCCAGGGAAAGTCGCTGGCTCAGGCCTGGTAGCTCAGAGGTCACTGATTCATGCCCAGTCTGGGCAGAGGTCTCTGATTTGGTCCTGCTCCCGTGGAGTTAGCTCCCTCAGGCCTGTTCAGGCCTGTTTCCATAGATGTTCCTGGCTTGGGCCCACTCCCTCGGAGGTCCCTGGCTTGGGCTTACTCCTGCAGAGGTCCAAGACTGGACTCGAATTTGGACCCACAGAGGTCTCAGGCTCCAGCCTACTCCCTCAGCAGTTGCTTCCTTGTACCTGCTCCTGTGAAGTTTGCTGCTTCAGGCCTGCTCCAGCGGAGATCACTGGTTCAGGCCTGTTTCCGTAGATGTTCCTGGCCTGGGCCCACTCCCCTGGAGGTAAGTGACTTGGGCCCTGGCTTGGACATGCTCATGTGGAGGGAGGTCCCTGGCTTGGGCCTGCCTAGTCTTGCAGAGGTCTCTGGTTCAGGTCTACTCCCCTGGAGGTCCTGGACTCGCCCAGATTTCTTTTTAACAACAAATTCAGGAGAATTCCAAGAGCTGGTTAGTCTTCAATACGCTGAGCCTTTAGTTGCTTCTGTACCAGCTGTTCTGAAGCCTTCAGTTTCTCTGTTGTTAAAGATCATTGGGCAACCCATACTGGTTTGTCTGTATGCCATTTTAAGGGTAGGGCTTTTGGTGCCTTTGAAAGATCAGTAGCTATTGTGTCCTGTACTTGTACAATCTGAATGGTCTGTGGCTGTTCTTCCTAATATCTTTTAATATTTTTGCTAGAAATATATGTTAATTTATGGTTTATTTCTAATTTGGAAGGAATGTTAATCTGAATATTCCATTGCTATAACAAGTCATTGCTATGTTAACAAGATATGGCTTTAGTTTTCCTTTCTGTCCTTCTGGAACTATACATTTGACCCATCTAACACTCTGTTTTACCTGAGATAAAGTTCCAGTCCTTAAAAGCTGAACATTTACCTCCTGAGGAGGCCAATTTGGATGCCAAAATTCTGGTGAGATTATTATTATTGTATCTGTACCTGTGTCTACCAAACCTTCGATAACAACACCGTTTACTCATATTTTTAATTTTGGTTTTTGTTCATTTATAAAGTTTGCCAAAATACTTGCTTTGTGGTTTTTCCTGAATTTTTGTTTTCATTTTTGTAGCTGTTTTGTTATCCAGAGCAGTACTGTTTCTTACAATATGCATTAGGTTATTTAATTGTTCTGGGAAGGCGTTTCCTCTATGGTCACAAAAAATGACTAAATTAGATTTGGTATAGGGGCCTGTAAGAAGCCCCTCAAGGAGTTTCTCAATGGCCAAGAATCACCTTGGATATCTCTTGCTGTTATACATTTATTACTCCAATGCCTGCCTTTGCCATACCTTCTGAATATCCAAAAAAAGGGGCACTCTGTTTGGATTATGCTTAGAAAAAAACATTGTTTCTAAGAATGCTCTGTTTACAAAACATTTTAAAGTGACCTTGTTTGCCACAATTATAACACCTGACATTTCATTTTTTCCTTAAACTTCTGGAAATCACCCCTCCTATCCATGCATTATCATGGTCATAAGATTCAATATTTATTGTATCTCAGATCCATTTCTTCAAAGGTGCTGACTTTGCCTTTAAAGACATAATTATCCTTTTGCATAGAGAATTAGCATTTTCAAAAGCCAGAGATTCAATTATTATTTATCTATCTTCTGAATTTGGCGTTATTATATTATATTTACTGCTGAAGTCAATCTTTGTAAAAAATCTGTGGTCTCTTTTGGGTCCTGTATGACTTTCGTAAATAAGTCAATCTTCTTTCTTACTTCTCCAATCTGTCCAAGGCATTCAAAGCTGCTGCACAGCTTAAAGCCAGGATGTGGCCATCATATAGGGATTCATCATATAGAGACTACCTTTCTATATTACCTTTCTACAGTAGCATAATCTCCTTTTCCAAGTAGTTGATCTTGGGAGATTTCCCTACCTCTAGCTCTACTCCATTGTTCAATAGTCTTAGCCTCTTCTCTGAACCAGCTACTCCATTGTAATTGTGGACCAGGCTCTAAAACAGCTTTAACCAAGTCTATCCAGTCTTTAGAGATAATTCTATAATAAACTGACCACAAGTTTAGCATTTGTTTCACAAAAGGTGAATGCCTACCAGATGAGACTATTGCCTCCTTGAATCTCCTTAAATCTAACATTGGCGCAGGAGTCCATTCAGCACTTACAGTGCCTCTAGAATTTGGCAATTCCTGTAAGGTAACTGGATATATTAAGGCTGGTTGTTTGAAGACTTTAGGCTATTCCTTTCTAACCTTATAATGCAATGCTGAAATTGGTTCCTCATTAAATTCCTGTCTTGATTTGAATAGTTCTGTGATCTGTTTTAAGTTTTTCTAAGCACTTTATCTTGGCAGTCAAAGCAAGCAACTTTTTAAGAGATGAAGCAAGAATTATCAAAACAACAATAATTATCAAAATGATAATTAACAGTACATCATTCCCGGTTAAGTTGTTTATCCCTTCATTTGATTTTTCCATTTTATATCATGCATTACATAATCATACAGATACCCGATTTTCTCTACTGTAATTGTGTTTTCCATTTTTTTTAACTTGTGGAAAAAAATCCCCCTTTTTACTAATTCCTCCCTTAAAGAATTCCCAATTTTCTTACCAAATCTGCCACAAATGAAGAAGAAGATATGAGACTGCATAGAACAGTGAAATCCTGACTAAATTTCAAGGCAGCTACCTAGTTTGGCCACAACGGGAGAAGGTATTCAGGGAAGACCCTCAGGAGAGAAGAAAGGAAAATGTAGCTGGTAGGGTGGTGACTCCATCCTCATGTAGCTCTGGCCTATGCCAGTGGCTGTAAAGACACAGGCAAAGGGCTTTTTCATGAATTTGTACCCCAAATGTTGAAAAACAGATATAGCACAAATAATAAAAACTCAGAAACAGATATTGGGATTCAAGCTGAAGATCAGAAAAGCAAAGCAGCCAAGCCACTAGCTCTTACCTCTACCTCAGACTGAAATGGGCAATCCTGCCTCCACAAATCCTCAGACTGAGACTGAGCTGAGACATGACTCCTCCCTTCTTATATTCCTCTGTAGTGCTGGGATTAAGGACGTGTGCACCACTACTGTCTGGGCTCTATGGTTGTTGTGATTAAAGGTGTATGCCACCACTGTTTGGTCTGTATGGCTGAGTAGTGTGGCTGTTTTGCACTGATATTCAGGCAAGCTTTATTTATTAAAACACAAGTAATACACCACTGTACTTTAATCGTCAGTCAATCCTAGCAAGAAAGTCACATCAGCTAATAGTTGGGCTGCTTTGTTCTTGCTCCCTGACCTTAAAGAGTTCCTCCTCATTCTACTATGGGCCTTTCTAAAACTTTAGATTGTCTTCCTGGGTTTGTTACCTTAAAGCTAGCTATTCGATGAAAACAAACATCTTAATCTAACTTTAAGTTATTTTCAAAGCCTTGTTTCAGCTATGCACCCAGAAACCTGTGAAGTTATCTCCCAACATTAAGATTAAAAGAATTTAGCCAAATGGTGGTGCATGCTTTTAATCCCAGCATTCAGGAGGCAGAGGCGAAAGGATCTCTGTGAGTTCAAGGCCAGCCTGGTCTACAAGAGCTAGTTCCAGGACAGGCTCCAATGCTACAGAGAAACCCTGGCTTGAAAAACTATAAAAAAGATTAAAAGAATTTAAACTAGCTGGGTTACTGGGACTCAATTGTTTTTTTTTAATCATTAAGCTAAACTGCAGTCTATATGGCTTCTCAATGGAAACTCATGAGTTCTAACTTTATGACACTATCTTGTTTTTTATGTTATCATTAAATCTCTATTTAAACTGATGTTATTTTCAATTAGACAGTACAACTTAGAGAGGAATCATCTTTGTAATAATCCACAGATAAAAATGCTCAATAGACCAGAATGTTTCCATTGTAATGTAAACATACTACATTACAGACAGCGGGGATCTCTCCATACCCACTCACACCATGCCAGATACCAGAGAAAGATAACAAGAGCAAACATCCAAAGGCACAGCAGACGCAAAAGACATTCTGGGGTCTGTGGTCTCAGCGCCTTTGCCTCTCCAAGATTTATCCATTAGGGAATAGCCTCTGCTTGAACTTCACTTGCCACCTGCTGCTCCTCTGACATGGCCACCAGCAGCATTTAAAGCTGAATTTTCTATTATTTTGTCACTGGTTAAAAATCAGAGTTTGGAAGTTCACTATAATAATGAGGCTTCAAATTTAAACATTATCACGTCCCAAATTAACATCATGGCACTTTTAAAAAGATATTTGCAGGCCCTGTTTCATACAAAACCTTTAAAATTTGCTCAGAAGTGGCAATTATAAAGAATTTGTGAAGTAGCTTGGCATAGTGGTGCATACCTGTCTACTCAGCACTTTGGAAAGAGGAAAGATGAGGACCTTGATCCTCTTCGGTTACACAGGGAGATGGCACTCTATATTAAGAACTTTAGGCCTGTCCTTCAGGAGGGTCTAGGTCATTTGGAGTATGTGCTTACAGCAAAATTGTGCCTCTTACTCTTCTGACTATGAGTCGAATGCTCCATGCCACAGTGTTACCATGTGCAGTGTTACAGGCACAAATCCTGGACCAACCAGACATGGGTTTGAACCTCTGAAACAGTGAGCCAGAATGGGCATTGCTAAGTTAATGATTTCACTTTTTTGTTGCAGTAATAGAAGGCTAAATAGCTTCCTAGGCTTATATGTATAAATGATGCTGAGTCAGAATTATAATTATAATTGCACGCTGTTGTAGTTTGGATTTTAAATGAAAATTGGCCTCTCTCAGGTATTAGTAACCTTATTCAATTTTTACCTCTCTGTCTACTTTCAGGTTTTCAGTGTAATCCATCCAGAGAGCAGCTTTCTGCAGCAATGCACTGGTGACTACCTCCCTATGGGACAGCTCACAAGCTCTTGGGCTCACCTAAAGACCTTCATACCTGGCATCCGCTGTGCACATAAGCCATAGAAAAGACCCCTCAGCCACAATGTGAAACCACACAGTTGGTGCCTAATTAGTTTTGCTGTTGTTTTGCCTTGTTTCCTGCCCACTGTTTGAGCAGTTGATTGTATGTGCTTTGCTACTGTATTTTCTTTAAGATTTGAGTTAAAAGATTCTGTTGCTTCACATGTAAGCCTCTCTGTGGTTTTGGGTTTGGTGTGGTTTTTGGCTTGGTTTTTGCCCTTTCTCTTCTGTGTCATGATGGACTGACACACTGCACAGTCAGTAACTCTCATGCTAAATACTCTCGAAGACAGTGACACACTGCACAGTCAGTAACTCTCATGCTAAATACTCTCGAAGACAGTGGCTTTCTTGGTAAAAATGAAATAAAATAAATCAGAGGTCACACAAGAGTCAAAGGCTCCCTTCCACAACCATATACTCCGGAACTCTATCAAGTCAGGGCTAAGACCCAAGAATTTTTTAGTGTTCATATCCCAATGAGGGTGTCCACATGGTAGGATTGGTCATTTTGAAACAGAACTACTAGTAGAATTACATTGAGTCTACTCACAAGGCTCCACCTGAGCTCCAATGGCTTATTCCAGCGAGGCAGAAGGGAAAGGGTTAAGCTCCAGTAAACAGCTGTCAGGTAGATACTGGGCAGGAGTAAAGACTAGCAAATGACAAGAAAGAGGCTCAGATTCTGTCCACCTACTAACTTAGGAAGGCAGTAAATGAGGCTGGAATTTTCAGCCTGGCAAAATAAGAGTGTCCCATTCACTAGAGAGATAAGAATCCTCTCCAGCCACAGTGGCACTGCCTTCCCTTGCCCCTGTGTCTCTTCATGTCCTGACCTATCCACCTACAGCTTCTAGGGGAAAATGACAAAAGACATAATGCTTCCTATTAAAAGTCAGAAACATCTCATCCTTACCCCTGCCCCTGGGAGCCTGAGGGTACAGAATGGAAAAGGCCTGGCCAGTGCCCCTGTGCACTGCAGGGTGCTCAGGAGCTCTCTCTAGGGACCTTGCACAGGGATCCTGCCCTCCTTGCTTTAGGGACACTTGATCTAAACCAGACAAGATCCACTGGGACCCCCTGGAGAAGGCAGTGACTGCCCAGCATTGGATAGCATGGGACCCACAAATGGAGACCACCACCCACTGGAGAAGTCCCTTGATACTTTAGAAAATTGTTGGGTGGGCATCCCAAGACAGAGGAAATATTCTTTAAAGCCACCTAGATGCCAAAGCTAGTCTAGAGAGTTTGCCTTAAAAGGATGGGGAAGGCAATAGTGTTTTATTTTTATTCTGTCCTTTGGGAGGAAGGCTCCAGCCTGTAGGAACCAGGTAACTTCCTCTCCTGCATTTCCTCTTAGAAACCAGGAAGGTCGAGGAAAACCTGCAACTCTGAGGGTAAACGTCACACGTTGGGGGTGGGGAGGACACAAGCAACTTACATCACCTGTGAACCTAAAAGAAATAATAGCAAAAGAAAAAATCCTGCTGTTCTCGTGGCCTCATGTCCATAGGCAAAAATGATGAATGCTAAACTTCAGTTACTGAGAAAGCACCACGTGTGAGGGACACAGTCCTCCTCCAGATTACTTGTCAATTTCTAAGTGTTAGGCAACAAAGGTCCCCAAAATTTGCCAGTGCTGCTGACAATGGCTTAAGGTGATGAGCCCAAACCAGGCCAGATTCTTATCAGGTAAACAGAAACTTAAGCTCAACATTCCTCAGAAATCTAGTGATGAGTGTTCTGGTTGTCAGGAATGCCATCACCCTTCTCTGCCCAACAGTCATCTACCACACACAAAATCCACATGGGTCCTGATTAACCCAAAGAGCCAGTTTCAGCTCAAAGAGCCCACGGCACTGGCACTGACCATCATGGAAAGTCCCCTTGTGCTCCCCCAAGCTTCTGCTTTCTACTCTCAGGAGGTAGCCTGACAGTTTGTCCCCTGGGAGACTGTTTCCACACACGGAATGGTCTAGTTCAGAGGTTTCACTGCACCTTACTTACAATAAACCACTAGGGAAGACAGATGGGAAGCCAAAATTATAGGCATACAGCATTTTAATATTAACATGATAAATCATCCTCATATCCATAATATAGAAGTAAATTTTCAAAAATGTATATACTTAGATTCAACTGGAAGTTTATAATCTATTATGTTTGTTAAACCATATAGTAATAGTTTAGAGGAGCATAAAAATTTTTTAAAGTATCAGTTGTGTTTTCTAAATGTACAACATCCATTATAACTTAATGTTAATAGTTATTCAACTGTATCATCAATGAGGTCAGTTTTCTTGAGACTCAGATTATAGTTATACCTGGGCAAAATTCAAAATTTGTGCTGCCTCGAATATTTGAGGTAACTAAATATAATACAGAGAGAATGCTTATGCCTGCCTGTCTCCAGTAAAGTACACTGTGCTAGTATCCACTCCTGCGAGATTTTCCCTCAAAAAGAGAGATGCTCTGATGAAGGGAAAACTTAGATGCCTTTGCCACTTACAGACTGGCCTAGTAAAATAGGATCCCACAGTCCTTTGGTTAAAATGGTTAATGTGGCTCATTGTAAATGAACCATGTTTTCTGAGTTCCTTAGTCTAAAAGTAATAAAAGCCTGTTGAATAAGGTTGATTAGCCTCACTAGTTCTCCATGTATACACCTGTCTACCTAAAATAAATACAACAAATAGTGCCTCTTACAACTGCTGACATACCTGGAAGAGTCTGTACCCACTATCCAATATCACTGGCTTTAGTCATTCTATTCAAACTAGTAAATATTTCCTTTTACAAATTTGCCTAACTTGCTCTGCCCAGTGCCTCTTTCAACAGTTTCCCTATTGCAGCTTGCTATACCTCCAAAACACAGCCTACCTTTTCTAGGATGTCCATAATGAATGGCCTGAAGCCTTATTATCAGACACAGCCATTTCATGTAAGATCTTGAGGACATCTGCTTTTCTCCATGACACAGCTATGGCATTCCATCAGTGGTGACTTCTCCCAAGAGGATTCCCCTGACACACTCACTCAGGAGACTGCTGAGGAGATCAGCAAGCTACAGAAATTAAAGATGTCTGTTCAACCTCACTGGGCTCTGCAGAGTGCTCAGGAGGTCTCGGGAGTGATCTTATTCTAATGGTGCCTGTCCAGACCAAGGTGAGATTTATTAGGACCCTTGACAGAGGGAGATGGCTACCAAACAAAGTAGCTACTGAACCTCCCTGCCACCCCCACTACTGCTTCAAGTGACTACACATGCACAAAACAGGGAGGGGACTGAACTTTAATTTCAAACACCAGGTCTAGGAAGAGCAACCTGATCCCTAGGTTACTTATTAATTTATTAACACCCCTACATAAAATAAATCACATATATCTATAATATTTAAATATATTAGTGAGAGTGTATATTTTATGACATATAACTAAGTAAAAGTATTTTCCATAGTTAGATACCATGTTAAACTCAAAATCTGCACACTAATTTATATACTATGTTGGTTTGGTTGTGCCTGTCAATAGGGCCAGCTATTCAGGTGGCTGAAACTAGATCACTTGAACCCAGAGTTTATGGCATTTCATGACTTCTAACCTCGAAGTAAACAAACTGTATAACTAAGGAGCACTTAACGAAATAATTTTGTTACTGACTTGTATTTGGGCCTCTATAACCCGTTACAACTATAAGTTTCTAACTGCATCAACTCACAAACTTCAAGGGCTAATTATAGTAACACTCAAATTAAAGTACCTGGGTATCCCAATAATTTAAAAACATTTGTCCCAATAATCCTTAAAAGTTAAGTAAATATAATGTAGACACAAATAGTTTAGTATGGTGGCTCACCCCTATAAATCGCCTTCCTTCCCTTGAGAGACTGAGGAAAAAGCACTGGAGAAAGTTTGGAACCAACTTAAGAAAATGTTTAGGCCGCTATGGTATCATATACTTATAATTCAAGAAGTTGGTAAGTAAAAGAAGGAGAAGAATCATGAGTTCAAGGTCATCCTAGGCTATATAGCAAGTTCCAGATCAGTCTGGGCTACAGGAAAACCTGTCTCAAAATACCAAACAAACATGGTTTACATGGAGGCTGGGTGTATAGCTCAGAGCCCTGAAGCCTGACCACTGATGACAAATGGTATTAAAATTACTTGTTCTCTTCAGCTAACAAGCAGCAAATATCTTGTTCTAATGCCTTTTGCTAAACTCTTGTGTTTGGTGTTCTTTCAGCAGCCTTTCTGCATCGCAGCCGCACAGACTGCAGAGGTACCCCTTGCAGCTTTTCAGCCCATCCATGAGGTACAGCAGCAGTGTTGCCATCACAACGTGTATGCATATAAGTTTTGAACAAAACCTACTTTCCTGTTTTCTCTTTTTTTTGGGGAGGGGGTTAAGACAGGGTTTCTCGATAGCTTTGGAGCCTTTCCTCGAACTAGCTCTTGTAAACCAAAGTGGCATCAAACTCATAGAGCTCTGCCTGCCTCTGCCTCTTGGGATTAAAGGCGTTTGCCACCACTGCCTGGCTTGTCTCAGTTTTTACTTTTTAATTTTTATTGATTATTTGAGGACTTTACATCATGCATACTGATCCCACTTATCTCCCCATCCCCTTGCATCTGCCCTCTGCCCCTGTGAACTCCCCAACAAAAAACAAAACACACACACACACACACACACACACACACACACATACAAAGAATCTCATTCCAAGTGTTCATTGCTTTGAGTCATTCGTCTGGCTCAAAACTTCTGCTTTCCTCTTGGATATGCTGCTGTTGTCCCATGTCATAGAGATCCTGCAGTTTTGGGTCTGTAGGTTTGTCCCCTTCACATGCTTCAACAGTTCATTGATGCTGCAGATGTCAGGGCTGGCCAATCCATAGTCCTGGCCTGTGACTGGATGGTAGTTGGTCTTGTCAGCTTGCTGGCTTTCCTCATCATCACTACCCAGACTAGATCTCCAGAACTGCCTTGGCTAGCTCATCCAATGAAGCCTGCAATAAGGTTGTCCCGGTTCGTATTCTTTTAACTCAATTCTTGATTATTATCACACCTCGAACAAACTCCAAATATTTTCCCATCACCCTTGCCTATATTTAAAGGGAGATCAGCTCAGTGTATATGAGAACTCATTATATAAGTATTTTCAAAGAGACCTTCACCTATGATTGATTACAGCCTGTTTTTCTGATATTTTTGCTTTTATTGGTATTTTTCCCTTACATATTTTAATTTATTCTTTCTATTCTTTGTGTATTTATATCTTAACAATGTTGTATTGTGGAGAAGTTCTTCTTAGGTCATATATGGAGCCCTAAAATTTTCTTGTGCTTGTATGTTCCTTATCAAAGATTGAGAAACTATTTGCTGCATTTTATTGAACAAATTGCTTATGTCCTCATCCTACCACGTGAAGTTTTAGGTTTTGTCTCTTGAGCATACTGTAGAGTTCTTAGACATTTTGATTGTGTACATTATTTTTTAAAGAACCAAAAAGCCAACTATTGTACTACATACCTGAAATCCCAGCATTTGGGAGATGGAGGCAAGAGGATGAGAAATTCATGGTGAGCCTGGGCATCAGGAGTCTTTGTCTCAAAATGAAAAGCAAAATATAAACTTTGTTATAATTTAAATAAGCAGCATGAGATTAAAGTGTTTATACAGTAGCCAGACCCTGAAATTGACTACTCATTATTAAATAATGTCTCAACTGTGTTTGTTGATCACAGAGGCTCTGGTGAAGTTTTGGGTTGTAGAGTTCCTATTGGACTGACCCAGAGGCATTTAAGTCTCAACTTTGGCCAGATCGGATTTAAACAATGAGAATACTATTGATTTATTTCTTCTACTATCATTTATGTTTGAAGATCAGTGATAAATTCACTTGTCCTACAATGATTTCATTTCTTAAGAATATATTATCTGGGTATTGCATTCTTGCTTTGGAGCTCTCTCTCTCTCTCTCTCTCTCTCTCTCTCTCTCTCTCTCTCTCTCTCTCTGTGTGTGTGTGTGTGTGTGTGTGTGTGTGTGTGTGTGTGTGTGTATGTGTTTCTAACACTGTAAATGTATCATCCTACTCTGTTCTTTCCTGTAAGGTTTCTGTTGACAAATATGTTATAAATCTAATAGAGATGATATTGTTATAAGTCTTTTTATTTTTCTCTTGATATATTTTTTGTTTTTGTTTTTAGATTTTAGACTAAAGCTTTATTTGGCTGTGATTTTAGCAGAGATTGTCTGTGTCCCCCCCCCCCCCGCCACCTAGAAGTTGACTAAAATCCTGTCTTATGTGTTTAGTGTGTGCGACTCCATAGCTTGCAAGGTTTGGTGGTAGAGATGGAGCATTGCAGGGAACCTGGAAAATTTGGGCATAAGTTTAAAAAATTTTAATTCTGCTGAGCAGTGGTGGTACACATTTATAATTCTAGCACTTAGGAGGCAGAAGCAGGCAGATCTCTGTGAATTCAAGGCCAGCCTGGTTTATAGAGCAAGTTCCACGATAGCTAGGGCTGTTACATAAAGAAACCCTAACATCTCTGAAAATTAACCCCCTCAAATTTATTTCTATTATTATTATCGTTTGTGTGCATGCACATATGCTTGTGAAAGCTTGAGCATGTTCCCAGGTGTGCAGGTGCATGAGTGCAAGAGTGCATGTATGGAGGTCAGAGAACAGCTTTCTAGAGTAGGTTCTCTCCTTACTGTGGAGCCTGAGATGGAAATTAGGAAATTGCTTGTATAGCAAGCACTTTTGCCTACTGAGCTATTCTGTCTATGTCAGTCCAGCTGCTTGAAGTCAAATTTCATTTCTACCATATGCCCGTTGTACGAGCTTGGACTTAACACCGAACAAATCTATCCTCAGTTTCCTTAATTGTTAAATGGGGATCACATAGTTCTTGTGAGAAATATATAAGCTAATATATGTAAGATAGGTAAAATTGGGCCTAGCACATAATTAACAATAATTGCCACCTACTACTCTTATATTTGTATTAGTGGTGATATTAAAGAGTATTAGTAATATTCCATGGAAGTATTATTGAAAGGAATGGTGACAGTATACATAAAAAGGGAGAAAGCCAAAGCTAAGTTAACTAAAGTACAATACAGAACTCTCACCTATAGATTAGTAAAGATGCTATGAAATCTTGATATTTTTATAACTATTTTTAATTTGGACATTTGGTAGTTTTAATATAAGGTACCTCAAAAGAACCTCTTTGGTTAAATCAATATACACTCTGTCCAAGTTCCTAGAACTTGATGTCCAGATCTTTAAAAATTGGAAAAAAATACATATTTTTTTATTTTATTAAATGATTTTTTCTTTGCCAGATGAATATTTGTTATTTTGTTATTTAGTTTCATGCTATTCCATCAGTCTTTCCTTTTTCTTTTGCCATTATTTTTTCTTTTTCAGGCTAGATTATTTCAAAAGACCTACCTTCAAGCTCAAATATTTTTTTTCTTCTGATCAATTTAGTCTTTTTGGAGAGGGACTCTCATTTGTATTCTTATGTCTTATATGAAAGCACTTACTCCCAAGATTTTTCTTTGTTTTCTTTTCTCATATTCTCTCTCTCTCTCTCTCTCTCTCTCTCTCTCTCTCTCTCTCTCTTTCTCTCTCTCTCTCTCTCTCTCCTTCTCTCTCTCTGGATTATCTTATTCAAATATTTTATAATTTCAATGGATTGTCTGTATCATCTGATATCTCACTGAGTTTCTTCAAAAATCATTATTTTGAATTATTTGTTTTCCCAAAAATATCATATTACCTTATAGCCATACATTGATATTTGTGTATCTGAGGTACTAACAGGCTATATCAAATTTATATGATGGTTTTCATAGCAAAGTATTTCTCTCAGATATGTGTCTCATGGAGTCAGTTAAGTAGGCCATATTGATTTTGGTTCCAGATAGTTGAATAGTGTTTTTAATGCCTTCTTCAGTTCTAATGGATATAAACCATACCTTAATGTGTCACAGTGGCTGAAGCTTTGGTGTTTTGTGGGATATCTCTACAAGCTTGGGTGAAGTTCTTGTTAGGAGAGTGATGAACCTTCATCATTTTAGGCTCTTTTCTCAGGATAGGACCACTCTGGACTACTTGAATAGGTGATATAATTCCTAACATGGCGACCAGATACATATCAATTTATAAGCGCTGTGCAGGGATGGAGACAACCTCAACCTGACATGTCTTGTGACTAAGGTGAAACGTGCTTGATAGGAAGAATTGGCACTGTTTGACCAGAACTTTCAACTCACTCCAGCTTGATGTGTGAAGCCCCATTTCTCTCTCTCCAAACCCCACCCTCTCAGAGAATCTCCAACAAAGAAAAGCTATCAAAAAGTCCAGTTCTGCATTCTTGGCGGCTATGGCAGCTTCATCCCTGAAGTTGCCAGCAGCCCAAGACCCTGCCTAAAGTGGTCAGCTTTGATCATACTTGGGTACAAACCCAGCTTGTGGAGGACACTCCTTGCCTACAGTGTATGTATGCTCGCTGCTTTACTGCAGCTGTGTGACTTTCTCTGGCCCCAATCTCTGGGACCAGAAGGTTCACCTAGGAGTTGCTTTGTTCAAATATACCTGCTCTTTTACTTTTCCAATTTTGCTTCATCTGGCTTACTGTCTTGGCAGAGGAACATATAATCATATTACAGAAAACCTATTAGCACCTGTATGTATCTGATTGTAGCACAAAGTCCAGGCCACACTAGGACAGACCATCATTGTCCATAGACAGTGTGAATGCCTTCATACAAACTTAGGTAGCCAAACTTTTCAGGTGAATCTCCCCAAAGAGAATCTCCAACAAAGAAAAGCCATCAAAAAGCCCAGTTCTACATTCAAAGGTAAAGGGTAGAGAAGCAGAGCTATCTAGGTATATCACAAGACTACAAAATTTTAGAGAAACAGAGGATAAGCTTGTTTATGGGGGCAGAAGTATAGTGCTTCTGGAGACACTCACTCGGATGTTCCTTAAGACCCCAGTAGGTGAAATCTCAAGATAGATCCGTACAGCCGTGTATCAGTTGCTTTGATAAGACATCATGACCAAGGCAACTTATAGAAGAAAGAGTTTATCTGGGTTTACTGTTCCGGAGAGATGTGAGCTCACATTGTACAGGGGCAGGCATGGCAGCAAGAGACAAATGGCAGATGACAACAGTGACAGCAGGAACAGAAAAGTAAGAGCTCGTCTCAGCCATGCTTATGAAGCAGAGAGAAAGTGTTCATTGAAAGTGGTAAAACGACTTTTAGCTAACAAGCCTGCTCCCAGTGACATACTTCCTTCAGAAATGCTTTTCCTCCTAAGCCTCCTCAAATAGCACCACCAACTAGGGACCAAGTATTCAAATACCAGAGACTATAGGGACCATCCCCATTCAAACCACTATAGGCAAGAACTCAGGTAAAGGAGCATATAATTTTGTCTTGGAAGTTGCTAGAGAGAAATGCATCAGTGTGACTCTGGCTTCCCACCAAACACAATTCAGGGCCTGTGCAAACTATAGTCTTCTCCAGGCAAAAATATTCCAGCTACTCCTGGTATAGGTGGTGACTATTAGGGCTTCCTGTTTACTACTTCTATGCCATTTGAAGCTCCTGTTTGGTCAAGGCTCATTTACCATGTAAAGGTAAGATGATAAGTTCTATGTACTTAACCGCAGTCTTTAATAAGAGCATTATGAATTCTGTGCTCTCTAACATTGCTGCTAAACCTCCACTAACTTCTACTATAATAATGATGTCTTGGCAAAATATGCCCACTAGTGCAATATTGGCATGAACTTTACATAATAAATAATTATATAATATTATAAACAATCAATTTCTGATTCAATTTAAGGCCTACTCCACAAAACATAGCACATGCCTGCACCACTAATGTGACCATGAGCCTGTGGCTGGATGGGACATAGGCCTTATAGGGGAGAGGCAACTACTTTCATTTTTTTGAATGGATACAGTATTAAATCAAACTCCTCAGGACTTACAGCTACATCTGTAGATCAGTACTTCCCTAATCCTCATCAGAGAACGTTGTTTCTGTAGTAGATGAAGATTGATACAGAGACCCAAAACTGGTCCATGTGCAGAGAAAATGAGACTAACAGAGACACCGAATGGTATCACGTGCCTTTAATCCCAGAACTTGGGAGGAAGGGGCAGGAGGAGCTCTAAGAGTTCCAGGACATTCTGATCTACATAGTGAGTTCCAAACAAGCCAAAGTTACATTGTAACACCCTGTATTAAAATATTTGAGAGAGAGAGAAGAGAGAGAGAGAGAAAGAGAGAGAGAGAGAGACTATTAGCAAGACTAATATATAAGAGAGAATATATCAAGTCACAAGGTCTCAGGGAGCGTTGTGAAAGGGTGAAAAGATCGTTAAGAGCCAGAAGGTATTGGCTACCTACAAGGAAACAATGTTTTCTGGGGACAACAGGTAAGTTACACATAGAAACCAACAGTAGCTGTAACTGCGTGCATGTGATCTGCTAAAGACCAGGCCAGACAAAATCAAAGCTTGGATCAGGGACATGGTTACAAAATCCCACCCATAGCTGAGGAGTTACCGGCAACAGGAAGAATTCCTTCTATAATAGTCATGACCCCTAAGGGAAAATCAACTACTATTATTCTGCAACAGAAACGTGGCAGTTAAACGTGGCCTCCCGGGAGCATATTGCTATAGCTATATGTCAATTCACCACTTATCTCTAGACAGAGAGTCTTCTTTTTACAGTAGATAGTAATCAACACAGACACCCATAACTGAACAATGTACAGAGTGTGAAGAGACTTTGGAGCAATAAACCCTAAGTGAGGTATCTTTCTCTAATCCCTCCTTCAGTGCTCAGGAATCTATGTGGAGGAGGAGGCAGACATATTATAAGAGCCAGAGGTAACAGATGACTCCAAAGCGAAAGTATCTTCCAGACATAAGAGAGCTAGAGCACATACAAACTCAGAGACTGGGGCTGCACGCACAAAACCTAAGCAAGTTCATCCAGGCAGGGTCTCAGCAGTGAGAGGGAGAGATGGACACAAGGTACCATCCCTAATCAGGAAGCTACTTATAACTGATACCTACTCAAAAAGGGAAAAGCCGTTTTCTCCAATCTAGTGTCATCTGGTAAAGCAACCACACTACAGGTCCATGCCCGATATCTAGGAGTGGTTGACCATCACAGAATGAACTCAGTGACATTTTTTAATGAACTTTTTCTTTTGTTTCATTTTGTTTGGGCATTTGTTTGTTTTATTGATCTCTTGTTTGTTTGTTTTAATTTCCCTTTGTGTGTTTCTATGAAGTTTGGGGGGGTGATTATTGTCTGTTTTTGTGAAAGAGAAAGCATAAAGTTGGATAAGGAGGGAGGTAGAGAGGATTTGGGAAGAGCTGGAGGAGAGGAAAACATGATCAAAAAATATTGCATGAATTTTTAAATTAAATAAATTAAATTTTTAAAGGAACACATGAAATTTGGAGGGAATTTGGGGAGAGGGCTAGAGGAGGGAGTGTAGGAGAGGGAATAGGAACTAGACTTCATCAAAACACACCATATGTGTTATGCTGGCTAGCTTTTGGTCAGCTTGACAAAGACGTAGTCATCTGAGAATAAAGGAAATGCCTCTAGAAGGTCAGGACGCAAACAAATAAGCTTGTAAGGCATGTTCTTAATTATTGAATGATGGATGAAGGCCCAGCCCAGATTGTGGGTAGGGCTACACATGGGTTGTTTGTCTTGGGATCTATAAGAAAGGAGGCTGAGCAAGCCATGAGTAGCAAGCCAGTAAGTGGCAATCCCCCATGGCCTTTGAATCAACTCTTGCTTGCAAATTCCTGCCCAGTTTGAGTTACTGCCCTGACTTCCCTCCGTGGACTGTGACTCAGGATATGTAAGCAGAATAAACCCTTTCCTCTCTGGCTTCTTTTGCTTACGGTGTTTCATCACAGCAATAGTAACTCTAAATAAGTATGCATGGAAGTCTCAAACAGAAAAGACTTTTAAATGTTCCCAATCTTCAAATGTTCCAGAAGTGAGAGACAGACTTTCTTTCAGTTTTAAAATGTCCTTTTTTGACCTTTATGTCTGTACCATGTATTTCTGTGTTCTTTAAGAATTATTGTATCCATGAAAAATCACAGAAATCAGGTGTTTTTTAATTTCACCTTGCTTCCCAACTGTAATATGGAGCTTCTAACTAAAACCTGTTTAATTTCCTTATTTGAGAAAACATATATACAAAATTTAAAAACTATACAGATAACAATCATTTTTGTAATACAGTTAGCAGGAAGTATGATAAATCAGCTAGAACGTTCAGAAATAAAACCTGGGGAAAAGATAACAAAATACTCTCATGGTATCAGCAAAAGCATCAAACACTGTCAATGTACTGTCTCTGAAACAGATGTTACCTTATTTGGATTGCACTGTGGAGCATATACTCCACGGTTCTGTCAAATGCAACTAGGAAGGGGTTACTTTAGAAAACCATAGAAACTTAATGGCTATAACCAAGGAAACTGTTAATGGACAAGGTTCTATGTAAAGAATGGAACACCACCTTTCAACCGAAAAACTGAACTTCAATTTAAACTGATAGTGGGGCAGTTAATGAGAAGGAAACTTCTAAAAGCAGCAAAGAAATATGCTATCAATCGGTGGAGGTTTCTGGCTGGTTATGATATCAAAAAGAGATACAATGACCAAAATCCTAATGATATGATGAAAAGATAACAAAGAAGCCTGAACTAAAAGTAGATTCATCTATGTAATGGACATGAGAATATACAGCTGAAAGACTTGTCACTAAATGAACAAGCTACAAATAGCAACAAAGAACTGCAAAGCCCAAAGGAAGGGATGTCAGGATCTAAACTTGTTTCAATGTGTTTTATTAATGTCTATTTTCCTCCAAATATTTGAGCCATGGAACAGGGAATACTGGGTTAAACTTTAAATAACAAAAGTAGTCAGTAGAAATTGATTTAAAGACAAACTAAGTATATACGTATTTAAAATAGTTGTAATTATGTTCAAGCACTGCACAGACATGTCACAAAAATCATGAATAGGGAACTGCAATAAGATTGCAATTTACTCCTTATCATAAATAATAAACACTAGAACTGAGTGCTGATTGGAAAGCAAACCAAAGAAGCAACTAAATACTCGACAACAACAACAAAAAACAAGAATCCTGTATCTAGCAAAGTTTTTCCAAATTCAGTAACAGTGTTCCTGGGTAAACACAATTTAGATCAACTAGATAATAAATGCTAAGAAAGTTCTTTCATGTGAAAGAAAGTGGTATGTATCTTATTTCGTTTTGGCTACTATATCATATTGTCTGTCATTATTTAATATCTAAAAACAAACAACAAACAAAAAACCCACAAACTTATTTCTCATAGTTCTTGGAGCTGAGAATCTTTGATTAAGATGCCCACATTTTGAAAACATTATATAGCTGAAGTTTTTTTTAATATTATTTAAAAGTGTGTTTTTTGTCCAGAGCAGACATTCCATATTCAACCAAATTTTATACAGATTAAAGATGAGAAAATGGGTAAACCAAGCTTAGGAATAAGAATCTGCTATAACTGCTCTAATTTCAGATAAAAACTGACTTTAAAATACAAAAAGTTATTAGTTAAGAGTAGGGAATTTTATTATAATAGAAATGCTTCCAATCTAGAAGATATAACAACTACAAACACATCCAGCTAACAGCATAACACAAAAATAAAGGAAGCAAAACCAACCAAATGAGAAAATAGACAAATATTAATAAATTTCAAAAATGGTTATAGTGCATAAATTCATATAGAACAAATAACTAAATCACAAAGAATGAAACTGAAAAGCTAAACATTGTAAGTAAATATACCAAACATATATCCAGAGAACAAACCACTAAACAACAAAATTCACATTTTTGGCACACATTAAATACTCTACAGGACAAACTAAAAATCGGACCATTTAAGCCTCCACAAATTGAAAATAAATTAAATTCATACAAAAGTTGTCATCTGATAGCAGTTGGGTGAAATTATCCATCAAAATGGATATGAGCAATAATATATGTTTCAAAATACTTGAAAGAGGAGAGCAAACGCCTGACTTGAGATGCACAGCAATCGACATCTTCACAAAGAAAAGAGTAACAGGCGTGTAATTACACTTTAAATGAGTGAGCTCAGGAGAATGACGGAAATGAGTAAAGGCTGAAACAGTTCAGATTTGGAGATCTGAGATAAAAGCATATGACGAAAGAACAAATTGTTTGAGCGTCTGTCACCTCTTCTCTCTAGATGGAGCAGGGAGAATCCCATTTTTGCCAGGACAAATGTGAAAGATAAAATAATCACTCCCAAAAATCTTTCAGTACACTGAAAGATGCTAATAGCCCTGCTACTAGGAAGTTTCCCATTCCTCTCAGGTTGTACAGCTCTTAGGTAAATAACCTTAAAAGAACACAGTAACCCTGCTTTAGAAAATCATCTCAGATCAATTGATAGTGAAACTTGGGGGTCCTTAGTCAGGAACTCTCCTGGATCTAGTCTATCTTTGAAGTTAGTCAGGAATTACCTATAATCTAAATTTGGGACAACTTAGGGTTTAGAAATCATAGAATATCCTGGTCTCCAGGAGTCCACAATTTTACTACTCTCTCTCAAAGGATATGCTTAGCTGCCTTCTAGAGCCAATGTGGCCCAGCAGGGATTGTAACTCAATCCACATTGATTGTCTCCATTGTAGAGAATGAGCAGTGTGACTCTAAAGGGAAACAATCAACCTTTATAAAAGAATCAGGCAACATGCTCTCTAATAACAAATACATGGCAAGAAATGTGTGGACTTGGGTCAGCGCAGTACTGAAGGCATGGTTGCATTATATACAAACATAGTTACTAATAACCCCTTTCCGTATTCCAAAGGCAGTTTGGGCATGAACACAGACACACTGACACAATGCTTGTGACTCCATGACAATGGCTGTCACACTCCTTCTGAGCATAGTCCCTCATGCTATTGGCCAGAGAACAACTTTTCCAGACTGCGGTCTTGCTCCCAGGATAGTTCAAGTCAAGCTACAAAAATACATACATTCAACCATAAACTCACCCTTAAGCATGAGCACACAGAGCAAAAAGACACCTCACGAAGAATTTTCCCCAGCCCAAAATGCATTTTCCCTCCCAGGGATGCACTGGCTAAAGTGGCAGATAGAAACATTCTAATTCCTCTACCTTTTGTGTTGTAGGGGAGCATGGCCCCTTGTTCCATCCTGCCCAGCTATCTTACACCTGAAATAATCACACGGAAATTGTATTAATTAAATTACTGCCTAACCCATTAGTTTTAACCTCTTATTGGCTAACTCTTACATATTCGTTTAACCCATCTCCATTAATGTGCATCACCTCTTGACTGTGGCTTACCAGCATGAGTCTAACCAGTGTCCATCTCGGGCAGGAGAATCATGGCACCTGCCACACTTCCCTTCTTCCCAGCATTCTTTTCTGTCTACTCGGCCCACTTAAGGGCTGCCCTATCAAAAGGCCAAGGCAGTCTCTTTATTCAACCAATGAAAGCAACACAAATATAGAAGGACCTCCTACACCACCCTTGCCTCCATGTTATCCCCACTGCTGTCTTCAACTCTACACTCATTTTCATGCACTCATTTTTTCTATACCATTCTGCTTGAGCTGCTAGAATGACCCCTCCCTTGTATGAGCCACAGAGAACGATTCTCTCTGAATTCACCAGTGATCTCTGTGTCCAATTACTTATGGATATCTAGAGAAGCCATGGAGAGATCAAACTATGGGAGTCCAGCTAGAATCAAGTCAACAGTGAATGATCGAAACTTCAAAATATGTTATAAGATAAATCCATAAATGAAAAATACTGTCCAGAGGACCAGGCATGATAGTACCTACCTTTAAACCCAGCACTGGGAAAATAGAAGCAGTTAGATCTGTGTGGTCAAGGCCAGTTTTGCCAACATAATACATTCCAACACAATGAGCTCCAGGTCATCCAGGAGATCTTGTCACACATACAAAAAAGAATAACACCCCCAATAAAATTGGTGAAAAATATGATTTATTGAATTCTGATCTTAAAATAATAAGAGCAATAGGACAGGGTGGAGCTAAGACACTATGATGTTTTACACATAATAATTTCCGGCAATAGATTTCAATAATATTATTTGTGGCAAAATTATCAATAAAATATTTAAAATTCTGATTATGAAAAATCTCAGTGATCTTCCTGCCTCCTCTTCTTCTATGTCCCCTGAGTCCTGGGGGAGCAGGGGAAAAGCTCATGAAGTCCCATGCCTAGCTAAAGAGCTATTTTGGCAATTACTGGCTACTGAAGAGGGGCAAGTCAGTTTTTTTAGATTTGTGGCCCCTGATAGGTTGCCTATGTTTCAGCGAACAACCCTACACATATGCATATGGACAGCACTTCTTACACTCTGAGTTAAAAATATAAAAGGAAGAAATGAAAGTTGGGGGTGTTGGCTAGTTTTTGTCAAAGTTAGGTAATCACAACTAAGAAATTTCTTCAACCAGAACGGACTGTGGGGAATCTGTGGGCCTATTTTCTTAATGAGTGGCTAATGTGGAAGGGCCCATTCCACCATGGGTGGTGCCACTCATGGGAAGGAGGTCTCAGAGGAGCTCTGTGTAACCACATTTTCAGATGGTGGGCCTGACTTCCTAATTGTTGCCGTGTTCCCCACTCTGTTAAGAGCCACTAAATGCTGAAATGTGTATGCATACTTAAATAAAGGCAATTTGTTGTATCACAAAAAAACTGAATGTCTCAATAACAGAAGACCAATTGAAAGAATGTATATTTGAAATTAAAAAGAGTTTTTATGAAAAGTCTCTTTTAAAAAGAAAAAATATAATAAAGAATGGAAAGACCATTAAAGACCCATCAAACACCATTAAATGAACGAATATTCACATTTTTATAATACCTGAAAGCAAGAAGGACAAAGCTAATGACAAAGAGAGCATATTAAATAAATTAGTAGAAATAATCTTCCCTTATCTTGGGAGGTTATAAGCATCACCTAAGAGAGGCCATATAAATCCCAAATAGATATGATGAGAAATTCTATTAATAATAGTAGAATATGATTGAACTGACAAAAGTATGAAGGAAGATTATTTTTAATCTAAAATACAAGTGTGTCAAGTCACATTTAAATGTAGCTTCATGAAACTAAAGGCAGATTTCCCCCCTACAGGACAGAAAGGAACAAAAGGAATAGTCTGAGTTCTAAAAGGAGTAATTCCCAACAGGAGTACTGTACTCAGTAGGGTTATCCTTCAGAAGTGCGGGAGAAATAAAGTCCTTTTAGACAAATAGGAAACAGCAGGACTTCATGGCTATCAAACCACCATTTTAAAAAATCCTAGAGAGAATATAAAATTATAAATCTCACAAGATGAAAACATGAAGGAGAAATAGACAATAGCCAAACATTTTAAAATAAAACTCCAAAGCATCACATATGAAAAACAGCAAAAAGGAAATGAATATTTAGAACAATTAGAGGAAAATCAACAATGTCACATAGTCCATACTTTTTATTAATAACTAAATGTAAGGGGTTGGGTGGTTTAGTATAAGCATGATGACCTAAGTTTGCTTTCTAGCACACATGTAGAAAAGCTGGCCACTGTAGCATCCACCTAAAGTCCCAGTTCTGGGAGGGTGAAGACTAGAAGATCTCAGGGATTTTCTGGCTAGCCAGTCTGGAATAACTTGTGAGATCCCTGTTCAGTAAACGACCTTATTGAGGAAGGCATCTTTTAATGTCAAAATGCCACAAATTAGAATCACCTGAGCACAAAGTATCAAATGAGAAATTATTTTAAATGCCTTGATTTATGTGGGTGACAACTACTAATAAGAACTCAGATAAAACGAGCATGATAGATGGAAGATTTTTTTGTTGGTTAGTTGGTTGGTTGGGTCTTCTCTCCGGCTACTAAAGAAATTGATCCTGTTGCTGTGGATGAGGATTTCTTTGCTAAATAAGAAGCCAGCATTTCCAGGCTTTAGCTCTCCAAGAACTCCCCAGGTTTTCAGTTTCAAACTTTTAGAAGGCTGGTTCATCCAGCCTATCACTGAGCAACTACTCGGTTCTTATTGACAGACAGCCACTGTATGATTGCTCTTACTGTTGAGGCACCCAGCCTCAGGGACCAAACAGCTACTGGTTATCAGCCTCTTAGGTATTATCCTTCTATTGTTATCCAAACTAAGGTGAGTGTGTGTGTGTGTGTGTGTGTGTGTGTCTGTGTGTATGTGTGTGTAAGCTGATTATATATGCATGTGTATTCATCCTTTGGGTTCTATTCCTCTAGAAAACCCTAATTTATACAACACCTGCCTAACCCTTGCCTTTCACATGCACATAAATGCACATAAACTTGCACAAACACACGTACATGCATATACACTCAAACAAAAATAACTTAAAGTAAACGAGATAAAATTTTAAATGCATGCTGCTTTAAACTGCTTATGAGATGGCCAATGAATTAAGATTCATATTAAAAGGATTTTTAAATCCTTGGATCATTAAACGAAAATAGATTTAGAGATTTAAAATTGAAAAAAAATTAAATGCATATACACTCAAACAAAAATAAAGTAAATGAGAATAAATTTTTAAATCAGGAGACACAGAATGTATAAATGGATTAGCAAAGAAGAATAATATTCTGCCAGTAAAAAAGTAATCCCTTACCATTAAAGACACACAGGACATAAAAGGAAAGGGGGAAAGTAATATCCCAAGGAAAAGTAACCCTAAATGGTCCATTTCTAACTATATTTATATCTGGATAAATGGACTTTAATAAATTTTTCAAAACAAATGAAAATTAAAACATATCATGCCAAAATATGTAAAATGCATCAAAAGCAATAATACAGGCCATGTGTGGTAATGCATGCCTTTAATCCCAGTACTCAGGAGACACAGGCAGGGAAATTTCAGAATTTGAGTCCAGCCTAGTCAACATAGAGAGTTCCAGGGCAGCCAGGGCTACACAGATAAATCTTATCTTGAAAACTAATACAGAAGCTTAAGCAATACACATCTACATAAATGTAGATCTATGTAGATCTCAAATAGCCTAAGAAGTCATCTCAAGGACATATGAAAATAAAAACAAAGCAAATATAACATCTTAGAAGGAGACAAATAGCTAATATCCTGCAATAAATGAATCAAATAGACACTAAAATAAAATAAAAATGAGAACAAAGGAAAAGAGATGGAGCAATTACTCAGTCAGAAAAAAAACATGTTGTAAAATAATAAGAACCCAACTTTGAATCTCCCAAACTCATGGTAATACAAAAAAGAAAAAAGAAAGAGAGAAAAAAATAGCAAGGCATATCCCTGTAATGACTGCAGTGGGGTTGGAGTACAGCAGAGAGAGACAGGCAGATTCCTGGAATTTACTGGCCAACCAGTCTACCAAATCCATGTTTCAAGTTCACTGAGATACCCTTTGTCAAACAATTGAAGTTGGGGCTGGAACAATGACTCAGAGGTTAAGAGCACTTGTTTTAGCATAGGACCTGGGTTTGGTTCCCAGCAAGCACACGGTGGCTTACAACCAGCCATAACTCCAGTTCCAGAGAATTTAGTGTCATCTCCTGACCCACTGTAGCAGTGCATGCATGTGGTGTGAGAATACACATGCTAGCAAAACATTCATAAACATGCAACAAAATTAAGTATTTAAAAAATATAAAATATATCTAAGGATTACCACGAAAATCTACATGATAGATGGCAAGTAAGAGCATTTTGCAGTTTCTTATACTTCCAGGAGGCTGAAGCAAATCAGTAAACATCAGGTCACAAGGAGTGATGGGGGCCATGGAAAGAAACTAGAGTGCAACAGTAGCTGGTGATCAGAGGAAAGCCAGGATATCAGACTTCGGAATTTTAAGTGATGCAGACGGGGTCTACGAAGCATCTAGAGAAGACAAAGATCTCCCTTCACAGGGCTTCCATAAAAGAAAGAAGAGAAATCTTGAAAATCCTCATAAATGCAGAGCTGGCCACCCCAATGACCTATTCTAAAGCAGGTGAACATCATTTCTTCTAAGTTGTTTATGTCAGGAATTTGGGAACTGTGGAGGACTATCTGACTGAAAAAAATCTGAACCTGAAAATAAGCAGGGGAAATACTATTAGTATCCAACAAAGTCAATTTCAAGCCAAAGTAAACAAGAGGAGATAAAGAAGAGATGGATAGAATAGATAGAAATAATAGAGATACTTGGAAATGTCCATCAAGGAGATGTAAGAACTGTACATGTATGTACATTGAATGTTAGTGAATGAACTTCAAAAAGCTCAAAATTCCTGGACATAAAGCACAAATGGGTGAAAATATGATGGTTGATAGCGTTTTTAAAAAAATGGACATCTGTGCTTTTGTGTATCGGTATGTATGCTTGAACACTAGAAAGTTCTATCGGATGCAATTACAGATGGTTATGAGCCACCATATGGTCGCTGGAAATTGAATTCAAGACCTCTGGAAAAACAACCAGTGCTCTTAACTGCTGTACAATCTCTTCAGCACAAAACTTTATGCTCTAGAAGTTAGAAAATATAGAAGTTTATAAATTTCTAGAAGTATGTGACTTAACAAAATAAATCCAGTAAGATACAAAGAATCTAAACAAATCTACAATGGACAGTTAGGTCAAAAGGATAATGTCTCTCAGCAACAACCAAAAGGCCTAAGATGGTTTCACTTCTGAATATTATCAGACTCTAAATTAAAACTAACACCAATGTTCTTCAGACTGGATCACAAGATAGAATGTTACTCGACAAACTAAATAATCAACTTAATGCCAAAACCTGGTAAGGCTATAAAAACAAACTATAAATTAATTTGTTTTAATAAATCCAGGCACAAAAATTCTTCAATATAATATTTGCAAAACAAATTAAATGTTGTAGTTAACATATCCTAAAGCATAATCTAGTTGCTTTCAATCAAGGGACATGTCCTTCCTTAAATATACATATTAATCACATAATACAGCAATGCATAAAAACAAAAATAAAAATCACATCTTGATAGATACAGATAAAGACTGTGACAAAATCCATTCCCCATCCTTATAAAAGTTCTAAAGAAACTAGTAATTGAAGGACCATTTATCAATACAATAAAGTTATATACAAGACACATAGAGCCAATATTATAATGATGAGTCAAATCTGAAAGTATTTCCTTTAACATCAGAAATAAGACAATGGTCTCAGCTTTCACCATATTTGATCAATATAATTCTTAAAATTTTATATCAATAAAGCAAGAGAGAAATAAATGTGACACAAGTAAGAAAAAATACATTAAATGTTGTAGGTGATGTGATCTCAAAATTTAAAAAATTTAATTGTATGGCCCTATAATTACAAGACACTGACCTCTCCATTAAATAGATTTGTTAAAACATCAATTCTTTATACAAATAGTTTTTTTATAGTACTGATTATTATTATTACAATTTTTATTATTGTTGCAATTATTTTTTTTCATGGTTTATTTTTTTATATTTAAAATTTCCATCTCCTCCCCTCCTCCTCCCCTTTCCCTCCCCTCCCCTCCACCCATACCCCCCTCCCTCCCTCTCCAGGCCAAGGAGCCATCAGGGTTCCCTACTCTATGTTAAGAGCAAGGTCCTTCCAACTCCCCCCAGGTCCAGGAAGGTGATCAACCAAGCTGAGAAGGCTCCCACAGAGCCCGTCCATGCAGAAGAATCAGAGCCCAGCGCCATTGTCCTTTGCTTCTCAGTCAGCCCCCACTGTCGGCCACATTCAGAGAGTCCGGTTTGGTAGCATGTTCCATCAGTCCCATTCCAACTGGAGTTGGTGATCTCCCATTAGTTCTGTCCCACCGTCTCCATGAGTGAACGCACCCCTCACGGTCCTGACTTTCTTTCTCATGTTCTCTCTCCTTCTGCTCCTCATCAGGACCTTGGGAGCTCAGTCCAGGTTTCTAGGGAGACGCCCCCAGTTAGTTCCTTGGGCAACTGAGGAGAGGGAGCCTGAAAAGGCCAGTTCCTATAGCCATACTGATGAATTTCTTGCATATCACCATAGAACCTCCACCTGGCGAGAGATGAAGAAAATGACTGAGCCCCACATTGGAGCACCGGACTGAGCTCCCAAGGTCCTGATGAGGAGCAGAAGGAGAGAGAACATGAGAAAGAAAGTCAGGACCGTGAGGGAACCTCCACCTGGCGATAGATGAAGAAAATGACTGAGCCCCACATTGGAGCACTGGAATAGTTTTTGTTTTTATTTTAGGTGTGTGCGTATTTGCCTGCTTGTATATGAATGCGCTGTGTGCACGCAGTGTCTCAGAGGCCAGAGGAGGGCTTCAGAACCTCTGGAACCGAGGTGAGAAATCGGTTGTGAGCTACTGTGTGGGTGCTAGAAAAAGAGCCTGGCTCCTCTGAAAGAGCACCAAGTGCTCTTAACCACTGAGCCATTGCTCCAGGGGAGCTTTAACTGGGAATCTGTTAGAGAAGGGGGGAGGAAAGAAGAGGGGACAGAGAGATGGAGGGAGGGAGGAAGGGAGAATGAACAGCAATAAGGACATTTTAAAAAGACATAGGGATTCATATTATATTTATCTAAATTTACTCCCTCCCCCGTCCTCCTCCCTACTTCCGCCGTGTACGTGTGTGTGTGTGTGTGTGTGTGTGTAGATATATAGTTTCAATGAAATTAAGCTACCTGGAGGATAATTCCCCAAACAGGAGCCATCAGCTCACAAAAATCCTGTACCAAGAATGAGAAACCTCATGTCAAGCTGTTGTCAAGGCTATACAACAATATAGGCTATTTGTCATTGCCCTTGATTGACTCCTAAAATATGAAGATAAATCTTTATTGCTGGAGATTCTACACACTTCAGACACAGGACTCGGAGGAATTGAGCTGAAAGACTGAGAAACGCCTCTGAGCATATTAGATCATGCTATACAAGCTGCCAAGGGACAGGAGCAATCTGCAGACAGATGTCCTATGCAGTGGTAAAGCCTATGGACAGCAGCATCAGAACCAACAAGATATGCACAATGGTGCGATGGTGGCATTTTTTTTTTATCTTGGACTTAACCATGAGCTATTTAACTGGATTTATGGTCCACTCAGCAGGAGGGGTTTATGCCTGGTACTGTAAACCTATCCAGCATTCATGCCTGATGGCAACATACACCCATGAGGAGAACCTACTATTGCCAGGTCCTAAACTTGATAGAATTTCTGTTTTTCTTAAATACTTATCCTTATATTCACAGACAAGTATAGTTGCTCGCTCAGCACAGAAGCTTCCTTTTAGCAATGGATAAAGACTATTGGGGAGATCTTCAGCTGATCCAGATGTGGAGAAGAAATGACTGTGGGGCTCTTGGCCTTACCTGATATATCTTCACTGCAACTCCTAAACCTAAGGCTCAGAGAAGTCCATAAAAGGTTGGGGGAGGAGTAGCAAAGGTATAAGATCCAGGAGCCCAGGATGCCTGTTATTACATAGTGTACCCTAAACATGACAGGGAAAATGAACCCAGGGACTCTCAACAAAATGAACAAGAACAGCAAAATGATTACTGTTGTAGCAGAAATCACGCCAACAAACTTGCCTGTTGTAAGATTGCCAGAAACCTGACATTTGAAAAAGCTCCACAAAGTAAGTAAAACAATGCAGAACAACAAAAGACTTTTGAATAGAAGCAATTTCCACACAGTGTTAGAATAGAAAAACCAATATACATAAGCCACAATTAGCTCACTGAAAAATAAAGAAAACCATTTGCCCTACTTTGGTTTGTTTTTGCTTTTTTTGTTTGTTTGTTTGAGACAGAATTTCTCAGTAGCTATGGAACCAGTCTTGGAACTCACTCTGTAGACCAGGCTTGCCTCGAACTCACAGAGATCTGCCTGCCTCTGCCTCTGGAGCGCTGGGATTAAAGGCTAAAGGCATGTGTCGCCACTGCCTGGATCACTTTGTTTTTAGTTGCTGTGATACACTGACCTACAGCAACTTGTGGGAGGAGAAGGATTTTTTCTTTTCCTTTTGGTTTACAATCCATCAAAGAGAGAAGTCAAGTCAGAAACTCATAATAGGAGCTTCCAAAATATTATGTGGGAATGCTGCTTACTGGATTGCTTCTCTTGGTTCAGTTACTTTTACTTATATAATCCAGGCCTACATGCCTAGGGATAACACCACCCACACTGGGCTGGACATTCCCCTCAATTGGCAATTTAAAAAACTGCCACAGAAATAGCCACAACCCAGCATGGCAGAGGCAACTCTTCACTTGAGAGTCCCTCTCCTATTTGATCCTAGTTTGTATCAACTTGACAAAAACTAGCACAGTGTCTTATCCATAATAGTGTCAGAAAATAATGTATCAAAGAACAAGCTAAACTTACCAGAAGAACTAAGAGACTGTGAAAACACTAGGGAGAGTAATTAAGATGACACTAGGAGGTGGAAAGACCACCCTTATTCATGAAGCATCACAATGAATATTCTTTAAAATAGCCAAAGTCCCCAAAGTGACCTTCAGAGTCAAGGTGGCCTCCATGTAAACTCCAATAACATTCTCCAAAGAACAAGGAAAAAGAAATTCTAAAATTCATATCCAAACAAAAGATTCCTGTCAACAAAAAGCTCAGCTCTCTCCTCAGAGAATAATAGATATAAATGATAATAAGAGATAATTTATTCTGAAACAAAATACCAGTAATAATAAACCAATTTAACCAAGTAACACAATTCAGGTTATCCCAAATACTATTAGTCAATTTAATAACAGTTTTATAATGTTTTTACAGTTAAAGAACAAAAAAAGTCAGAAACGAAGAGGTATTTCATATATATTAGTAGAAACAGCAAGTGAGTGCTTACAGCAAAAAAAGAAAAAATATCTCCTATAGGTTTTAAATGCTATTTGATAACATCCTTATCATTTTAGTGAAAAAAACAGTGGTCTGTTAATGTATTCCAATAAGCTACATGGACATGGAGGAGGATAATGGATGGCTATTAGGGATCTAAAGATGTTCCAGGATAATTTGATACTGGACCTAAAACATTACAACTCTCCTCTAGGTTCTAATCAGTCAGCTCCATAGGATCATCAACAGGTGTATAGTTTTTCTTTTTGTGGGAATTTCAGTTCATATTTTAAGAGGGAATTTAGCACAGTTAGATACAAGATAGTCTAACAACAGATTCTTCCTACTGGAAACTTGGAGAAACTAGTGGCTGCTCAGTAGGAAAAGTAATATTTTGAACCAATTTTGTGGTTGCGAATATCTGTAGAAAAAGAAAAATGATTTCAAATTAGTAATCTGACTCTGTGCCTTAAAAATTAGATTGAAATAAACCAAACACAATAAATTAAATAATAGTTATTATAAATATTAGATTAGAGAGAAATAAAATGCAAACTATAACTTGAATAAAAATCAATGAGGCCAAAAGGCAGTTCATTGTAACATTCAACACACCGAGATTTTCCTAGCCATCCTGGATATGCAAAACATCAGAAGCCTCAAATTATTAAAGTCAATAATGGGGGGTCAAAAATAGTGTGGTGCTATATAGAATGGATAGAAAAATTGAAAGGTGAAGCCTATGTGGAGTGTTCAGATTCCTGGGGATGGTTCCTTGAAGGTGATGCTGAGACCCAAGCACAGTTGTCACCGTTTTCCTTCTATGCTATGCAGTTACCTGGACAGTTCTCCACTCTACACTCTCACCATGATGTGTGGACTCACCATAGTCCTGAAACAATGGGGCCAATTGTTAAATATTTTCTGGCCAACAAATCTCTCCACCGATGCAAATAATCCCAATCAGACCAAATCATACCACATTAAAAGATACTCAGGCTTAAAGGGTGCCAGAGCTCCCAGATGGCCCCGGGAAAACACGGAGGGCGGGGGGGAAACCAAAATAACCACCAGAGAGGAAGAGGGAAGACCATGGGGAACTGGGAGACCACGTGTTAATTCTCTGGGGGTGCAGTTTAAATAGCCTGTGGGAGTGGTCTTGACCTTCCCTGGGGAGGGGTTACCATTGATGAGCTTTCTTGACCCTCCATGGGGAGGGGTCACTGTTTGGTGGGCTTTCTTGGGCAAGGTATATGGAGAAAATATCTCCTTTCTCCCAGCGTTCAGTTTAGTTTTCCTCGCCTAGCTAAGTTTTGCCCTGCTATAGGTCCAAAGCAGTTTCTTTATTCATTAATGGTAATCACAGCATACAGAGGGGAATTCCACATCAACTGAAAGATCAGAGAAGCGGAGCAGCCAGCCACTCGTTCTTACCTCAATGGAAACCTCAGACAGAATGGGTATTCTGTCTCTAGGAATCCTCAGACTGAATCTTGAACTCCTGTCTCCTCCCACCTTATATTCCTCTCTCTGCTCAGCCATATCATGTCCCATCTCCACCTCCCTAGTGTTAGGGTTAATGGTGTGAGCCACCACCACCTGGCCCTGTCTCTTTTTTAGACTGATTCATCCTCGTGTAGCTGAGTGTGGCCTTGAACTCACAGAGGCCTGTCTCCCTCTGTCTACTGAGTGGCTAGTTCCACACTCTGAACTTCAGGTAAGCATCATTTGTTAAAGCACAAACAACTTATCACCACACACCCCACCTTTCTATCAACCCTGTAAGCACCTCTCCCTATAAATCTTTTTCTCACTCCATTCATTTTGTTTATGAATCATGGAGATTAGCCAGGGCTATCTGTGTCACCAAAGGTTTCAAACTGTCTGTTGAAGCCCAGTGAATTAAGTATTGTGTACAACAACTAAAGGCAGTGGTTCCCCTCTATCTCAGATAAAGAATAGGGCTCACTGAGCCCCTATCCCTTCCTTAACTTGCAGTTGATTGAGCAGGGCTTGTATGAATTCATTGTGATACTGCAGTAGTTGTTAGTTAATCACTGGTCTTTACAAGTCTCTTAACATTTATCTATCTATTAAATGTGGCACATTTAACTTCTGTTAAAAGAAACTATGTAGAATTTTGGCACAGGAAAATTTTAAATTTTTCAAAATGTAAGTATAGTCTTTACAAAACATCTAATGGGATGAAAAGGATATTTAGGCTGGAGCTTGAGCTCGGGGTAGAGCATTGTCTAGCATACATGAGATCTTGGGTCTAATCTGTAGTAAAGAGAAAAAAATTACCTGAATCCTCTAAGGAAAAGGATATCATGGATAGTGCAAGTATTTTTTTCTGTAAGAGATTTGTGTAGTTTGTAACAGTTTTAACAGGCCCTCCTCATCATTCTGCAACTACAGTCATTATGCTTCACCGGTATATGTGTCTGCAGAGTGAAGAAACATGTGCCCTCTATGACTTTCCACAGAAAAGGAGAAGGCAACTTAAAAAAAATAGATGTTTATTGCTATAGAAACATGATTGGTAATCAACATGCTGCCCTTTCTGGCCCAATGTTAACGGTTGCTTTCCTCATGATAGTTATTGTTCTATTGAAAAGTCACATAAAGGTAATTGTTACAGAAGTTTTGTCCTTCATGGATGTCTGCTTTTCAGTGTGAATTTAACCTCTGTAGGTATAAGAGTGGAGAGGTATGCATGAAAAAAATATCATGGTTGTGTGTGCATGTGTGTGAAACCCATGTGTGTTATATTCATGTGTGTGTTCCCTATCCTGTAACCCATATTAGGGGAACCATATTGAAGAAGATAATCTAAAGTGAGGTCTCTCTCATTGTCTTGCAGGGAGTTGTCTCTATAATGCATGATTCAGAGCTGGGCATACTGGCATATAACCTGTTGCCACAGCTATCAATGGTCTAAGAAGAGCATCACGAGAACCCAGGTGTTTGATGCTTGAGCATGGCTAATGTTGTGGATCTCCCCATCAAAGCTAACCCCCTAGCTAACAAGTAAATAAGAGATGGCACAACATGCAGAAGAAAGGTAAAGAACAGTCTTGAAGGGGTCCCCATGTTGTCAGGGGAGGCTATGGTAAGTGGAAGAACAAGTTTACTCCCATGGGATCCTGTGTAAGAGATCCTAGAACAATCAGTAACCATGTGTAAGATATCCTAGAGCAATTAGTAACTGAATCAGTAATTTATTTCATCCAGAAATTTATTTTAGAAAGAAAGCAAAGAAACCACTTGGTGGCAGTAAAATATAATCATGAAGTTTGAGTTCATTCTCCATATTGTTATTATTTTTTTAGAAAATATGACTGGATTTTCTAGGACAAGAAACAAAGGACGGACTTACAGTACTGTGACAATGTCTTAGACCATGTTATCTCACACTGTGAATGTTTTTGCTTTTAATTTTTTCTGGATGTGGATTATGTCTCAGTCCCAGTGTTCTTCAGTGAGCATGAGAAAATGAATATTGAGTAAACTGTGCTATGTTTTCCATCAGGAAATTTGAGTTACCCTCTGCCACTCCTGGGATGCATCTGATCTGACTCCTCAGTGAACACAATTTTTACCTCTTCCCTCCCAGGTCCTTTAAAAACGTCCTCCTTTGTCCTGTGCATTCATTTCCAAGCAGAGTAATCTCCTTGATGTTTTGACTCTCTTAATTAAAAAAGGTAAAAAGTCCAAACTGCATATGTCCTGCTCGGGGGAACTAAGCTGGAACTAACCAAGAAGATTCCTCCATGAAGGTGAAATCTCATAGTATCAAAAGGTGCTGTGCAAATTACTAAGGAGGAAAATCAACCAGTTGTTGCTCTACCTATCTGTAGAGCTTACAAAGGACCACACCGACAGGTCTAGGAATTTGCTAATGGTGAAATAGAGACACTTTTACCTAGGGAGCACCCACCAGCCATTGAATTGGACTTGGGGCCTACTCATCAGGAGAGAATTCATGCTTGATACTGTAAACTTTGCCAACTGCCAGTGGCTGGGGTGAACATAAGCCACAGAGGAGAACCACTGCTGCCTTTTTCTTAGGCCCAGCACAATACCTAACTATATTCGCAATATTTATCCTTATACTTATGGATAAATGAATCTCTCACCCCTCATCCAAGATGCTTTTTTCTTCCAACACCTGAAGACTATGGCAGAGATCCATTACTGGCCAAAATGCAAAGAATAAGAGTCTGTAGGGTGTCCATTCTCAACCGAAACATCTGCATCACAGCCCCTATACCTAAGGCTTAAGGCAAATCATCCTAAAGGGGACAGAGAGATTATATGAGCCAGAAGCCCAGGATGCCTCCTGCTAGACCCTAGACATGACAGGGAAACTGTACGCATGAAATTTCAACACTTCCGTTGTCTAAAGAAGACCCTCATAATGGCAACACCAGCTGACATGCCAGCATGTATGAAGGAAATTTCCCAGTGTCCCATCCCTAGATGAAGAACTACAGACCATCAATTGCTGCTGAGAGAGGGAAAATCAGTTTTCTTCAGGGACAAGCTTCCTGATAGGTTATCCAACCCCAAGTGGTCAGTCTGACATACAGGTAAAAATCAGAAATATTTAATGGAATCAGTACATTATATATGTAACATAAGTAATGAAGAGTCATGAATTTAAAAGGGAGTGGAAAGGTAGTGTGGAGAGAGAGAAGTGAAAATGATGTAAATATAATACCCATGTATAAGATCCTCAAAGAAGTTTTTTTTTATTTAAAAGTTGTATGTCTTTCTGTAAAACACAAAAATTAAAATGTATTTTATAAAAGAACATATTTTCACATAAACCATAAGATTGTAGGTGAGGATCTAGGAAAATGCGTACAAGCACACACAAAGAGAGACGACTCCAAAACAGATGAACTGGGGCTTTTTGAGATGTAGTGGTGTTGAATTTTCTGGTCTCACAGCCAGAGTGGTGTGGTAATGGGGCCCCTTTCATCCAGGGGTTTCAGTTTGGGAGGAGGGAAATGCAGCCAGCATCAAGCCCGTTCTAGCCATTTGCTTCATGGACTCCATACAAATCTAACCATAGAGTTTTGGTTTTCCACAAAGTTTACTTTTCTATCTCTTTTATCCTTGGGATCATAATATAATTACATAGTGACCCCCCATCCCTTCCCTCCCTACAAACCCTCTCATATACCCCTCCTTTCTCTCTTTTAAATTCATGGCCTCTTTTTTCTTTAATTGTTGTTATATACATATATGTACATACATATATATTCCTAAATATGAACTGGTCTATCTGTGTAATATTATTTGCATGTGTGTTTTCACAGCTGACTGCTGGGGTAACTGCAGAAACCGGGAAAGTAAAAAGGGACCGTTACCTGTGTTGCAGTGGGGCGAGCAACAAAGAACGGAGTAGGAAGGAACAAGTTGATCTGGTCCAGGAAATCGGTTTGTTTTTACTTTGAAACTTCTAATGTATTTATAATAATTATTTCTAAGATTTCAAACAACATACTAACTTTACACTACTTTACAAATTTACTTAAACCAGTTTTCCTACTATAATTTAGCACTACTACATACATCTCTGAAACCCCAAGCCCCCAATCCCTCCACTGACTAGGCACAAAACACCTGTCAGTGCTGTCAGCAGTGTGCAGCCCAGCAGCCTGAAGACTTCCCTGACTTTAGAAATCACAGCTCAGGTAACCCCAGAATTTGTGACTTCAAAGCACAACAGAATTTAAAGTCTAACCCTTATGAGGCAGGCAGAGTTGGGTTTGGGGGGAGGGGTTGGTTTTTTTTTTTTTTTTTTGGTTTTTCGAGACAAGGTTTTTCTGTAGCTTTGGGACCTGTCCTGGAACCAGCTCTTGTAGACAAGACTGGCCCCAAACTCACAGAGATTCGCCTGCCTCTGCCTCCCAAGTGCTGGGATTAAAGGCATGTGCTACCACGGCCTGCCAGATTTAGGGTTTTATTGAAGGTAGAAAGAAATGTGCTCAATGGACTGAGCTCCCAAGGTCTTGATGAGGAGCAGAAGGAGGGAGAACATGAGAAAGAAAGTCAGGACCGTGAGGGGTGCGTTCGCCCATGGAGACGGTGGGACAGAACTAACGGGAGAACACCAACTCCAGTTGGAATGGGACTGATGGATCATGCGACCAAACCCGTCTCTCTGAATGTGGCCAACAGCGGGGGCTGACTGAGAAGCCAAGGACAATGGCGCTGGGCTCTGATTCTTCTGCATGGACGGGCTCTGTGGGAGCCTTCTCAGCTTGGTTGATCACCTTCCTGGACCTGGGGGGAGTTGGGAGGACCTTGGTCTTAACATAGAGTAGGGAACCCTGATGGCTCCTTGGCCTGGAGAGGGAGGGAGGGGGGGTATGGGTGGAGAGGAGGGGAGGGAAGGGGGAGGAGGAGAGGAGGAGATGGAAATTTTTTTTTTTTTTGGTTTTTCGAGACAGGGTTTCTCTGTGGCTTTTTAAATATAAAAAAAAACCATAAAAAAAGAAATGTGCTCAAAAAAATAAATAAAAGCACACCCATGAGCACAAAGCAGACTTCTCAAAAGAGAGCTGCAGTTTACTATTTTTTCATTTTGTATGAACATATATGGATGATAAATAATAGTTTCATTATAACTCTTTCATGCGTGTGTAAAATGTATTTTGATAATATTCAGCCTACTACCATCTCTTTTTCTCACTCCCACTGGCTTCCTTACTCTTCCAAACTAGTCCCTCTTATAATCTCATGTCTTGTTTTGGTGACTCAATTAGTTTACTTAGGGTTCCATGTATGAGCATAGGGAGATGGATTTAACGAAGCACGGACAACTTGCCAGACTCTGTAACACTAAAGAAAATGTCTGAGCTTCTTCAAGTAACTGTTAACTGTCAATAAAACTTCAGAGAGGGTGGGGACTCATAGGACCTCCCTCACTAACTGTTAAACTGACTTTTAACAGATTTTGAGCACCAGAGTTAAGAGAAAAAAATGCTTAGGGAAAGACTAAGACATACCTAAGTGTGGGGACATATCTAAGGGTGGATGTGGGCTTCTCAAGGAACAGTTACAACTAAGTGTTTTAGCATTAGCCATACATACTATTTTAGTGACAAATTATGACTTGAAAAGTTGCTCAGAAAGATTTTTATCTTTGTTTTTGATAAGTGATGTCATAGGGTGGCTTGAAAGATGTCTTGATGAGATTGTGAAATGATAAGGCAAAACTGTCACTAGGTTTGCACAACAAATTTCCAGTGTGATTTTTTTATACAATTCACAGGTTTAAAGTTGGTGGAAGAAAAAGGCCTTTTGAAAATGTTAAGTGTTATAATTCTTGCCTCTCAGCCTGTGAGAGGCTTCAACAAGACTCCCAGGAGAGGGGCTTCGTTCTCTTCCCACGTCCTCTTAATTTTTCCTCTCAGTTTCAATTCTCCTCTGAGACTTTGATCTTTTAATCTTGAGTGTTGAAGATCCTAAAGACGCAGTTTTTTCTAAAACATTCTGCATGCTGTCAAGGGGCACAAATTGTACATATCCAGAAATGAAAAGTAGCAAAGCAGTCTGATCTAAAAGAAGCAAGAGAGGTTTTATGTTCAGAGGCGCAAAGATCATCATTTGATAGGAGTCTAGAAGAGAGATATTCTTACTATGTATATTAAATTACACAAGCAATAAAGCAGACAGTAGAGGAACATGCCTAGGATTAGCATAAAATATCAGAATCTAATTATCATGAGGTGCTTGATAACCATAATGCTAGCAAATCATTAAAAATTAAGAGACGACTGTGATATATTTGAGTATGCAGATGCTGGAGGACTGAAGACAGAGCCTCCAGTTTTCAGAGTTGTTAAGAGCCATCAGTTTTCACAAGATTGCTGTCATTACTTTGACTTTTGAATTTAAGCGTGAGGTCCCATAGACTATGGAAGGAACATAATGATAGCTACATAAAGATACTATGGCAAATCACAAAGGAATAATTTTAAGAAGGAAGGCAATGGTAGAATAAACCAAGAAGAAAATAGTGTATGGTTATAATCAGAAAACATAGTGTCAAAGACAATGGTAAAACAAATTAAAGCATACCATAAGGTTACATCTGCTAACTGCATTATAAATAGGATTTTTCTTTGTGTCCAAGAGGTTTTTTTTCTTGTTTGAAGAGAAATTTAATTCTTTTCATTGTTTTTAGGTACCTCCCTACAGGCTTCAGAGTACCTATCAGTCAATATAACCTTAAGTTTGTTCATTTTCAAAACTGACAATTTCTTCTGCAATCATAATGTTATAATTTAAGGGTTTTGTTAAGGCATTATTGGCCCAGAGTTGGAGAGATGATCTTAGACATTTTCACTGTACATTTTTCAATGATTTGCACTCTACTTCTATTGTCGTTTTTATAATTAATTCCTCTTTGTCTTCAGATTTGGTAAATACCTATTTGTTGTTATATCAACTTAGCTCTAAGAAATTTGGATTTTTCTATCTCCTGTTTCTCACCTGCTTTCAAGCCAGAGATATCTAGCATGCTTGGTATTGTAGTAGTGGCAATGGTGGGTTTTGTTGATTATTATCTTTAAATGTCATCATATGTAGAGTGAATGACATTTGTCTTTTTCACCAAAGAAAGCTCATTTGACTTCTTTTTACTTTTGTCTGTTTTAGAGTGTGTAAAAATTGGGAAAACTAGAGATCCTTGAAAATGATGAAGATTTTCTGGTCTTAGGTGGACTTAACTCAAGGTCGTGGGTGCCAGATGTTCACTAAAGTCTCCACTGAGTCAGTGTCCCCATGTCCTTTGTCTCGTTGAAAGATGAATTTATTTTTTCTTTCTTTAAATTAATTGTTCCTTTATTGAGTTATACATTTTTCTCTGTACCCCTCCCTTCCTCACCTCTCCCCTTCTGCCCTCTCCTGTGACCCCCATGCTCCCAATTGATTCAGGAGATCTTGTGTTTTTCTCCTTCCTATGTAGATCCCTGTATGCCTCTCCTAGAGTCCTCTTTGTTGTCTAAGTTCTCTGGGACTATGGACTGTAGGTTGTTTGTTTTTTTTTTTTTTTTTTTTTTTTGCTTTATGTCGTCTAAAAGCCACCTATGTGTGAGTATATATTATATTTGTTTTTCTGGATTACCTCACTCAATATGGTTTTTTGTAGATCCATCATTTGCCTGCAAATTTCAAGATGTCATTATTTTTTACCCACTGTGTAGTACTCCATTGTATAATTGTATCACATTTACACAATGTATCCATTCTTCAGTTGAGGGGCATGAAGGTTGAATCTAATGAATAATTAAAAGGATAAATTTAAGAAGTCCTATTATAGAGGGTAATGTTTTATTTAAGGAGAATTTGTTGCAAAGACAAACAAAGCAAAGCTCCCATATAGCAGGAGGGGTCCTAAGAGAAGACTGACTGAAAGATTAAGATTCCCAGGTACACCATGAGGAGGCCCCAAAGTGGGGATAGCTACTGAAAGGTTTTCATCTAGGTGTTAGACTTTTTACTAAGGCAATAAATTGGTCTTTGAAATCACTGGTCTGATATAAGGAGAGGTGGTTTGTTCATTCAAATTAACTCAACCCATGAGGTGTCAATATACCCCTCCATTCCAGTGACTGGGCTGAGGTTCTGGTGCACACATTTAAGGACCAATGAGGTATTTGATCATACACAGCTTCCAGGCATCTGTGCTCATTAGGTTGCTGTGCACAAGAAGAAAAGGATTTTTAAAAAGGAAAGGAAAGTAAAGGGAAAGGAAGGGAAGGGAAGGGAAGGGAAGGGAAGGGAAGGGAAGGGAAGGGAAGGGAAGGGAAGGGAAGGGAAGAAAAGAGAAAAGAAAAGAAAAGAAAAGAAAACCACCAAGGACACAATCCAGTGCCTTTGGCCTCTGTCCAAGTCAGAGCTGCTGATGGAATTAAAGACACTTCTGGCCACAACAAAACTGCTTGTCAAGAACAAGAAGCAGACCTGTTCCTCTCTAGGGCCATCTCCTGCCAGAGAAGTTTTGTCTCCTATTCTCATCAGTTCAAGTGAAACTTTTCAAACATGTTTAGCTTACTTCTAGCCAACAACCCCAACCATCGCTGAATTGCTCTTCAAAAAATAGACATTCCATGCCAGTATGAAATCCTTCGTATTTTGTCGGTTAAACTTCACTTTCCATGCTGCGTAGTTGAAGATGATACTTCACGTTTTTCGTCTTCTTGATGTATTTTAAAGTTTGCTCATAACACTCGTTTTGAAGAACAAGTATGTGACCTGGATTTGTCCCTATTTTCTTACTCAAAGTGTTGCACGCACACACACACACACACACACACGCACACGCACACGCACACACACACACACTCACATGCACACACACATACACACACACAATTTATTTGTGGTCTTTGGTATGAAGGAGAGTTAGAGGGACATAGGTAGTGGGAAAGTAAAAGCAGGCCCTCTGAGAGGACAGCTTTTTGTTTCCAGAAGACATTGCAAGGAGAAATGACTAGACGGTAGAGCTAGTATTTAGACAGGACCAATGAGGGAAAAGGAAGGCCCCAGAAGCCCCACGAAACATATTTGCTATTGTATAATAAAAATATTGTAAATAAAATTACTACTAATGATGCTAAAAGTAAAACAAAATACTTTCCAGTTTGGAAGTTTGCCTTTCATAAATGCTTTAAACCTGCACAAAAATTTAAATAAATCCTATTTGGGGGTCACGGTAGAAAGACCAGGAGGTTTTGATTGGGAAAGCTGACTGGGGAGAGAATGGCCAAGGACTCCTATTTGCTCGCATCTCTGTTTTCTTCCTGATCTAGCTAAACTACAATCTTCAGGAAGTGATGAGAAAACTGGAGAAGCAGCATTCCAACAAAGTCTTTGTGGTGAAGGCACTGTCAAGCAGCAGCAGATACTCCTTAGTCATCTCACCTCCAGCCCTGTGACCTCACCTACTAACCTCTACCCCCCCACTCCAATGAGAATGAGTCTATCTCAGCAACAGGAGAAGAGCTGACCTCTGATGCTACCTAGGGAGAGGACTGCTGTGAGAACAGAGTCCCACCCCCCCCCCCAAAAAAATTGAGGAAGTAGAGGAAGACTACTCTAAGGCAAACTCTTCAGAGGAAGAACTACTACCAGACTGCAATGACCCCACTCTCTCCTGAAGCTGAGAAGGTCAAGCCTGGACAGAAGTAAAATCCTGACAGAGTGACTTTCTTCACTCCAAAGTCGTCCTCCACACCAGCACCTTGAGTGAAGGAGCTGAGCAGACCAAAAAGAAATAATGAACTTCTATCCAGAAAACATCAGGATGGCCTAGCAGGCTTCCACCAGCCTAAGCTCTTTGAGTTCCCAGGCTTGCCTCAGGGAGTGGACCCTGCAGCCCTCCAGTCGCTGGAAAGGGTTCCCCCTCAGCTCCAGGACCTCCTGAAAAGCCTCTTCCAGTCAAAAATCACAAGAGAAACTACTGGGAATGTCTGAGGCTAGAGAAAAGCAAAACACGAGCAGCTTTGGCCCAGAAGAGTGTCTCTTCTACTGTGAAGCCCTGAGCTTCATTCACATCTATTTGGAGCCAGAAGAAAACGCCATCACATCACCTGAGTTTCAAGAAGACGTGTTTACAAGTGAAAATGCAGAACTCTGAAGCGAAACTGCTAAGATAACTAATCCCATCTGCACAGAGAAGTTTCTGGAGCAGAGGGTCAAAGGTACAAGCCACATCCACTCCACATTCTCAGTGTGAATACTTAGTCTCGGAGACCTGTCATTGCTGGAGTCCGAGGATCAGCCTGGGGGAAGGGAGGGTATCACAGTCAGGAAACATTTTACTCAAGGCCTGAGCATTAGTAAAAAGTAGAGCTGTCATAATGATAAAGCAAAGGCCTATGGGCATACCTACACATTATCAGAGGAGGACATAGGAACAACTATCCACTCACTTGGCAAAGACATAAAGCTGAAAAAATTTCAGACTACTAAATAAAATGTGATTTTGACTAGAAAAAAATCTTATTCTTTGAGCTAAAACAAAAACCCAACCCAAGTCCCTATAAGCAGGATCCCATGCTGAGGACATCTCACATCCCAAAGTTTTTTTTTTATTGATATTTATTGAGCTCTACATTTTTCTCTGCTCCCCTCCCTGCCTCTCCACTCCCCCCTTTAACCCTCCCCCAAGGTCCCCATGCTCCCAATTTTCTCAGGATTTCTTGTCTTTTTCTATTTCCCATGTAGATTAGATCCATGTATGTCTCTCTTATGGTCACATCCCAAGATTTAAACCTGTTCCTTGCAAGATTTTTCTTAGAGCTTTGTCCTATATTTACTATTCTTTAAAAATTTGGCTCTTTTTCTAGTGATTTTTTGTGATAGTTCTCCATGGTTTATTTCCAGCTATGCCCAGGAAAGAAGAGATTTGGATTCTTATCTGTTCATTCAAGATTAAATGTGACAAAAGCTACTTTTTTCTTCTCCACACTGAGGTTATTTTTATAGCAATACCTGCATTAAAAAATGTGACTGCCCTAGCTCCAGAAATTTATTTTGAGTGAATATAAAATAAAGTGGCTCTAAAATTTTTATGATAAAGACAAAGCTGAGTGATAAGTTTCTGTGTGAACAGCATGATGAAGGAAACTCTGTTACTCAGAGATAAGGCAACCCAAGTGAGATTTCATAGCAACTAGGAGACAGTTTTCAAATCACAGGGGAGACAGACATTATTTAGACTCATACCAGTAGGTGTGAAACTACATAGACCAGTTTATCCTCAAACCTTTTACTATAGAAATACTAAGAGATCAGGGAATAACCTAAGCTTCTCCTCCCTACAGTAGCTTTCCACCTTCCTATAACTAGCCTCAACAGAAAACATGGCAGAGGGCTGGATGTTACTGAGTCTGGGAGGCATTGTTACCTCACTCATGACTCAACAGGAAAACTCTAGTATGAGGCTATTTTTGCCAGGTTACTGCTTAAAACCTGAAGTCAGAAAGTACTTGCCAGCAGATGAGAGCATCCTCTACCAGAGTCACGTTGCTGGCAAGGCTCTTAGGCCTCCAAATCCTACAGTGGGTCTAAGAAAGGATGCTGATGTTTAAAAGAAGGTAAGGTGGGAGTGTAACTCCCAACAACTTTAATGAACATACATGTCTTTAAATGAAGAGAACGAGGGTGAGGATCCAAATAACCTGGCAATACCTCAACATGTTCAGGATGAGTTAGCTTGTGCAATTCATATGTCCTTAAATAATATAGCTAAACAAATAGGTAATCTAAATAAGCATGCTGAAGGCTTACTTGGGGCACTATCCAAAGAGGTTGATACGATCTCTTGCAGATATAACACTTTAGAGAAACGTGTAATCCAGTTAAATAATGGTTTCACTATGAAGGAAATAAGCAAAGACTCTTCTTTGCAAGCTACAAAACTAAAGTCTTCTCAAAATGCTTCCATTCAAACGGAGCTAGATTATCCATCCAACCTATTACCTGCTAAAATATACAAAAGCCATGATGCTAGTGTGCAGACATCTTTTTGTATGCCTATTCTTCACTGCCAAGATGGTCGACAATTTTTATCAGTTCCTAAATGTCAAGAAGATACAGAAAGTTTAATACCTCTTTACAACCAAGATGGTTTAATGATTCAGTGTTGCCAAGATAACAAACAAGATTTAACGGATCCTTACTGTAGAGATAGTGAGAAGAATTTAGCTGTCTCTCCTAAAATTGCATATTACTGTGAGACTTGTGAAAAAAAGTTTGCATCTGGTATTAAAAAGCAAATGCATAAAAGATTCAGAAGGAAGAACCAGCATGTAGGCCATCCCATTGAACCAGAAAATGGGCCTCGAAACACTCTGATGGGAAATATTACTATGGGCCATACCCCACCTGCTAGCATAGAGCGATCTCATAAACATGTGGACCCGCCAAAAGAATGTTCTGCATTTACCACCTATCCAATTAATCAAATAAGTAAGGCCCTAACGCAAGCTGTAGGAAAAATGTTAGCCAGCCCTCCACGTCCACAGAAGAAGGAAGTCAGGTTTCAGGAAGATAAAGAGTCATATGTCAGGTACGGGGTTGGAAAGAAAGAAATAAAACCACTAGTTCGAATCCAAAATCATCCTAAGCTCGAGGTGTTTGTGAGTCCAGCAGCACCAGCTCCACGAACTGCACTAACACGTGATGATTTAGCCATGTTTAGCGATTCAAAGGCAGAGTATCCTGCCTCCAAAATTCATTCCCAAACGCAGTTTCCATCACCTGTCTTGAGAATTTCCTCAGCAGCACATCATAGTAACTACTTCCAGACTTATCTCGAAGTGGGAATTCAAACTACGGAACTCAAAGAGGACTACTTTTCACTTTCACCTTCCCCTCCTGAGTGTTACGATCTACTGAAGCTGGACCAGGGAAAAGGAGAAAGCACACCCACGTCTACTTCTCCAGTGCTCTTACGAAGAATCGAGGCAAAAGAGAAATGCTCAGATTTACTTGCCCATGCTTCCTTTGTACAGTTTCCAGAATCTTTAGTTTATTCACCTTCAAGGCCCTTATTTCCACAATCGCCAAAGCTTTCAGCTTCGAAGTCACCAAAACCTTCAGCTCGATCGGCACCACGATCTTCACGTCAACCACCAAGATATATTCGTTCAGCCTGGTCAAAGGCATCAAATGCAGGAGTACCAAAACATTCAAATCTAGAAACTTGCCAAAATTCAGTTCCACTCGCTGAATCTTTTTCACGGGCATCAAGATCTTCAGTGTCAGCAGCAGCAAGATGTTCATCTGCTTACTCAGGAAATCATCCAGTTTCTCCACGTCGTCTTGCTGCACAGTCATCAAAATTTTCAGTTCCCTCATCAGGAAAGGCTTATATTGAACAATCAACAAACAAATCGGTTCCAACATCACAACAGTCATCACGTGTGAAGTCCGCAAAATCTCTGACTCTGCAGTCATTGTTTTCTTTCCCACAATCGGCACCATCTAGTGTTCCGAACCCTCACACTCTATCCATGTTCCATTATTCAGAAGACACAGTGAGCTCCAGTCCCAAGGGACAACCAGCTTTCAAGAAAGAAAGGAGTGCCCTGAGGGATTCGTTAAGGGAAGGTGTTTTACTACACCAAACCGAAGAGCACTGCATCCTGAAGGCTCAAATAGAGTTTTCGAAACAATGAAGACAATTCTATCCTGAGTCATCATGAATCTATAGGATGGAATTTTGATAAATCAAACAATATGGCCAATTAGATGCTGGAAACAAAAAAAATAAATCCACATTAATGAAAAGTAACACGAGTTTTGCTTGTTGATTTATTGCTAATCTTGCTTTATAATAAATCATTGTCTTACTATCTTCTATAAAGCTATTACCACTTACTCCATAATAATAATGCTACTTTTCTTAACTAACCCCAAACTAAATATTGAGAACAAATAATGTCTAAATTGTACTTCGATGACAACGCTTAAATTGTAGCATCATGTTAAAGGGAAACATTTAAATTGTTATAATGGAATATGGTGTTAATTGTACTTAAGTTGTTGAAATTTTCTGATATACAGCCAATTTTGAACTTTCAAATTTTGAGTTTATTTTTTCTTATTCTTTGAAATTATCATGCATGTACGCAATGTATCTTTGTTCATAATGACCCATCACTCCCGCCACCTCAAATGCCCTCCCTGATCCACCCTCCATCACATCTCCCTCCCTACATCATGTCCTCCTTCATCACTTCTCTTATTTTTATTTTCTTTTGAGGCCCATTGAGTCCAATTATTGCTGTTCATATGCACATAAATGAGATCATCCCCTGGGACATGAGGGGAATTAGCAGCAACCATACATATAAAGAAAACTGACTTTCCCTTCCAAGCAGTAATCAACTTCCTATAGTTCCTCAGCTAAGGTGAGTCCTCAAGAGTCCTTCCATACTCCGTGCCAGAACTCCTAATTTGCTTGACCTTGTGCAGGAGATCTTCTGTAGCTGATCACTGTTGCTGTGAATTCATGTGTGCGGAAGTTATATCATATCCATAGGACAGCATGTCACAACACTGTCCCCTCATCTTACCCAACAGATTTTTATACTTCCTTCCCCATGATGTTCTCTGAGCCTTGGGGAAAGATTATGAAACAGCTGTCACAGCTACAGCTCAGCACTTTGAACAGTAATACATCAGGGCATTAACCACTACACCCTGCAATAAGAAACGTCTCTGACAAGGAGTGTGAGCAGGGTTAATCTATACACATAAACACAAATATTTAGAAGGCTGTTTGAAAGACAAAAAACTAATAGGTTTTTCCTGAGGGTATATATCTTCCCTGGGCATGGATTTTATCCATGTTTAGTGAACAAAACATGAATTCTCTCCTGTGGAGGAGTTCTCAAATCCAGTCCAAAAAAAGTTAATTCCCTGCATAAACAGTCTTTCCATTATTGACCCAGAGGGCACATCTTGCCTGGCATGCTTGTACAGTAGCATGCAGTGTACAACTCTGGATAAGATTTTGATACCTCTTAAAATAAGCACATATTATTGATCATTTATTCTCTGAATATGCTTTTTCACTCATAAGTTTGCATTTACTATTGTATTTTCATACATTATTTGATCACGGTAAGTTATATTATGATATTAAATTTATTTGACTACTATTCTGTTGAGAATCAACACTGTAATCTATTTATACCTTCCCCCCACTGCTCCTCCTTGGTTCTTGTCTGACTTTGGCATCAGGGTAATTATGTTCCCCAAAAAATAAGTCTGGAAGCATTCTTTTCTCAACAATTTGGAAGAATTTGAGAATAATTAGCTCATCCTTAAATACTTGGTAGGTCAGGCAGTGGTGGCACACACCTTTTTAATCCCAGCACTCAGGAGGCAGAGGCAGGCAGATCTCTGTGTGTTCAAGGCCAGCCTGGTCTACAACAGCTAGTTCCAGGAAAGGCTCCAAAACTTCAGAGAAACCCTGTCTCAAAAAACCAAAATAAATAAATAAATACTTGGTAGATTTCAACATGAAACCATCAGATTTCAGTTTCCTCTTTTAGGATACATTTTATTGTTCTTTGTTCATATTTTCTATCACTTTATTGTGACATATATGTACATGAATTTATTTTTACCTTATCCAGTGTATTGATTCATAATGAATTGTTCATTATAGTCTCTTAGGATACTTTGTATTTCTATAATATTCGTATAATGACTTCTCATTGAGCTGATTTTACTTGAGTCTTCCCTGTTTTTCTTGGTCTCATTAAAATTTATTTCATTTGTATCTTCAAAAAACATTCATTGGTCATTTCTATTGTTTCTTAATGTCATCTCGTTTAGTTCTACTCTGATGTTTTTCAATCCCTTTCGTCTACAAACTTTGGGGTTGGTTCTTTTTGGGTTTTTTTGTTTTGGTTTTTGGTTTTTGTTTTTTGGGACAAGGTTTCTCTGCAGCTTTGGAGCCTGTCCTGGAACTAGCTCTTGTAGATTAGCCTGGCCTAGAACTCACAGACACGCACCTGCCTCTGCCTCCTTAATGCTGGGATTAAAGGCATGTGCCACCACTGCCTGGCCTTTTTTTCTAGTTCTTTGAGATGCATTCTTAGGTTGTTTAATTTAGAGCCTCTTTTGTTTTTTTAAATGATTTTTATTGAGCTCTACATTTTTCTCTGCTCCCCTCCCTGTTTCTCCCCTCCCCTTCAACCCTCCCCCAAGGTCTCCATGCTCCCAATTTACTCAGGAGATCTTGTCTTTTTCTACTTCCCATGTAGGTTAGATCTATGTGTGTCTCTCTTAGGGTCCTCATTGTTGCCTAGGTTCTCTGAGATTGTGATTTGTAGGCTGGTTTTCTTTGCTTTATGTTGAAAAACCACTTATGAGTGAATACATGTGATAATTGTCTTTCTGTGTCTGGGTTACCTCACTCAAAATGATGTTTTCTAGCTTTATCCATTTGCCTGCAAAATTCAAGATGTCGTTATTTTTTTCTGCTGTGTAGTACTCCATTGTGTAACTGTGCCACGTTTTCCTTATCCATTTTTCAGTCGAGGGGCATTTATGTTGTTTCCAGGTTCTGGCTATGACAAACAATACTGCTTTGAACATAGTTGAGCACATGTCCTTGTGGCACGATTGAGTATCCTTTGTATATATACCCAAAAGTGATATTACTGGGTCTTGAGGAAGGGTGTTTCCTAATTTTCTGAGAAATCACCACACTGACTTCCAAAGGGGCTGTACCAGCTTTCATTCCCACCAGCAATGCAGAAGTGTTCCCTTTTCCTCACAACCTCTCCAGCATAAGTTGTCATCAGTGTTTTTGATCTTGGCCATTCTTTCAGGTGTAAGATGGAATCTTATAGTTGTTTTGATTTGAATTTCTCTGATGACTAAGGATGTTGAGCATTTCCTTAAGTGTCTTTCAGCCATTATAGATTCCTCTGTTGAGAGTTCTCTGTTTAAGTCTGTACTCCATTTTTTATTGGATTATTTGTTCTTTTAATGACCAACTTCTTGATTTCTTTGTATATTTTTTGTTTTTGTAAATATTGATTAGTATAGCACTGATGGAGTCAACTTTTAATTCTCCATTAGTTGTCTTCAATAGAAGGAGGGATTGAGCTTTAAATTCTTCAAGGATTTAAAATGTCTAAATGAAATATTCATAATCAATAACTTTTAAGAATAATTTCTAAAACATAATATAGTTTATAAATTATTTTAAAAATAAAATAGCATTATATTATTATGTCATATAAATAAAAAGTATAAAGTATTAATATCAAGGTTTGAGCTCTCAGAAAAATCCAGAATTACACCTTGGAGTGACTAGAGAGAAGTTCCTAAGCCTCTACCTCAAGCTGAGGAACTATTGACAGTCACAGCTGTTGGGACAGTTATCTTTAAGGGTGTGGCCCCAGGTAGGATTATCATGCTCTGGTGGATAGCACTATACCTGTGTATATATGAGCAACACAAATTAGACTATATACATATAGATAAGACAAAGTGTTAAGAAATTCAGGAAGCCGGGCGGTGGTGGCGCGCGCCTTTAATCCCAGCACTCGGGAGGCAGAGGCAGGCGGATCTCTGTGAGTTCGAGACCAGCCTGGTCTACAAGAGCTAGTTCCAGGACAGGCTCCAAAGCCACAGAGAAACCCTGTCTCGAAAAACCAAAAAAAAAAAAAAAAAAAAAAAAAAAAAAAAAAAGAAATTCAGGAAAGGAATTCAAACTTTACTATAATGGTTCTCAGTCTGTGGGTTGTGACCCCTTTGGGTAGGCAAAAGACCCTTTCACAGGGTCATCAAAGACCATCCGAAAACACAGATATTAAATGCTTTGTTTTATAAGTTTCCTTGGTCATAGTGTCCATTCACCACAATGAAACTCTAAGAAAGTTGTATCCTTTGGGGATAAATCATATATTTACATTGCAATTGATAATAGTAGCAAAATTGCAGTTTTGAAGTAGAAAAGGATATAATTTTATGGTTGTGGGTTCAGCACAGCATAAAAAACTATATTAAAGGGTTGCAGCATTAGTAAGTTTGAGAACCATTGCCCTAGAGTCATAAAAGCCAATGTATGGCTATTTTGAGGAAGCAGTAATTCAGTTACATCAATTATTAAAGATAAATCAAGTAAAATGAGAGCTACTGATTTTAGTGATCCAAGATTCAATAATAATTTTGAGGAAATTACATTAATATGATCCAAGGAAGTGTGTAGGTCCATCTTCCTTATGGTTGTGAGCAAAATAAGATGGTGGTCAACAAGAAATGAAGGTGTTAAAAAGAACGGGACCTGAAAGGTTGGTGGGTGTTGGGTGTCCGTGGTAAAGACACCCAAGAGTCTGTGTTTCTCTGAAATATTCAAAGTTTCTCTAAAACTCAAGTTTCTTGAAATTCTCTTCAAATTCACTCTAAAATTATAGTCTCTTAACTCTAAGACTTTGTAAAATTCAAAAATAAGAGAAGTATTTTCTTATTTTAAGAGGAAAGATGCAGGGCACAGTTACAATAAGAATAAAATAACCAACGCCCAACTGTGTGATGCTCAATTTCACACGTCTGGAACTCATGGTCTTCTAGACTGCAAGGAACTTGTTACATCATACACAGTACATTTCATAGGCTCAGACTGGCCCCAAGCCACACCTGCTGCTGGTTTTGGTGCTAGGTCTAAAGTGCTGAGGTGTCAGCAACTGGGATGTATCTCCCCCTACAGCCTCCTCTCAGCTCTGTTCAGGGAGGCTGACCCTTCCACATGCTGCCAAGTCTCAAAATCTCTCCATACTTCTTCAGTCTTGGGTCTTTAAAACCAGTACCACATGGGAAACTCTTATACATTACCAAGTTCAGCATCCAGAGTGAGCCTCCTCTCTACCACAGTTTCTGTGTGCTGACCCTGTAGAAACTCTTCTCCGACTATTTTGCCTCAGTGATGCTGGTATCTTTTTAATAACTACTAATTTTTCAGTCCCAACTGATCAGTGTCCATTGTCCTGGCAAGCAAACACTAGTGGTGCTTGTCTCTTGTTAATTACAGATGATTGTTCAGTTCTAGCTGACCAAATACCACAGACTCTTAGAAAATAACATGCAAAGAGCTCCAGTAAATCTTTGCTTCCCTCTTAAATGTGACAGTTCAGGTATGAATTTCTCTCAAAAATCTTATCTTCCAAGTTCCCACAGAACAACCCACTAAACTTTGAATACCCAATACATTTCCAGCCCAAAGTTCCAAAAGCATTCAACAATCCTCCACAAAGGAGGATTGCCCAAACCCTGGTACCAATTTCTGTCTTAGTTGGGGTGTTTATTGCTCTGATAAAACACCATGACAAGGAAGGCAGGAACTGATGCAGAGGCCATTAAGGAGTGTTGCTTACTGGCTTGCTCCCCATGGCTTGCTCAGCCTGCTTTCCTTGTTTTTTATTGAGCTATACATTTCTGTCTGCTCCTCTCCCTTACTTCCCTCTCCCTCTCTACCTTTTCCAGTGACCCTCATGCTCCCAATTTACTCAGGCGATGTTGTCTTTTTCTCCTTCCTATGTAGACCCATGTATGACTCTCTTAGGGTCTTCTTTGTTGTCTAGATTCTCTGGAGTAGTAAACTGTAGGCTAGTTTTTCTTTGCTTTTTGTCTAAAAGTCACTTATGAGTGAGTACATATTATATTTGTCTTTCTGTGCCTGAGTTACCTCACTCAATATTTTTTTTCTAGATCCATCAATTTGCCTGCAAATTTCAAGATGTCATTTTTTTTTACTGGTGTGTGTACTCCATTGTATAAATGTAGTACAGTTACACAATGTATCCATTCTCTGGTTGAGGGGCATCATGGTTGTTCCCAGGTTCTGGGTATTATGAATAATGCTGCTATGAACATAGTTGAGCACATGTCCTCGAGGTATGATTGAGCATCCTTTGGGTATATACCCAAAAGTGGTATTGCTGGGTCTTGAGGTAGGTTGTTTCCTAATTTTCTGAGAAATCTCAATACTGATTTCCAAAGCATCAGCCTGCTCTCTACGGACTGCCAACCCAGTAGTTACACTAATCTCAATGATCTGTGTCCTCCCACATCAATCATCAATTGAGAAAATGCATCACATTCTTGCCTACAAGGCCTATAAAGTGGGCACATTCTCAATGCTAAAATGATACGAGTTTGTATCAAATTGACATAAACTCACTAGTATGTAAATGAACTGTTGCAAGATAATATGCTGAAAATCAATTTTTAGCTACTCACCTTTCTGCAAATTACAGTGGCTAAATGTAGGCATTCTGCCCAATGTCACACCCAATTATCAGAACATACTTCATTTAATGTGTGGCCAGTAAGGAAGTATAAAGGCCTAGATGCCTTAACTTAACCCAAGATAACACTCTTAGATCTCACTAGCTTCATAATTCTCAGTAGGCTCAACTGAATCCTCTGCTAAAAGTAACAGATCAATTTATCCATCTTTCCAATCTACCTCTATCTCCTCTCTTTCTCAGGCTGATATCAAAGCCATTTGTGTATGAATTGGTTTGAGTGTCCTTCAGAGTGTACCTTTGCTTGAGGTTTTTGAAGGCACTTTAGTATTTTATGGGATGTGCTCTAATCGAGCGAGAATCCTTGGATCATGTGAGGCATTCTCTGACAGGAAAATGTTAAAACCCATGTCTTTTTTTTCTCTGTTCCCATTCATGTTATGACCATTCATTCCTGCCTGATTTCTCCCCATTCCAATTCAAGTCTAGATCAATGCTGCCACTTGATATTGTACTCTGAGATGCCAAAACTGTGAGCTAGGTCAATTTTTTTTTATTATTTTATGAATGACAGGAAGCAGACTAACACAACTTTCTAAGTAATTGATATTGTGAATTTTCATTTGGAACGACTTTCTTTGATACAAGGCCTCACTATGTAGCCTTGGTTGGCCTTGAACTCACTGTGTAGATTAGGCTGTCTTCAAATTCACAGAGATCTACCTGCCTCTGCCTTCTAAGTGTTGGGATTATAGGCATGTGCCACTGTGCCCTGCTCTGGAATCACTTTTAGAAGAAACCAGCATATAGCACAAACAGAACATACAAAATAAAATGACTCCCAGTGACAAATTGTTGTACCCATTGATCAGCACCTCCATCAACCCTCATCAGAGAAGCTTCTTGCAGTAGATGGGGATTAACACAAAGGCCCCCCCAACTGGACAGTGTGCAGAAAGCAAGAGTTTGGAACACTCATTACTAAATGTGATGCCTTCATTAATCCCAACTTCAAAGCTCAGAAATGTCTGTGGAAAAGAAGTCAGAAAGATTGCAAGAGCTAGTGGATGACTCCAAAGAAATAGTGTCTTCTAGATACAACGGGACATACAGAGAGACTATGGAAGCACATATAAAACCCACACAGCTTCAAACTAGACAGGGTCCCAACACTTTCCTCCAATGGAATGCACTTGGTATTTCTATCAAGTACCAGGGTAGGAGACATGCCCAGGAGTAGGTGGACAACACACAACAGAAGCCATGTTTCTTTGTTTGCTCTCAGTGATCTTCCCCTCCCCCCATTTTGTTTTGTTTCAATTATTTTTTGACTTATAGATTTGTTTGTTTTTACTTTCATTTTGTTGTTGTTGCTATTTCTTTTGGAGAGGGGGGCCAGAGATAGGGAGGGAGCGAGTGAGAGAACTTGGATCGGTAAAAGGAGGTGTGAGGATATGAAAGGAGTTAGGGGTAAGGAAAAACCATGATCAAAATACATTATATGTAAAAAAAAAAACCCTGAATAAATGACTGACTGAATGAATAACTAAAAACCCAAAACACAGTTCATCAGTTTAGAAATCATTGTAATACAGAGACATACATTTTACAGTGTTAGAAATATTCAGTGATTATAGCTCTAATGACTTAGAATATTTCTGTGTAATACAACTCACTCAATATTTCTTAGTTCATGTTCATTTTCTGTTCAAAAATTTTCACAGATTTTGTGAATGTCTCCAAATCATTTTCTTTTTTTTTATTTTTTTCGCTTTTTTTTCCATCTCCTTCCCTCCTCCTCCCCCCTCCCTCCGCTCCTCCTCCCCCTTCCCTCCCCTCCTTCTCCCCCCTCTCTCCCCTTCCCTCCACCCATACCTCCCCTCCCTCCCTCTCAAGGCCAAGGAGCCATCAGGGTTCCCCACTCTATGCTAAGTCCAAGGTCCTCCCAACTCCCCCCAGGTCCAGGAAGGTGATCGACCAAGCTGAGAAGGCTCCCACAGAGCCCGTCCATGCAGAAGAATCAGAGCCCAGCGCCATTGTCCTTACTTCTCAGTCAGCCCCCGCTGTTGGCCACATTCAGAGAGACGGGTTTGGTTGCATGATCCATCAGTCCCATTCCAACTGGAGTTGGTGATCTCCCTTTAGTTCTGTCCCACCGTCTCCATGAGTGAACGCACCCCTCACATTCCTGACTTTCTCCCTCATGTTCTCGCTCCTTCTGCTCCTCATCAGGACCTTGGGAGCTCAGTCCAGTGCTCCAATGTGGGGCTCAGTCACCTTCCCCATCTGTCGCCAGCTGGAGGTTCCCTCACGGTCCTGACTTTCTTTCTCATGTTCTCTCTCCTTCTGCTCCTCATCAGGACCTTGGGAGCTCAGTCCGGTGCTCCAATGTGGGGCTCTGCCATTTTCTTCATCTATCGTCAGGTGGAGGTTCTATGGTCATATGCAAGAAATTCATCAGTATGGCTATAGGAACTGGCCTTTTCAGGCTCCCTCTCCTCAGCTGCCCAAGGAACTAACTGGGGGCGTCTCCCTGGAAACCTGGGAACCCCTCTAGGGTCAAGTCTCTTGACAACCCTCAGGTAGCTCCTTAAATTAAGATATATGCTTCCCTGCTCCCATATCCACCCTTCCTATATCCCAAGCACCCATTCCTCCGAGCTCCCCCCATTCTCCCCTTCACACTTTTCTCTCCCCATCTTCCCTTGGCCCAGTCTCGCCCACATTTTCTTTTTTAGTAAATAATTCAAACTTCTTTTAAAGAAAATCATAGAATTAATATGTTTGGAATCAGAACTCATTTAATCATTGTATATCCATATTTACTTATGTAGAGAGATTGAATCACTAAATTAAGAAAAATCAGAAAAATATATAACCATAATTAAATTCACAAAAATTGTTTGACCTATGAAATAATACATCATGAGTACTTATGTTTGTATATTCATTTGAATGACATTAATTTATATTCATCAAACTAATAATAATCATTTGATATGTAGGAGGTAGAAAAATTGTTTACTCATATACCTCTCTAGACAACAGCACTTCTAAAAAGTAGACTACATATTCATCCATTAAGTAAAGAATTATTAATTAGGAATCTACTAAAAGTCAAGCATGGCATGGATCATTTCATTCTTGACATTTCAACAGCTATAAGTTGCCAACAAAATGCACACACAGGATTGGGTCTATCAGCATTCTATCAGGGAGTGGAAAGAAACTCATGATGCTCTCTTTCTCTCTGTAGAGTTATAGACAGTTAACAGTTTTTACTAAGGAGGAGCTCATGAGACCCTGCCCCTCCTTTAGAAGTTATAGGCAGTTAACAGTTTGTACTGGAAAGGATCATGAGGCCTTGCCCCTTCCTGAGGTGTTATAGGCAGTTAATGGTTTGAACTGGGGAGGGACTCATGACTCCCTTCCCCTCCCTTAGAAGTTATGGTAGTTAATGTTTTGTACTTGGAAGGAGCTAATGAAGTCTTGCCCTTCCATGAGGCAATTAATAGCTAGTGTGGTGGAGCACATGAGGCTCTGCCCCTCCCCAAGCAACTATTGGTGGTTAACGATTGCTGAGAGAAGAACAGCTGTTGAGATAGTTTCTTCAGTGGTGAACTGCCCATGCTCCTGTAAGTAACTCAAACCCATTGGGTCACAAAGCATGAAAATAGAAACTAACTGGAAAAACGAAGAAGAAAAGGACTAGCAAAAGTGGAAGGGAGGCAACAAATGAGGGTGATGGAAATAAAAATTATCAAGGATACATTTTATATGTATATATATGCATATATATATGTATATATATATATATTTGTGAAGGCATCACTATTATGTTTAATTAATGTATCCTAAAAAAAACTTTAAAAAATTAAAGCTGTCACAGATACAATCACAAATGTTGTCAAACCAACATATATATATAATTATGTTATATGTATATAAGAGCCAGTAAATAAAACTTATGAGATGTTGATAGCATTCTATTATGTGAATGTGATACACTTTGTTTATCTACTTCTCTGTTTATAAATATTTTATTTTCCCTCTTTGCTGTTGCCGAGTAAATGATATGAACATTAGTTTAAGTAAATGATTTGAACAGTAGTGTACAAGTTTCTAGTTTCTTGAGTTATTTATATAGTTTTAGAGATCATCCCTCTGCCAGATTTTGGGTTGATGAAGATCTTTTTCCACTCTGTAGACTGCCATTTTGTCCTAGTGATAGTGTCCTTTGCCTTACAGAAGCTTTTCAGTTTTATACGGTTCCATTTATTAACTGTTGATCTTAGTGTCTATGCTACTGGTGTTCTGTTCAGGAAGTGGTCCCTTGTGCCGATGTGTTCAAGGCTATTTTCCCCCTCTTCTATCAGGTTCAGGGTACACAAATTTACGTTGAGGTCTTTGATTCACTAGACTTTATTTTTGTGCAGAGTGGTAGATATGGATGTATTTGCATTCTTCTACATGCCAACATCCAGTTAGACCTGCACCATTTGTTGAAGATGCTTTCTTTTCCTTATTGTATAATTTTGCCCATTCTGTCATTAATTGTGGTCTTACACTTGCATTTAGGAATCTGGATTAGGGGTAATTATAGTTCTAGGTGTTGATTCCTGCATTTGTCTTTGTTGGGTGGGTGTTTTGCTCCTTTGTTTTCTGTTCTCTCTGATCTCTGGATTAAGTGGCCAAGGGTTTGGGTGTCTGAGTAGTCTTCAGGTGCAGAATAGTATCATAGCTAGGGTTTTGGGGACCTTAGGTCCCTAGATCCAGCCTGGCCTCTGGTAAAGCTTCTGTGGCTATGGGTGAGGGGCACATGAGGTGTGCCTGGGGATCAGGGTCTGTAGAGTGGGACATCTCTCAGCTGGGTGGCAGGTTATTCACCTATTCATCAGATTAATGTAGACTGTACCTGGGCCTATGGAGTCTGCTGGAGCTGTGGGTAAGGGCTGACCTCAGGAGGGATGGAGAGGTAGAAGAGGTTTGGTGGTGGACAGGGTTTGGGGGGAACAGAATCCAGTAGGTGGTAACAGCCTAACTGACATCTTGCTCACTTGCTTGTTGACTGATAAGGACTGTACCAGAGCAGTGGAATTCCACTGGAGTTTGGGGGAGGGGCAAAGGTTGTGCCCTGGCCATGGGGTCTTGGGATTGAGGCAGCTCAGCTGGGAGGCAGGTCCCTCACCTGCCCTTCTGACTGGTATGGATTGTGACTGGGCCTATGGTGTCTTGACAAAGAAAACTTTTCTTTCTTAAGCCCTGGCTGTCCTGGAACTTGCTTTGTAGACCAAGCTGGACTCGAACTCACAGAAATCCACCTGCCTCTACCTCCAAGTGTTGGGATTACAGGTGTGTGCCACCACCACCTAGCAAAAAAACATTTTTTAACAGCTGCTTTTAATCTTTCTAAAGGACCTACTGGAAATTGTTTAAAATCTCCTCAGTCAGAGTTAGACAGAAGGGGAAATTATCCTGTCCATGCTGCATTGTCCGCTAGTGCTCCCTGGCCTTGGGGTCGTTTTTCTGCTCCAGTGCGGAGCAAGGTGGGGTTTGAGTTTTCCAATTACACGTTTCCCTGGTTGAATAGGAGATATAAATTACGGAAGAGGAAGAGGAAGGAGTGGGACTTCCTCTTTTCCCCTTTCCTGGAACTGCTTATATCCTGCAGGGAAGTGGCAGGAATGAGCACCTCAGGGAACTACTGTCCCCTTACTATGTGCATTCTGCTTAGATGCCAGGGGCCCTGGACGAGAGGATCAGCCCCTCTCCAACTCCACACAGTAACCAGGACGCACTCAGGAGTACCTAGGCCATGAATGGAAGTCAAGCAAAGATACAAGCGAATGCTCCAGGAATGGGGCAAATGGAGAGCGTTTTTTTTGTTGTTGTTGTTTTTTTGTTTTTGTTTTTGTTTTTTAGTTTCTCTGGGTGACCTGGCAGAGCCAAAAGGTTTCAGATGCCAACAAGACACAAGTCTTAATCCAGATGGATGGTGTGTCACACCAGAGAAAGCCAATGGTCAGTATAGGGAAACGAAATTGTCAGGAGCGTATAGAAACACACACATACACACTCACACACACACACACACACACACACACACACACACACCGGGGGAGGGGAGAGAGACAGAGAAACCAGAGATGACCATCACACATTCATATACCTGAACAGACAAGGGGAATCCAGTTTTGTCTCACATGGACCCAGGCACTGACTGACTGGAACAGCATCTGTGTCTGACCTCTCCTAGTGTCCAAACAGAAGGCTCCTTAACCAGACTTAGCCCCTGAGGCGACAGAACAGGCAACTTTAATTTGTTTCCTTTTGACATGGAAGTGTCAGACCCCTCTGAAGCACTAGGCAGAAACTGATTAAATGGAGCCTTGCCAACCTAGAAGATCTCAGGTTGTGTACCCCCTAGGAATCCTATGACCACTCACTCTTCTCACTCAGAGAGGCTCTAAGACACCCCCCCCCCCGTGTCTCTAGGTCTGGTCTCTGGGGAATCTCGATGGAACCTCCAACAATTGTGGGGTATCCACCAGAAAAGACTGATCAGATACAGGTTTAAGCCAGAAGAAAACTTTTCTGAGCTGGCTGGGGACTGCACTTGGTGCTCAGGATCCTAGTGTAGCACTGAGCCATCCTCAGGGTGGGCTTTTAAGCACAAAAATCACATTCTGGGTTGTCATACTATAGTTAACAAGAACAGTTCGCCAGGTCTGCTGGAGAACTGGCTCCATGATTAAGAACAGTTAGCCAGCAGCGAAGCTTCAGAAGCCAAAAAGCAAGGTTAGTACATTGTTAGACTTTCCCAGAACTGTGGACTTTGATGGATTAGGTCTTTGTTTTAGTTTTGACACCTGGTACTGTCTACTACGTACTAAATTTTATGGCCTGAATGGTACTTTTATCATGGTGTCTGTTGTGCTGAGGGTCTGGGGCCCTCTTACAGTATTTAACTTAATTTTGATTTTTATAAAAGCCAGCAGCTGAAAAGCTTTGAACTTTTAAATGAGATTTTGGACTTTTGAAGAGATTAGATATTTTAAAGAGACTGAACTTTTAATGTGTTTGAATTTGTAAAGACTGTGCAACTCTTAAAGTTACTCTTGTTTACTATTGTTATATTAATATTATCATGCCATCTTGGGAATAAGTGATAAAGGAAAGATTCTATTTGAAAAGTGATGTGTTTGTGTGTCAAGTTAACGAGTGGTCACTTGCGCTGCCTAGTTTTATATCAGTTTGACACAAGCTAGAGTTATCTGAAAGGAAGAAGCCACAACTGAGTAAATGCTTCCATAAAATCCAGTCTTAAGGCACTTTTTTCTGAAAAGCAATTTATTATTTTTTACTCCATGACAAGAATTCCCATGAGAAAAGAGAATGTTGGTAGCTTAGCTTAAAGAGCAACAGGAAAAGTCTACATTTGGATAAATACAGAAAAGCGGTTTTGTTTGCTACTCAATGATCCTGTAAAGCAGTGGGTGTGGGAGCTTCCTGATGCTACAAATGGAGACACGGGGAGCCTGAAAGCTCAGGCAGCTTAACTGAAAACTATTTTTCCCTGCCAACCCTAGAGAGAAATGAAGAACTATTCATAGGGAAGCCCACAATGTGGTGCAACTGTCTGGCATTATGACTCTGCCATATTTAGATTTCTTTCACCATTTTAATTTTGCTTCTTTATTAACCAACTGAGAAGTCAATTATTCTCCTTAATGTCTTAGATCAAGTGAATCCTGACTAAGCATAGTGGAGCCACACTACTTGTAAAAATGCCTGGTCTTTTGTTTTTACATTTTTCTTTTTAAGGTATATGGGTACTTTACCTGCATACTTGGTACCCAGGGAGGTCAGAAGAGGCACTGGATATGGCTACTAGAATTAGAATTAGGTCCTCTGTAAGAACAGCCAGTACTCTTGACCAATGACGCATCTCTCTGTTCTATAATCTTTTGTACTTTGAAGTACTTTTAATTGTGGTTTATCTCAGGGACCCATCTCAACCTCCAGGGGCTAACCTTAGCAATTCGTCCTGGAGATCCAGCACCACACCCTTGTGCTTGAATAGCAGGCACTGTTCCCACTGATCCTTTTATCAGTCATAAAACATCTTAACTAAATTCTTGTAAGTGAAGTTAATCTTCCTGCAGGAGCTCCAGGGCCTCAGGAAGTCTTTTGAGCTTTATGAGACCTGACCCACATATACAAAGTACAGAAATGCTAATTATTGCTAAGGTTAAGGCATTTTTTTCAATTACTGATTGAAGAGGGAGGGCCCTGCCCATTGTGAGTGATGCCACCCTTCACCTGGCAGTCCTGGGTTCTGCAAGAAAACAGACTGAGCACGCCATAAAGAACAAGCCAATAAGAGCACCTTCCCATGGCCTGTATCAGCTCCAGCCTCTAGGTTCCTGCCATGTTTGAGTTCTTGTCCTGACTTCCTTCAGTGATGAACAGAAATGTATGTGGAAGTGTAAGTCAAATAAACCCGTTCCTCCCCAACTTGCTTTTTTAGTCATGGTGTTTCGTCCATAGTAACCCTAACTAAAATGTGTTCCCTGGAATGACAGTCTTTCTATAACAACATCACACTGGTCTCTTAATTGCTTTTATAGGACCTTTTATAGAAAAGGAGATTTGCAAAGGTCATGATTTTGCTAACCATTTTGTCACAAGACCATCTCCAGGCCTATTTCATACTTCTTAAAGTTTTGATTATCATCACAGTCAAACTAAGTTATCAAGGGGTCAATCAGGGAAAGACTTAAAATTAAGGCCCATTATATGATCACCTTTACCATATTTTTCCACAGGAAATGCAACCTTTTGGAAGTTTAAGTCATTTATGACTGTACTTTGCTACAAATAAAGACATCTTGAATGGTGCACAAATGTATGCTCTTCTCTTTAATCATTACCAGTAACAGAAAATATTAAAAATACTTTATAAATATGTTAGCTTTATATTATTTAACAAACAAAATGGGATACTATAATCCCTTGTTTAAAGTGAAAAAGTCAAGATTCAGAAAGGTTAAGTAATTTTTTAAATATACCAGATTTCAACATATGTCCACACGGTGGTTTGAATGAGAAATGTTCCCCATAGGCTCAAGTATGTGAACACTTGGTCCCAGGTTGGTGGCACTGTTTAGAGAGGTTATAGATTCAGGAAAGACATCTCTGGGGAGTGAGGAGAATTTATAGCCTCACTCCACTTCCAGTTGGTCTATAAAAAAGTTCAAGTGAGTCAGAAAAAAAATGCAAAATGTATAATTCAGAGAGAAAAAAAAAAGACCTATGAAGGTTGATGTTATAGCCAGGACATGTGCTTAAAGTGAGGAGATAATTGTTACAGAGATCACCATGATTACAGAGATGCTCCTGCTCTGCACCACAATGATGGGAACAGTGGTGGGGCACATCATTAATCCCAGTACTCAGGAGGCAGAGGCAGGAGGATCTACAGAGACAGTTCCAAAATAGCCAATGTTACACAGATAAACCTTGCCTTGAAAAACCAAATGGGAGGAAGGGAGTGGGGGAGGGAGGGAGGGAGGGATGGAGGGAGGGAAGGAAGGAAGGAAGGAAGGAAGGAAGGAAGGAAGGAAGGAAGGAAGGAAGGAAGGAAGGACAGTAAATCCCATCGAACTAAGCTTCCAGTTTGTGAAAAGGGAAAGCCCCTAAGTGTCTGCTTGCTCCTAGAAAGCCACTGCTTCAAAAATATAAAAGAGAGCTTCTGTTATGGGTGATGCTGGCAGGAGAACATGGCAGCGTTTTCTATGTTGTACTAGCTTCGGAGGAATTAAAACTGTGAGAGTAAGACACGTGGCAAGGGAGTCCCTACATGAAGAAGCTGAGGGGCAGAAGGCTAAGAGATGCCAATGTGGCCAACTATGAAGGTGAAGCCTGGGTCACAATGAAGATTCCAAGATGTTACCGTTGTCAGATCCATGTGATAGCTGAGATGAACATCTACAAATATGGAATAGAACTAGCCTGCGAAAGGACATGCATTGTAGGGAGTGAAGAGAGAGGCAGGGGAGAGAGATCCTAAGACCTTTGAAACTAAAGTTCCAGACATAGGACATGTAAAATTTGGTGTTTGCTCTGCTTGGTTTCGGTTTTGCTTTGACTCAGCATTTTGTCACTATTCCCTCATTGCTGCTTTTTGGAATGTTAATGTATATTCTGTATCACTGTATGTTGGAAGTATGTAATTTTTTAATAGGTCACAGCCGAGGGATTGCCTTGAGTCCAAACAACACTTTGAACTTCGGACTTTTGACCAGTACCAGACTGTTAAAGACTACGACAACTTTTAAAGTTGTACTAAGTGCATATTACCATGAGTCTATGGAGGCCTGGGAGTGGCATGTGATGGTATGAATGAGAAATGTCCCTCCCAGTCTCAGTTATTTGAATATGTGGCGCTGTTTATGACTACCATTAGGTTATGGAAATGTTAGGCAGGGGAGTCTTGATGGAAGAGGAAGTATGTCACTGGAAGCAGGTTTTAAAAGTTTATAGAACTTCTCGTTCTCTCAATGCTTTCTGATCACAATTTAAAAATGTGATCGTTCAGCTTCTGGCTTTGGCTATTTACTGCGATGGCTCCCCTACCCTTATGAATTACCCATCTGGAAGTGTAAGCCAAAAGCAACTCTTCCTTCTCTAGGTCACTTCTGAAAATGACATTTTATTCCAACAGAAAAGTGACTATTGCAGTCCATCTGATTCTAAACACTCCACTCTTTTTAAAAATATTCCATTCTTTGCAATTTTTTACAGTTGCATATTGTATATTGATGATATCCACCCTCCACTACTTCCCTCTACCTCCCCCTAGTGCTCCCTACCCTGTATCTTCCCCAACTTTATGTCTTTATTTTAATGTTATTAATAACTCCTTGAATCTAATTAGTGATGCCCATATGGAGATATATGTGTGGCCATCTCCTGGCACAGTAGCCACATCCCCAAAGGTTAGTGACTCTCCCTTCTTCAACAGACACCAATTGCCAGTAGCTCCTACAATGGAAGTGGGACTTGGCCGCCCCTCTCCCATCCTTTCTGGAATGTTTACTGGCTTGAGGCTGTGCAGTTCTTGTGCAGGTAGCAAGAGCTGCTGTGAGCTGACGGATGAAGCAGTCATGTATGGCAGTCATCATTTCATAACTCTCCTTGTCTGCTCATTCTTAAATTCTTTCTGCTCACTGTCGTGGAAGTTTCCTGAGTCTCTGATGAGGAGAGGTTGATATCAATGACCCATCCACAACTGAGAGCTTAGTTAAACACTGTTTTTTTCCATATGCTTCTGGCTTCTTTTCTAAATCTTCTCAGATTCTGGGTCTGCCTACCACTTTCCCACGACCAATATTTTAAGTGTTAGTTGGCCTTATTTGGTCAGCTTGCTGATGACTTAAATCTTCATTTCATGTTAGCAAGCAGCCTTCCTATACATCTGTAGAAATTGCTGTTCACTGATATTATATCTATAGAAATTTCTAGCCACCATTGTTTCCATTTCCTTTGAAAGATACAAAATAATATATACAGAGTTTGACTCCAAGAACTATTGAAAAAACATCTGACTTCAATGCTCATATTACACTGAGTGAAATACCATAATTGGACTCATTGCTACATCTGGGATATTCACTTTTATTTGGGGGTATAAAAGGCCTACAGGATTAAAGGTGATTAAGGTAGAACAAAGCATATCTTTGTACTTATATGACCTTTAGTCTTGAAAGGGTGACAGCAATTTACAGTGTTTGTGTTAGAACTCACTGGCATCATTGTCATCGGTGGCAGTGTCATTTGTTTAGTTATTAAATCATCAATGGTTGTCATAAATTGATTACTCCTGTGTCTATCATCTTGGCAGTATCTTCTGCTTTCTGAGTGTTTTCAGTGTCTGTCCATTTTCTAATTTTAGGTTTCTTGTCTTATTGACAATTCTAGCAGCTGTCAGATGATTTCAACAAGTTAACTTATTTTATTATTTTTAACTCAAGAAATCTAAATGAGTTTAGAATCTGATCAAATGTTAATAATATTTGGAGTTACATTGCTTGTATTTCTTTCTTTTCTACTTTTTTTTAGACAGGATCTCACTTTGTACCCTAGTTGGCCTGAAACTCACTAGTAGTAGTCTAAAATGGCCTTGAACTCACAGAGCTCCACCTCCCTTCTGCCTTCTGAGTGCTGGGATTAAAGGAGTGTACCCTTATTCCTGGCTTGATGTTTGGATTTCTACTAATGCAATTGACTGAGTGTATCTGAAGCCCTCCACCTTCCTAACTATGGGAAGGAGCATCTGCCTTTGCACAGTGAAGGAGTATGAATGCTCATACACAGAAACATAAGCTGAATGCCACTGTAGATGTGTTCTTAGTTCCATTCTTGGTTTCAGAACTCCCACACATACACCTCCCTCTAAAAAGCTTCTTCAGAATAGTAACTCCAGGCCATTTCAGACTCTGCATTTGAAAAAGCACAAATATAAAGTCCACAAAATTATAAAAGAAAAGCAGTCTTTTTAAAAATTAGAAACACTTCTATAAGCGGACTTTGATTTAGTTGCACATTTTGCAGAAGAACTC